>NC_139697.1:87601164-87936164 GCF_964188405.1 Protomyctophum parallelum | reverse complement strand
AGCTTTACTGTGTTGTGCTATATATTCCTCTCTATGCTATACAGTGTCGTTTTTTCTAATCACAGTGGAAGTATAAGGGTAGTATATAGGGGGAAGTAAACGCTGTGGCAGGTGGGACTAGAGAGAGACCCCCAGACTCAGGCATTGGTCCCTGGGCCACCATGTGGCTGCAGCCATCTGGCTGGCCCTGGGTCTGTGCATCGGAGCCACTCATTAGCTGTCTATGCTGCATGCATGCATGCATGGGCCTGCCTCAGTCTGGAAGGCTATATACCATCTCTTCTCTGCACAGCAACATCCTCAGTGTTCTTATACCCATTCTGACCTGAGATCAGATTTTTTCCACATCCTGACAGTTTTCTGAAAAAGCTATGTTTCTATGTCAGTCGTTCTTCGATTTTTCAAAAATAGCAGACCTACACGCTCGTAGCGCGCCACTCGGTGGCGCGCTACGAGCTTGTAGATCTGCTATTTTTCAATAGCTAAAGCATAACATAACGCTTGAAACACCAAAAGGGGTTCCCGCCACCAAAATGTGTTAACCACTTTCACCCTGACGTGCCCCCATTATATTATAGGCGGAACTTTTTTGAAAATGTTTAAGAATTCTAACATGGAATCCTTTTTTATAGTAGATCAAGTCAACAAGTCCACAGCGCCTCACCATGTGAAGTGTTATACATTAGGAGGCTGTGTAGAGATGTGCTATTTTAGAAAAGGTTTGAGTATATAGGGCTTATAGGTGGTTATAACTCCAAGCGTGTGTGTATAGGGTCCATTTGGTTCTGTCTTTTACACTCTCAGGGTTTACTGTTAGTTTATTAAGGATCCCCATTAGTCTACAGTACCGTAGAGGAGACTATTTTTCCTGGGGTCCCTGTGGTTTTCTTAATGACATACAAAACCCCACCTATCTCTACACCTCTCTCTCTCTCTCTCTCTCTCTCTCCTCTTCCTCCATCTGATGGCTGCTCAGACGGACAGGCCCCCCCGCCGTCTCTGGAGAGTCAGTCACACACACACACACACACACACACACACACACACACACACACACACACACACACACACACACACACACACACACACACACACACACACACACACACACACGACACACACACGAGGCGTAGCTACAGGGTGGGCATGGGAAGGGAAGGCGAGGGAAATAGGTCAGGCTGTACCCCCTCCCCTCTTAAACCCCATGCTATCCTGGCTGGACAGGAAAGTGGGGCAGGCAACGACACACACACACGCACACACACACACACACACACGCGCGCGCACACACACACGCGCACACACACACACACACACGCACACACACGCACGCGCACACGCACTACGATAGATGCCACCCGCTCCAGATGGGCGAGCGTGTGTCTCTGACAGAATGAGAACCTGTTGGGGTTCAGAGGTCACGACTGTGTCATGTTATGTCATCGGCTCCGCCTTCACACAAGTGTGTGACTCAAATACTGATTAGGAAACGCCTAATGGTCTCTGACACGGTGGTTCTCAAACTTCTGTCCATGTCAAGGACCCTGATTATGAATATGGATTTGGGCCAGGGACCCCCATATATATATATATATATATCCATTCTATACCGTAAACACTGTACAAGTCTTTACATGGAAACTGGTCTATAGTTGGGCAGGAACAAGCATGCAGCCATCTTCGTCCTGCAGCATCTTTTATGATATACCGTATGTTTTTATTCATCTCAGCCAGGACATTGTGTGCGTGCGTGCATGCGTGCGTGCATGTGTGAGTGCGTGCATGTATCCGCAGCTAATGTCACATACTGGGTTGATCATGCATCACACTTGTTGTACATGCATTTAGCCAAAACGACACATGGATATTTCTTTTAATGGGTTGACGACAACTATGCCATTTGTGTGAATTACCATAATAATGGCAGCCCATGTGATGGTCCCTCCACACACAGGCTATGGGATAGGATACTGTACGTTTCCCATGAGGCTGTGGACAGGGGACTTGCCAATTGGCCGCCTGTTCATCCAAATAATGGGATCAACACTATAGCTGTTGTATTACTACTGTAAAACCAGCCAATTACAATGCTGCTGCCTATCATCTGTCCATGTAAAACATATATATTTTGCAGCGACATTCACCAACATTCCATCCATCCGTCTTCAACCGCTTATCGGAAGTCGGGTAGCGGGGGCAACAGCTCCACCAGAGAGCTCCAGACTTCCATCGCCAGAGCAACATTATAGTGACGTTCCCAAGGCCAGTGAGTCGATGTGTTTCCTCCCACTGCGCCTTGGGTCTGCCCCGGGGGGTGTCTCCTCCTCAGTGGGACGTGCCTCGAGGACCTCCCTATAGGGAGACGCCCGAGAGGCATCCTATATAACCAGATTCCCCAACCACCTAAGCTGTGAATTGGTCTTGTTCTTACGGTATACTGGTGAAGAAAAAAGATCGCTATATACGTCCATAAACTTCCCACTGCCTTGCGTCGTCCTCTCGTGGAGGAAGACCCACACACAGCAAATGTACGTGGCATATATAGCGAAAACTCAACACTTACATTATACAAATTGCAACAGTACTTTTTTTTTTTTGCAGGTTGCAGAGAAATTTGAATGATCTCAGGGAACGACGGGAGGAAGATGGACAATGAACGTGTGTACAGTATGAGGAGGACAGGGATGCAGAGCGAGACATGATGTACAGTACAACTGCTAATCACACGCCACATTACTTTCATGGCTGTATATGCAGATATCTCACTCCGTGCATATATTTCACCGCATGCATACAAAGGCTATAATTAATAGGGCATATCGGCTGGTAGAGATTAGCGCTCTACTAAGCAGACATTTATAGTTTTTCTTTTCTCTTTAGACACGGCCTGCACAAAAAACACAACAACAAGAAATCCCCCCCCCCCCCCTGTGACATATACTGTACCGCTGCCATTATGTTTCAATGGCCATCCAATTACAGGCACATCGAGGGCGCTTAAACTGACAAAAATCAATATGACTCCCCCCCCCCAACTTCATTAGATCTATCAGGCCGGGCCCTTGAACCAAACCTCCTACTTATTACCCTATTTCTCCGGTTCCCGGCTGAACTAAAAGTGAAGACAGACAGACAGATAGACAGACAGACAGAGGGAGAGCAGAGGAGATGGAATAACCCATTCTGACCTGAGATCAGATTCTTAAAAATGTCTGTTTGAAAATGACAGTTTTCTGGAAAAGCTATGTTTCTATGTGTCAGTCGTTCTTCGATTTTTCAAAAAATAGCAGACCTACAAGCTCATAGCGCGCCACCGAGTGGCTCTGCTATTTTTCAATAGCTAAATCATGACATAATGCTAACACCAAAAGGGGTTCCCGCCCCAAAATGGAATAAGAGAGACCGCAACAGTGACGTGGTGTACAAAGAGGTTGAGAAGGTGAGAGCATTTTAACAGTGATGTTATACAGTATCCTGCAGTATATAGACACATATATACAGTACATGTGTAGTTGTGGCTGAATGAAAGATAATTGGCTGCAATAACAGCAGGTCAGAAACTGTCATGCAGCAACACATCCACAATAAGAGCCCATCTGATTGCTTATGTAATAACTGTGTGTGTGTGTGTGTGTGTGTGTGTGTGTGTGTGTGTGTGTGTGTGTGTGTGTGTGCGTGCGTGCGTGCGTGCGTGCGTGCGTGCGTGCGTGCGTGCGTGCGTGCGTGCGTGCGTGCGTGCGTGCGTGCGTGCGTGCGTGCGTGCGTGCGTATGCATAATGCATGCATGCGTGCACCCGCAAACATACTTCTTAATGTGCATTCATGTGAAAGTGCCAGAGATTGCGATGTTCAGATTTGACAATATGGATTTGTATGGCGCACACACACACACACACACACACACACGGCACATTTGCTATAGAGTTGTCATATTGCACATAGATTACTGTATTGCTTTGCTGTTATCATGATAAGGTCATTGTCTCCTTTGTTGATTTGGGGGGGTGAGCAAGGTTCAAGGACAGGAGTCAGAATGACGCTGCATATGGGACGGCTCTGTGCAGTGTTGAGCTGGGGCGCTAGAACAGTATGCCGTTTGTGTTTGTGTTTATCGTGTGGAGAGGAATGCTGAGTTCAGTGAGCAGCTCATCATATTCAACATCTGATCCTCACACTCGCTGCTCATCAACTGACCTATATACCCCTAATTACACACAGCAGCCAGTCCATGGTATATGCACACAGTCACCGACAACACAAAACAATAAACCAACATGAAAAGAATGACCATCACAAACTATAGAGCTCCATGGATCTGTGCACGTTCAACACAGTCCTATATCAACAGAAGAGCATGCCAAGGGTGTGAGGATATAGCCATCCTTTTACTCTCGTGGCAGTGCTAAAGCCCGGTTTAAGCCTCAACCGTGATGAGTTTAAGGGTTGAGGAAATGACAAAAGTACAAAGATGTTTATGTACCTTTTAGTGGTGAGTGACAAAATGAGTGTTTCATAGTCAAATCTGAATAAGATCCATGTTTACCACCTGTGATCACAATACTGGCATGCCTGGCTCCAGCCCCTGAATCGCTATAGCCACACCCATTACAAAATATGTTCTGGGCCATTCAGGTCTGCATGGTGACTCCTATAACTATATATACTTCTTTACAGAAACGACAGGTTTTTAGAAACATCATCATCCGACATATAATTCACCGTGATTGTTTACATGCTAGTAGCGCTCGTTGACCCCATTTGTTTGGTTATCGCTTAGCAGCACCCGGGTTAGCCACATTGACGACGACGTCGTCTGCTATGATACTATTTTGTTTGGTTCGTCATGTGAACCAATGGCCAAAGACTGCCGCTTTGCCAACGCCCATATACAATACTGGACCGCAAACACAAACATTCTCAGAAAAGAGTAGGTTTTAGTCCTGTCACTTTAACGTTTGACACACTATATACGCTGAGCTAAGTCAAAGACCTCCATCCTTACATTCAAATGCACATTGTACGAAACTAGCCCCCCCCCCATCCCCCCCATAAATTAAATTAAATGAAACGAAATCACGAATAAATAAAATAAAATATATGTATTTATTATATATTTATAATATGAATACATGTGTGTGTATTGGTTATGTGTGTATATATACATATATATATATAGTGTATATTTATATATTTATACTGTGTTTATATATTTATATATGCATACTGTATATAGAGAGCCATCTGCCAGGACCTGAGGCCGTTCTTGCCCTACTACCCTCCTTGCTTCTCTTTCTTTGGGTCTCTATGTTCTCTCCTAGCTCTCTCTCTCTCTCTCTCTCTCTCTCTCTTCTAGCTTGTTATTGTGAGCAAACGATGAAAACAAAAATGAAAAAGAACGCAGCGCATAAAATACAAAAAACGGCATATCATCATCATCATCATCATCACGCAATGAAATCCAAATATAATGCATGATGTCAATAAACATAAGAGACACGTGCACTCACATAAATACACAGACACGCACGCACGCATGCCCGCACACTGCACACACACATGTTTACAAACATGCACGGACACACGCTCGCGCGCACGCGCATGCACACGCACACACACAAATGAGGTTAATGAAGACGAATGCGGGGGCACGGTGCTATTGACACCCAGTGTCTCTAATTGTGGCTTTAAGTGTTCTTCACCCAGTGTCTCTAATTGTGGCAGTGTTCTTCACCCAGTGTCTCTAATTGTGGCAGTGTTCTTCACCCAGTGTCTCTAATTGTGGCAGTGTTCTTCACCCAGTGTCTCTAATTGTGGCAGTGTTCTTCACCCAGTGTCTCTAATTGTGGCAGTGTTCTTCACCCAGTGTCTCTAACTGTGGCAGTGTTCTTCACCCAGTGTCTCTAATTGTGGCAGTGTTCTTCACCCAGTGTCTCTAATTGTGGCAGTGTTCTTCACCCAGTGTCTCTAATTGTGGCAGTGTTCTTCACCCAGTGTCTCTAACTGTGGCAGTGTTCTTCACCCAGTGTCTCTAATTGTGGCAGTGTTCTTCACCCAGTGTCTCTAATTGTGGCAGTGTTCTTCACCCAGTGTCTCTAATTGTGGCAGTGTTCTTCACCCAGTGTCTCTAATTGTGGCAGTGTTCTTCGCCCAGTGTCTCTAATTGTGGCAGTGTTCTTCACCCAGTGTCTCTAATTGTGGCAGTGTTCTTCACCCAGTGTCTCTAATGGTGGCAGTGTTCTTCACCCAGTGTCTCTAATTGTGGCAGTGTTCTTCACCCAGTGTCTCTAATTGTGGCAGTGTTCTTCACCCAGTGTCTCTAATTGTGGCAGTGTTCTTCACCCAGTGTCTCTAATTGTGGCAGTGTTCTTCACCCAGTGTCTCTAATTGTGGCAGTGTTCTTCACCCAGTGTCTCTAATTGTGGCAGTGTTCTTCACCCAGTGTCTCTAATTGTGGCAGTGTTCTTCACCCAGTGTCTCTAATTGTGGCAGTGTTCTTCACCCAGTGTCTCTAATTGTGGCAGTGTTCTTCACCCAGTGTCTCTAATTGTGGCAGTGTTCTTCACCCAGTGTCTCTAATTGTGGCAGTGTTCTTCACCCAGTGTCTCTAATTGTGGCAGTGTTCTTCACCCAGTGTCTCTAATTGTGGCAGTGTTCTTCACCCAGTGTCTCTAATTGTGGCAGTGTTCTTCACCCAGTGTCTCTAATTGTGGCAGTGTTCTTCACCCAGTGTCTCTAATTGTGGCAGTGTTCTTCGCCCAGTGTCTCTAATTGTGGCAGTGTTCTTCACCCAGTGTCTCTAATTGTGGCAGTGTTCTTCGCCCAGTGTCTCTAATTGTGGCAGTGTTCTTCACCCAGTGTCTCTAATTGTGGCAGTGTTCTTCACCCAGTGTCTCTAATTGTGGCAGTGTTCTTCACCCAGTGTCTCTAATTGTGGCAGTGTTCTTCACCCAGTGTCTCTAATTGTGGCAGTGTTCTTCACCCAGTGTCTCTAATTGTGGCAGTGTTCTTCACCCAGTGTCTCTAATTGTGGCAGTGTTCTTCACCCAGTGTCTCTAATTGTGGCAGTGTTCTTCACCCAGTGTCTCTAATTGTGGCAGTGTTCTTCACCCAGTGTCTCTAATTGTGGCAGTGTTCTTCACCCAGTGTCTCTAATTGTGGCAGTGTTCTTCACCCAGTGTCTCTAATTGTGGCAGTGTTCTTCACCCAGTGTCTCTAATTGTGGCAGTGTTCTTCACCCAGTGTCTCTAATTGTGGCAGTGTTCTTCACCCAGTGTCTCTAACTGTGGCAGTGTTCTTCAAGGACAGAGCGGTGGGACAAGAAGGGTGGACAGAAGACGACAGGAACGCGGAGGCGACGAAGAGGTCTGATGAAGAGGAAGAGGAAGTGTGCTTAACACGGCTGGCCTATAGACGCCGCCGTGCAACAGCTTGATCCGGGGGGGGGGGGGGGGGGGATAAATAAGAAAATGCACTTTCTTCTTTAAAAAACTAAATACAAGCTAAAATAGCCAAATGACAAGCTCTCGTGACAAGAACATTGAAGAGAACAAAGGCAGCATTTCTGGAGGATTGACTGACGGACGGACGGACGGACGGACGGACGGACGGAACAAAACATTTTCTACATGGGTGAAGTCAGAGAAAAGAGGGAGGAGGAGGAGGGGTGGAGGAAGAGGACGGAGCGGAGGAGGAAGAGGAGGAAAGGAGGTCAGCGATCCATAACAGCGAGCAGACAGACAACAAGAGGTAATAGTTAGGTCAGACGCGGAGCATTGTTGCACATCATCAGACCCCCACGTACGCCACGTGCACGCTTGCATCCATGCTCCTATTAATATATATATACATGAGGACGTCAAAGTCATTTTTATACCATTTCCTTTGCCATATATCCCTAAAGCCTGAGTTTAATTGCGTGCTGGTATCAGACACCCAAAATAGCCGATCTACAAGTAGTCCATTTCTCAAATTATACTATACTAGTGGGAACGTTGGCCCTTGCAAGTATAGTAATACTGTACACTCACGCGCATGCGCACACGCACACGCACACGCACACGCACACGCACACACACACACACACACACACACACACACACACACACACACACACACACACACACACACACACACACACAGCATCCTACCTGGGACGATGGACACGGTGTCTCTCTCCCAGGACACCACACTGACGTACTCCTGCACGGCGGTGGGAATGAGGCACTTGAACACAGCTACGTTTCCCCTCATGGAGCGCTGGTCTGCCACGCGCACCGTGTAGGGCTCCCTGAAAACTATACAAACACATGGACAATACTGTAACACTGTGTAGGGCTCCCTGAAAACTGTACAAACACATGGACAATACTGTAACACTGTGTAGGGTTCCCTGAAAACTGTACAAACACATGGACAATACTGTAACACTGTGTGTAGGGTTCCCTGAAAACTGTACAAACACATGGACAATACTGTAGCACTGTGTAGGGTTCCCTGAAAACTGTACAAACACATGGACAATACTGTAACACTGTGTAGGGCTCCCTGAAAACTGTACAAACACATGGACAATACTGTAGCACTGTGTAGGGCTCCCTGAAAACTGTACAAACACATGGACAATACTGTAACACTGTGTAGGGCTCCCTGGAAACTGTACAAACACATGGACAATACTGTAACAGGGGGGGGCGGGGGGCTCCCTGGAAACTGTACAAACACATGGACAATACTGTAACACCGTGTAGGGTTCCCTGAAAACTGTACAAACACATGGACAATACTGTAACACTGTGTAGGGTTCCCTGAAAACTGTACAAACACATGGACAATACTGTAACACTGTGTAGGGCTCCCTGGAAACTGTACAAACACATGGACAATACTGTAACACTGTGTAGGGTTCCCTGAAAACTGTACAAACACATGGACAATACTGTAACAGGGGGGGGCGGGGGGCTCCCTGGAAACTGTACAAACACATGGACAACGCTGTAACACTGTGTAGGGCTCCCTGAAAACTGTACAAACACATGGACAATACTGTAACAGGGGGGGGGGGCAGGGGTTCCCAAACCTTTTCATGTCAAGGACCCCCAAATTGACACTAATTAGCATGCGGACCCCCATTTGAAAAGATATGCCAAGGAGGACCCCCATGCATAAGAGCAGTGATTTTCAACCATTTTCATTTCAAGGACCTCGAGTTTGACATACGTTACGGCTACGGACAGACCTCAATTTAATGGGATTTCTATCTCTGGGACCCAATTTATATTGTAAAATCAAAGTTAATTTAACTCTGAGAGTGTACAAATTGACCCTAACAGGTCAATTTGGTTCCATTCGTACACACGAGCGAACGCTTTTAACTCAAATCTTTGCTTCTAGGGAGTGCCTGGAATAACATGGGGTCGTCGGCCAATTACATAAGGTTTTTGGGGTCCTTGACATGATAAACTTTGAGATCCACTGGCATAGGGTTTTCTGAAAACTGTCATGATTTAGAAGGCATTTGTAAAATCGTCCTCGGGTCTAAATGGGTTAAGTATATAAGTAGCAATACCACAACTCTGGACCTATACTCAAAATTTGACTTGAGTAAAAGTAAAAGTATTGGCAGCGAAATATACGGTTTATGTTCAAAATGTATCAAAAACGCTTTTGAAAAAAGCTGATCTACAAGCTCACAACGTGTTGCGATGCCTTGTGAGCTTGTAAATTGGTTATTCTCCAAATAGCACGCACAGACAGACAGACAGACAGACAGACAGACAGACAGACAGACAGACAGACAGACAGACAGACAGATATCGTCTCTGAGATGTAGTGTAGAAGTAGAATGTGTAGAGTAGAATTTTAAAGTATCACAAAAAGGAAATACTCAAATAAAGTAAATTACCTCTAAATTGTACTTAAGTACAGTACTTGAGTAAATGTACTATAGCATCTAAAAAATGTATGGACATTTGGCAAAAGAATTGCTTTCGTTTCGTTGCTTTCAATCATTTAGTAGTTGTCTGCCATGTCTCGACAAAATGCAGTTTTTGAGTTCATATCATAGACTGTAAAAAAAAAGCGTTCTCCCGGTCTGATATGGACGTAAGATGAAGCCTGTCAGTCCTTGAATTGTAAATCGCCATATTTCTAGATCCGTTTGGGCCCAGCTGGCCATTGGCTGGCCCAGACAACGAGGCGGGACTTCCCCCCTTCTTCTTCGTTGGTTTTTATTTTGACTCGAACGGGGGGTGGCTCCCGATCATAGACTGTAACGGTAGCCACGCCCCTCAGAACATACACGACTTTATGGTAATTTTTTTAATAAATGGGACCATCATTTTCCAAAAAGAATATTATGACATGAGAAATGAGACTTTAAACTAGTGACTGGAAGCAGAAAGTATTCATGACCATGTTTATTAAGGTAATACAGTCTAAGTGAAGTTGGGCCCAATGACAGCGCCACAACAGGCCATTATATGAACTTTCAGGAAGTCCCGATTTCCTAAGTGGCTTCACAAAATATCTGTCTGACTGCCCCCCTGGTTCATATACTGTATAAAAAGCTGTTGTTACATCACTCAACACATTAGAAAGTTAATTATATCCTATGGAGCACAAAACAATGTCATTGAGCCAACCTGAAATGTCTGTTACATTGCATGAAACCTACAAATCTAATGCCTTAGAAATAAGGGTATAGTAGAATGGAACATTTCCATTCATAGCAACTCTCCGAGTCAAACATGGAAGAGGTGGCAATTAATCCATGGGGGCATACATGATACGTTTTTCACATAGCAATAAGCATCATTGAGTCCTCCCACTGTCAACACGGATGTGCAATTTATTATTTTATGATTTCAGCCTCACATTATCCAATTTAGACCTGAGGACTATTCTACAAAATGTCTTCTAAATACTGACCGTTTTCTGAAAAACCTAGGTTTCTATGGTTCTCAAACTATTTAATGTCAAGGACCTCAGAAATTACTGTATAGGAAATTGGCCACCGACCCCCATCTGAAAATATGTTGTTCCAGGGACCCCCCACCCCCCCCCCCCCAGAAGCAAAGATTTGACTTAAAAACATTCACTCTGAAAGAATATATAATATTCAAAGATTTTACGCCACATTTTCACAAATTTTCAAAAATAATCAGATCTACAAGCTCATAGCGCGGCACCGACGAGCAGCTTGTAGATGTGCTATTTTTCAATAGCTATAAGCACAACATAATGCTTAAAACACCAAAAGGGGTTCCCGCCCAGAATGCGTTATGCAAGCCAATACTACGCCGGACACAAAAATGAAGTTATATGCTAGAATGACATCAGCATTATACACATCGACGCATTGTTTCGTGCACCACTTGATAAGAACGTAACATTCTGTTAAACAGGCACAACAGAGCTCATGCGAAAAAATGAAACACCAGGGTGCTGGTTCATGCATGCTCATGCAATATTTGACGCTGTTTTGAATGAGCTGGGACTCATTAGTGAAAACACATGAAGCTAGGACATATCCCAAGGTTGCTAAGAGACGGCATTGGAACCCTTTCCCTGGTAACAGCCATGACAAGAACATGCGCACTGCATGTTCTCGTCTTCCTGCTGTAGGAAAAAAATAAAAACACACATCCTGGACTCTGAATATATGGAAATATTATATATTATATACCGGTATATACTTATATATACACTGGTCAGATTCACCACATTAACTCTAGCGTCCCTATTCTGTCATGTCATAATAATACGCAAACATTCGGCAAAAAACAGAATGACATTCCATGAAAATAGAACTGCAAAAACGTGTTGCAAGCTCCTTGATCAACTTTTTCTTTTGCTACAGTATTTGATATGTTACAGTAAAAACCACCATGCATTAAAAGGCAGACTTTACTTATGTACATAATATCTTGGACAAAATACACACTGAGTGAGGAAAGCAGTAATGTGATATTATGTTGGGCCTGGCCCGGGAACCCCCAGGGGTCCTTGAGGAGATTCCAGGGCGTCCCCAATAAAATGAGAGAATACAGCATCAATAAATGTTCGGGTTTGTGGAGATTGTAGATGTTCTAATTATTAAAAATGTTTAGACTAATCTCGAAAAGGTGTGAAAGAATATTGAATAATGTATTTGTATAACAAATCTCCTGTCGTATATGGAGTGTATCTGGCACAAAGATATGTTCAGATGGGGGTTCCGGCAGCCAAGTACATCAATTTGGAGGTCCTTGACATGAAAATGTTTGAGAACCACTGCTGTGGCATCACCGTCTAACCCAACCTGTGGAACCAGAGATGCAGCTGAGGCCCCAAACTAGAGGCCACTGACGGCACGACGCTGCCTTCACGCTAATCCTTTTGTCTCCCGTGGGCAGGGCAGGCTTTTGGGTCATGTGGGAATGAAAGGCAAAGCAACCGGCTGGCATGCAGCGGCTCAGGGCCCTGGCTGGCTCAAATCCGCAACTTGACGCTCGTATTAGTATTAGAATGGAATATGAGTATTAGATCGGGTCGGTGTTGGGAGGCAGAATATGAAAACAGATGTTGACAGCAGGAGGAGGGAAGGGGGGGAGGGTTTCGGGCTGGCCTGATGTGAATGATGGGTGAGGGGCGAACGGGGAGAAAGTGGGCAGGACGAGAGAGCCATGGTGCCATTCAGACTGTCACCTAGAGATGCATCATTGTGCCGACAAAAGATTGATATAAATCTACACTTGGCAATCTACAATCTGCCGTTTTACACATTCTTTACGTCTCTGTATCACTGGATACAACCTTGAGGTATGAGACCTTCAACACACTCTTTTCTTCAGATGAGGTACAGGCTCAGTGAAAGCGCCGCTGCACATGCTCTAATCAATGGAATGCACCAATTAGGTTTGTTAATGAGAGATAATTAAAGAAGTGTGCTGTGGCTATTTTTAGCCACAGCGCAAGAGGACGGTGTGAAGAATGAGGGAGCAAAGCAGGAGGAGGAAGTGAGAGAGGACAGAATGCAATACAGAACAAGATGGCAGTGGACACAATTCAGGCACATTACACTAAAAGTGAAATATATATATATAAATGATATTGGTTTAATGACTACATACACTACTGTAACCATAAGGATGAATCTATAAAGTAATTAATTACATAATAACATTGAACGTTGATTGTATAGTATACAATATATATATATATGTATGCTTTTTGTTCTGTCAAATAGTAGGCATGTTAGACAAGCTGCTGTATTGCAACTTTGCTTTTGGTTATTATTATACCCCAAATAATATTGCAGTTGTTCTTATATAACGCGATGATATAACTCAAGATGAGGATGGAAGGGAGAAAAGTTAGGATGCTGTCAACCTCAGATGTTGGATAATGACATGCATGGCGGTAAGTGTTTTATTGCTATAGGGGGTGTGAGAGGGCAGGGACATGCACAGAGTGTTAGAGGGGCAGGGGCTGAAATCCCTTAAGAGGGCACTTTTGGACAAAAATAGCGAACATAGCTGATCTACAAGCTCTCAACGCGACGCGTTGAGAGCTTGTAGATCAGCTATGTTCGGTGTCGCAACCCAGCACTCTTTAGCTAGTGGAGATGCGATGTACATACGACACGGATTTCTATACAAATTTGTTCAACGCAAAAACACTGTGTTCAAGTTCAGGAGAAAAAAGCACTTCTCCTGAATGCTGGCCTTTTCGGTATAATGGCATGGAAAGGAGTGACATTTGCATTTCTTTCACCGTATTATAGCACATGCTGCATTCGTGGTGTGGAGGAAAGGGCAGGTGTTTTGCAGACGGGTAAAAGGGCAGGGGGCTGAAGCCCCCCTTTTGATGTCTATGTGTGCACGTCCCTGGGAGATCGGGGGCAATGCCCTGGGTACTCTATGCATTGCAGATGTTCTCTCCGTAGACTGTGTTCTAGGTCAATCTGTGTTCAGGTCAGAGAGACCAGGGCTATTTCGGGGCAGGTGATTCTCTGTGTGGGTAGTGGGCTGAGCTAGATTGGCTTATTGCAGCTGTCAATCACATTTGCTCCACTTAATGCTTTAAAAAAGAAATACGTTATACTTGTATTCCCTCGCTTCCTGCGCGGCCGTTCATTTGGTGAGCGGAGCGAGCGCCATGCATGCACAGTGCACACTCCCTCAGAACTGTCACTATACTGTATATATATACAGTATTGTGACACTTCTACCGCGGCGCTCTTGCAGGCTCCGCCCCTGCGACGCTCTTAAAAAACAAAACTCACCGGCTTTGATGCGGATGTTGGGGCTGCGGATCTTCCCGGCCTGGTTCTCGGCGGTGCAGAAGTAGTCGTTGTCGTGGATGTAGCTGTTGTAGGCGGACGGGGAGAACGGGTAGAGCTGGAGGGTGCCGTTGGCGTGCACGTGCCGGATGTGGGGCACGTCGTAGATGTCGTCGCCGGTGGCCAGGTACCAGCGCAGGATGGAACTGGGGGTGCCCCCTGCTGGGCAGGGCAAGGACACCCCCACGGAGCTGGAGTAGGTCACCCTCTGCAGGGAAGCATTCACAAAGTACAGCCTGGTAGAGCCCACATCCTCACTGTGTACTGCCGAGAGGGAAAGAGAGAGACGACAACACAGTCAGTATACAGCCTGGTAGGTAGAGCCCACATCCTCACTATGTACTGCCGAAAGGGAGAGAGAGACAACACAATCAGTACTGATTCAGTACAGCCTGGTAGGTAGAGCCCACATCCTCACTATGTACTGCCGAAAGGGGGAGAGAGACAACACAATCAGTACTGATTCAGTACAGCCTGGTAGAGCCCACATCCTCACTATGTACTGCCGAAAGGGGGAGAGAGACAACACTGCAGAAACACACGTATAAAGGCCAAGTGCAGGTGAGTGGGAAATATCGCATGTGACACATGAACTGTGCACGAGTGATCAAAGAATATGGACTAGTTCAGCGGTTCTCAAACGGTTTGCTTTCAGCACACTCTCGGAGCTATACAGACCTGCAAAGGTCCATTTGGAACCCCCAAGGAACCCCCAAGGAACCTCCGCTTTGAGAACCACACCAATGGACTAGTTATAACTTATAGTAGGATGCCACTCAAACACGGTCACATTCAGATGTAATGCACATTATAATTCAACTGATATACAGTAGATATAGCACTGAAAATAACAGCCATGACTTTGATGGACAACCGAATGGGAATGTCCTTCAAATGCATGTAGCAAAAATAATAATAATAATAACAAATGTATGTCAAATGTCCAGCTGCAAACATCAGTCATGTGATGCAGAAAGCCAGGGATTTGGTCTAAAGCCTTTGATGGTTTAGGTGGATGGGGGAGGAGCCTCCTACCTCTGTGCAGTGCCTGTAGTGCATGTGAGCATGCACGTATACACACAAACAGAGAGAGAGAGAGAGAGGCAGAGTCTGAGAGACAACACACTGATAGGTTATGTGATTGGAATTTGTATGCCAGACGCAGAGATTTAATTCTGTTTAATCTCCTTACATATTTAACACACACACACACACACGCACACGCACACGCACACGCACACGCACACGCACACGCACACGCACACGCACACACACACACACACACACACACACACACACACACACACACACACACACACACACACGTGTGTTACTGGTACTCGGATTAGAAACAGACAGCCACAGAAAGGAAGGGAGAAAAGTTTGCAGGCTGTATGATCTCCAAATAGATGTGGACATTTGTTTTACTTTGGTCAAACCTTACACCACCTCATGTTCATTCACGTTCACATTCAATAGTCCAGAAGGCACCCAAATTATTATGCCAAATAGTAAGTAAGTAAGCCTTGCCGAGCCTTGATGTCATGAGGCCCATAGGACAGGAGCCTATCTCCTGTTTCTGTAGCGGGTGGCAGCTTTGATGTACAAGTACACCCCCTGGACATGACGCTAGTATGTCGCAGGGGCTTACCCCCAATCCAACCCTTGATGCCGAGTGCCAAGCAGGGAGGCACTGGGTCCCATTTTTAGAGTCGTTGCTATATGACCCGGCCGGGGATCGAACCCCTGACCTCCCAGTCTCAGGGCGGACACTCTGACCACAAGGCCACTGAGCTGGTCCATACCAAATAGTACTGGTGGATAATCAAAGAATGGTGACCAATGTGAGCGAAATATATCACTCAACGGCAACGTAAAGTCAAATCAAATGTGCCAGGTCCAATTACATCTGCTGTTCCTCCCTGCAACTCCAGGTAAACATGCTTCAGACTAACATTCCATCTATGGCCGCCATCTTGTCGCTGCAGTTTAACCAAACAAGTTGGTAAATGAGTTTGTTCTGTACACAAACTCTTCTAAACTCAATATAGTTATATAGGTGGAGCCTTTCTGAAAACTTAAAAACGTCTCTATTCCCTTTTAGAGTTGTGGGATTCTAAATGTGCAGTATACGCAGAGATGTATAGAAGCCAACATTTCACTCAATTATTTACAGATGAAGTGCCGTGGTTATTTTGCCCCCTAAAACACACACACACACACACACACACACACACACACACACACACACACACACACACACACACACACACACAAAAACAAGGACAGATACAAAAGAAAAGAAAGGAGATATACAACTAGTGTACACTGTACTATGGACTGTAAATCTACAGTGAGTAAAATGGTATATATATATATGTACAGTACAATCTGTCATATGGGTCATTAATCTGAGGACAAGGTGGAATGTCCAGTGGTTTTTATTGCTCAGCTTCGTGGGTACTGTACCAGCACAAAGGACCAGCCGGGGAAAGCTGCCATCTGCCACATGGTGCCCACTATCTCCGTATGGAGGAGGAGGTGGAAACAGCTTTGTTTGTCACTCACTCATACAGGTAAATAAACAGCTAAATACTGGGAGGAACATGATCCGCAACCTATAAGGGTCACCGGGATAGCCTTCAGCTTCCTATAATTCTCCATAAGTGGTTCCCAAAGTGGGGTTCAGGGACCCCCCCCCCCCCCAGTGGTCCTTGAGGGAGTTCCAGGGGTCCCCTACAGCTAAATGATAGTTTGGAACCAAATGAGTTCCTTATGGGTCTGTAAATGAATGTTCATTTAACTCTGAGAGTGTACAAATGGATTGATTTTACAATATAAATTGGGGGTCCCAGCGATGGAAATGCCAACTGGTTCAACTGGTTGCGAATCACCGCTAGAACCGTTAAGATCTTCTCTTATATGGGGTCCCTCCCTGGCATATCTTTTCAAATGGGGGTCCGCGGGGCTGATGAGTGTCAATTTGGGGGTCCCTGACATGGAAAGGTTTGGGAACCACTGCTCTACTCCATCACCACCTCCACACTGTCAAGTTTAACTCCCAACAGCGGAGCCAGCCCGCCATCCAAATAAATACGTACACTTGAGTAATACTAAGAGAAAGTCCCTATAGTTAAGTGTCAATACTGAGTCACTTCATACGATCTGATTTATTGTCTAAACGCAATATGGTCTAAACAGTAAACGACTGTTTCCCAAACAGTGGGTCGGGACCCATTTGTGGGTCACGGGTGAATATTTTATGGGTCGGGACTCGCGAGTAATTATCCCCTTTATTTATTTTTATTATTTCAAAAGGTTAAAAAATGTCCCCACAAAAAGAAATCATAATAATTTCATAATTAAATATGTTCATAAAAAAAAACAATGTTTACGAAGCAATGAAAATAGCCGATCTATGAGCTCGTAGATCTGCTATTTTCAATAGTTTGGGTTCGGCAGACAAAGAAGTATTCTTCTTCATTCTTCTACCTGTATGCAGTTACTAGATATGTTTCAATCTTAAGCCATTTAGGCCTGGCGTAAATAAAATGTCTTCTGAAAGAATATATTTTCAAAGATTTGTGCCACATTTTCACGAATTTTCCAAAATAGCAGACCTACAAGCTCGTAGCGCAACACTCGGTGGCGCGATATGAGCTTTCAGATCTGCTATTTTTCAATAGCTAAATAATGCTTAGTTAAAACACCAAAACGGGTTCCCGTCCAGAATGGGTTTAAATTCCATTTTTAAAATTTAAATCTTAAAAATGAAACGAGTTATGTGACAGAGCCAGTGCAAATGCCAGTCAAGCCACATTGGCTGACATCACATCTCTGAGAGATTGAAACAAGCAGAGCGTGCATTTAATGAGATGGCGAAATATAAAAGTAACAAGTGGAACGTAGCCAAATCATTTGAAAATGTTACTTCTGCGCCTTCACATTTGGCACAAATACATCAAGGCGTAAAACGGTAAAATGTACATTTTGTCATCACAAAATATACTTGAGTAAAAGTAAATGGGACATTAAGACTACAAGTACAATGTATTGAAAACGTTACTGTAACTGAGTAAATTGCCTCATTACTATGCACCTCAGACAGGGTTTGGTTTTCCTGTTTCTTTTTCCACAACATGGTGGCAATAAGCTATGATGAGCAATGTGTTCTGTGTGAGGATTCAACTTTCACACAAAAGTGACAAATCACTGAAATCAGTAGTGTGAAATATAATTTTCAACATGGTGACAGTGTATTTCAAAACATATTGTTGTGTTTTGTAAAAACAAGGAAGAAAAACCAGAACAAGTTGGGATATTGGTGTATGTGCCTTGTAATAATATGGATGGATTCAATGCTACAGGACATCCACATTCCAACTGGATCTGTTGTATGTATTCCCATGCTTTTTGTTCTTGCTTAATGTAAGTCGCTCTGGATTAAGAGCGTCTGCTAAATGCCTAAATTGTAAATTGTAAATTGTAAAATTGTAAAGACTCACATATCAAAGGACTGGAAAATGTGGATTGATGACATCTGTATAATGTCAGTCATGAAATAAAACTGGGTTTCTCCCTACATACATGATCTCCAATTAAAAGGATCCCCGGCTAATAAGTTAATAACCATGTCTTAAACCAAAGAAAGCATCTGTATAATGTTAGATTTTAGCATTGGCTATTCAAAACAACAAGCTCACATCGCGAGCTTGTAAGGCTACATCTTCTATTTTTTGAAAAGTTTTAAAAGAATCTTGAAAGTGAAAGTTTAAAGTGAAGAATCTTGAAAAATCTACAGTAATTTTGTATTACAAAATAGTTTGAGAACTACTGATTTAGATGGTATTTGTAGAATCGGCCTCAATCGGGATGATACATGATACCGGAAATGGTCCTCTATAACAAACTATCAAATTAAACCCTTAACTACAATGCCCAGTGTCCATATATGGAGCTGGCCTGTTCTGACATCATTCTGACGTCTGCATAGACTCCATATTTGGGCATGCCTGACAAAGAACTCCATATATGGGCATAAAAGGGACACAGACATAATATCTGAGTGGGGCATGCATTTCCTACTTGCATCGTTCCAAGTAGGCCATTGCCCAATGGGCACCGCTCTAGTAGTGTGCATTTTACGTCATAGTCAAATTACGTCAAATGTTACGCCATAGTGTAAACAAACAAACATTGCGTAACACAAACATTGATGACGAAGGTGAGGACGGAAATTGTGATTGGCCGGAATGAGATGATGTATGATGATAAGAGCGCCCCTCACTTCACACAGGTGTGATTTCTTATAAATATTATGTTTAGCACATGCACCATAGGGCTGAACCCTCACTCTAAAGTAAAAGATGATGATGAACCATTTAAAAAAATATATATTTAAGAGGGCAATTACGTATTAGGGATCCCTTTACCCCAAAAACCTGTGTGATGATGTCTGTATTTCTATAGAACATTTACCCAAATCGCTTTACAATGTGCGTTGCATTCAATATCCATCCATCCATCCATTCACACACTGCACCAACAGCAGAGACACAGTCATGTGAGGCACCAAGCTGCTCATCATCGGGAGCAATTAGTGGTTCAATGCCTTGCTCAATGACACTTCAACACAAAGCCAAGTGATCAAACCAGGAATCATCTGGTTCTCAGAAGCGGTGCCCTATACCTGCTGAGGTATACCTGAGCCACTGCACTCCAAGTGCTTTAAGCACTTCTGAGTCCAGTCCAGTTGAAACATGTGTCACCCTTTAGACTAGAGTTAGACATTTGTAATAGCAAAACTTCAATACATGAGGCCTGGCTGACCTTAATGAAAATCAACAATTTCAGACTCAGTGCTGTGTATATATTGCCACTGAGCTCACGAGAGGCTCCCATAGTCACACTGGCGGCAAATATTCCATCAAAAGGAATATAGTCAATACTTCCAGCATCCTTTCAAAGTCCACGGTCAAGAGTGGAGATTGATCAAGCTAGGCTGCATGTTACAGATGGTATATATATATGAACGATGTCTGTCAGTTCTGTGTGTAGTGGGCTGTTGAAACCAGGTCAGGCTCCCTCCCCTCTGCAGATTACTGATAATGGCCCCTGAGCATAAAGCCCATATTAAAGATTGCAATATCTATAATCTCCCAATGGGGGGACAGGACTAAAGTGGAAAAGTGAAGGGGGCTAAAGGCAGACGGGGGTCACCCTGAGAGCTTATGGGGGCAGGGCAGTGTGAGTGTATACCTCTCACACAGTGGATTATATGGCCTGGGGGGGCCCACCACAGTGCACTGGGGGGGCCGAGGCCCACTGGGGGCTGATGGAGAGAGAAGTGCAATAGAAAGGAGATCAGAGCAAACTCCCGCCACTCAGAGCCTGTCTAAACCAGATGCACCCGCACCCCCCTGCACACATACACACGGACACGCACACGCACACGCACACGCACACACACACGCACACACACACACACACACACACACACACACACACACACACACACACTAAACCATTTTGTGGCATTCACTCACATCTGTGAACTCAGACCAAAATAACACACGACAATCAGTAATTAACCAGCACACATGGAATGTAATGGCAAATGTATTATGACATAAGTGGTTTTCTTTTCATATCGACAGACGAGTGGTTATAGGGCGCGTATACCACTTTGGCTTCAATGCCCCGACAGCGAGTCCCCTGGTTCGATTCCTGGTCAAGTCAGACAACCCACTCTATCTCTGTATCAATCAAATTTAACCTATCAAATTAAAGCATGTCCCCTTGGACATGACACCATGGTGGACACTAGGACCACATTTAGTTTCTGGTCTTGAACCCTGACCTCCCAATCTCATGCCAGTGAGCTGGAGTAACATATACTAGGGCTATAGGGCTATTGGGCTAATCCTAACTCAGGGCTTGACATTAAGGCTTGTCCTGTTGTCCGGGACAAGTAATAAATCTTTCCAGACAAGTGTATTCAGATTTTACTTGTCCGTTGGACAAGTGACTCTTGGTTTCACTTTTTCTGTGATGCTCCTAGCAGCTTTGTGCTGTAAGCATGCATACTTAAGCTGTAAACTACTACGAGTGGCGAGTGGAGGGGACCAAGGGGTGGTCGTTAGCAGCCCCTTTGTACACGGACTGGTAACTTTAGTGCTCGGACAAGTGAATGGGAAATTGACTTCAACAAGTTAATGTCAAGCACTGTAACTCAAATTCAAAATAAGAATATTGGCTTGCATAATATATATATTTTTTTCAATCTAATTCAAGATTAACAGCAGCAGAAATCTGTTTACAAACTCCAAAATGCTCACAGTGTGATCTCAAGTGTCTTCATATGGTGCGTTTACACTTCCAAAATATAGCCAAACCAAACCACATTTTAAACTAATTCCAGATGTAATGCTTTGAACCTTAATTGGTCTCCCGTGTGGAAAGCCAACTTAGTAACCACTAAGGTTAAGATGTTATAGCTTTCCACGTGGGAGACACACGTTTGATTCCTGGGTGTTACACAGGCTAAATTGTCATCCATACATTGTAATGTATGAGTGGGTACAAGTTCAATGGGAGCTCATTCACACGCACACAAGCGCCCAGGTAGGAGCATGCGGAATTTGTGCATGAGACGATTTAGCCCGGAAGTAGTTAACCAATACATTTCTTCTTCAATGAGGTAAGCACCGGTGCTGGATAGAAGACACTGTGACCATTGTTTTGGAGTTCATAATCAGATTTTCGATAGTTTTGCTGCTATTAATAATTGGCCTCAATTTACTTATAAATTATAATGTACTTACTTTAGGTGAACTAGGCCTACTCCTTTAAGGAAAGGAGAGTGAGATCAGTGATCATCAATTAGCACTCAATGAGCTAAAATGACTTTGCTGTCCAATTTTGTTCAGTCACAGGAGGTCAGACATCAATAATGAAGTCATCACAGCATGACTAGATTATTAATAACAGGTAATCAGTCTAATGTTTAAACAAGTGAAATTTGGAAGAACACTTCAATGAATTGTGTGGTTCTTCCTTTTTTTGTAGCAGGATTTCAACTAATTTGAGTCACAGGTCATTATACCATGACCAAAGATTTTTCTAATACCGCCCTTTGACTTTGTACTTCAAAGTTGTGATCGCAGGCTTGTCAGGCCTCATCTATACTTAGTTGCATGCAACTACAAACTCACCATGTTGCATACCAAAAATAGCAAAACTACAAACTCACCATGTTGCACACCAAAAATAGCAAAACTACAAACTCAGCCTGTTGCACACCAAAAATAGCTAAACTACAAACTCACCATATGTTGCACACCAGAAAATAGCTAAACTACAAACTCACCATATGTTGCAAACCAAAAATAGCAAAACTGCAAACTCACCATGTGTCCAGCTGTGATTCATTGCGAGCTTGTAAATTGGTTATTTTTGGTCCACAACCAAGTAAAACTCAGACATTAGGAAAATATAGCTACAGTACTGCCATAATGTATAGTTCACGAACTGTAAAGCTACGTTAGTAAACACTTTCAATCTAGATGCCTGTGACTTTGTGAAGTCAAATTTGTATGAGAGATTATGAATTGTGTCCTTTTCTTTGCCAGAACGACAGGCCATGAGGCAAAGATTGTTTTTTCCCTGTCCATGTCCATGTGTGCAGTGTGCGTGCGTGCGTCTGTGCACAAGCTAATCTTGGACACCACTGGAGCAATCAGCATAAACCTTTGCATGCACGCTCCCAGTAGGCCAAATAAGAAAGACACATCTGCCTCATGGTGGAGCTATACCAGGCCGCTTGATGTTTTGACCAGTTGAACCGCAGGTGCAAATATAATATTGGATAATGATGCAACTCCCCATATAGCCACGCCCATTTCACAAGATGTTCTGCCATTCAGCATTTTCTTCAAAACATACCTTTTCCTACTACTATTTTGTCGTTCACATCTCTAAGTAATGTGATGAACATATATCATTCCTATTTTTATATTCATTCCAATTGATGCCGATAATTGCCTTGCTAGATTTGCGGGAGGGGCCTATCCTTACAAATATGAGCATAGACATAAATGCTTATCTGCTTAATGATATATTTTTTATATGAACGTCACATAAAAGCATATAAGTATTGAGGACGTCTCTGACGTTTATAACAAACCAAACCGGTTGAGCTTTAGCTTGTAGATCTGCTGTTTTTCAATAGCTAAAGTGTAACATAATGCTTAAACACCAAAAGGGGTCATCATTTAGGTTGTAGATCTAAGTGAAAGCCACATTGACAATACAATTATGTAATAATTGGGTATACCTAATTCAAGAGGTCTCCCAGTCACTCTGAGCAACATGGAATTCTTTATAGACTGAAAACAGTGACATGATGTGTCCACTGTCCACGCAAGGGGCTTCAAACCCAACACGCCTGTATAGCGTAAAAGAGAGAGAGACACCGTGCTCACCTCTCTCGCACACGTGTTGCTTCTGTCACGCTCGCCACCTGAATGTGCAGCAGACAAAAATGCAACAGCGTCCACTGCTCTGTGAAAACAGTGTAGTGTTTTCATGGCCGAGCACTGATAAGGCCCAGTCAGTGACGGCGTTTCCTCAGCTGAGCCTGGGCCTGTCAAGAGTCACACATGCAGCCACTATTTTATACATCCTGCCAGAGAGCGCCGGGCATGAATATGTATGTCAGAAAAGGCAAGAAGTCATAACCTATGCAAGGGCTTCATCATGCATAATGCAGGTGAGCTACGCCTCTCTCCAGTATAGGCAAATGCTGTGCACATGGAGCACGTGCGTGCGTGTGTGCACGCGCACGCACGTGCACGCACACTCTTAGAAATGATGCGCGCTGCTCACAACTATACATATATGTGAGGTAAACAAATGCCAGCACCCCCCCCCCCCCCGTTTCATACACACAGTCTCACACCCAGTGCACCCACTGCAGCTGAACCCCCAAACCAAATGCCAGAATTCCTGTTCTCCGTTTCGCAGCCTCTCCTCTTGTTCTCACTTTAACCCTGCGTGCCCATGTTTGTGCACACGCATCAGCGCTCAGTGTTTTTTTTTCCCACCACATCCCCCTTCCCCCCTCCCCCCCTTCCATATCAGGTCACTCATATAGGAATCAAACCCATGACACCACAAACGCATGTTACTGTACATTATGTATCACTCAGCTCACGGAGCTATACCAGCCCCTCCATATGGAACTCCAGTAGTTTTTTTTTTTTTCTTTTAGATTTGTTTTTGGCTTTTGAGCCTAGTTTATTGCTATAGTTACAGTGAAGACAGACAGGGAAGAGGGAGAGTGAGAGAAGGGGAGAGACATGCAGCAAAGGTCGTCATGAACGGGACTCCAACACGCTGTCAGGCGAGAGACTATTATACCATTCTGACCTGAGATCAGATTCATACGAGGTTTCCACTGGACACACGCTGGTCTGATGAAGACATTCTGACCTGAGATCAGATTCTAAAAATGTCAGTCGTTCTTCGATTTTTCAAAAATAGCAGACCTACAAGCTCGTAGCGCGCCACTCGGTGGCGCGCTATGAGCTTGTAGATCTGCTATTTTTCAATAGCTAAAGCATAACATGATGCTAACACCAAAATGGGTTCCCGGTCAGAATGGGGGCCTGTTATACTGCATGTGGCATGCGCCTGGACCGCTATAGGACAGCGGGCGCCCCAAACTCGCATGTATAGTTTTAACCACCTCTCTTTTCCCCGTCTTCCTCCAGGTCTCCATCTTTCACCTTTGTTTTGTGAGCTAAGATTTCTTTCCTTAAATCTCCAAAAAGAAAGAATTTCAAAGTTGTGATTGCCACTGCGTTTTTTGGGGTGATTTGCTTTGCATGCTGTGGATGCGTGCGTGCATGCAGCGTGTCTGTGCATGAGTGTGCTCCCTCTGTGCATGCTGTGCATACTTCAGAAGACGAGAAAGTGGGCGAACGTGCACTATAGGCTACTACGGCGTTAATTGAATCTATAGCTGGATGCACAGAGAGGGCAGCAGGGTGCAGAGACAGGGAGGGGATAGAGAGAGATCGGTGCAAGTTTATGAATAATACTTATATTATAGGAATAGTGGTCTGTTTGTGTGTGGTGTGGTGCGTGGGGTGGAGTGGGGGGAAGGTTGTTGGGGTTACGCCTAATCAAGACAAGGGTATGGCCCCCACCTTCTACCCCCCCCCCCCCCCCAAAAAAAGACCCCCAGCACCTCCACCCCCGGCCCGTGCTGTGTCAGTGAAAAAGTGTGCTACTTCAGCAGTCCCCTGGGACCTGCTACCCCTCACATCAAAGCAGCCAGTTTCTCTCTTAATGTGAATATCAAATCTGTGGATCACAAGTCCCAGCACAGTCTGCATAAACTGCCCCTCCCCCAACCTTTAATTCTGCCTAGTGATGAGGGAGAGAGAGGGAGGAGAGTTACTGTGAGAGGAGAGGAGAGGAGAGGAGGGAGGGACATAGAGAGAGAGAGAGACAGAGAGAGAGAGAGAGAGAGAGAGAGAGAGAGAGAGAGAGAGAGACAACCAAAACAACTACTTGCTTCTTGACATTTGCCAAACACACCGTCCATATATAAGCCCAAAAATATATGCAGATTCAAAACAATAAACATTTGCAAGGAGGGCATGCTCAATTTGCACATCTGCACCAGCATTCAGAATGGCTGTGCACACAAGAACCAAAGTAAAATACGCATTTTGAATATATAAACGAGCATGTTTACATTCCCTTTATGCGTTTGTACTTTTCATAGTCTAATTGCATCTGTAACAGATCACATTTATGTATAATGTTTAATAGCCTACACCGCAAAGTGACGGAATCGGGAAGGACTGAGAAAAATAGGGACATGGACTAATAGGAGAGCAGCAGTGACAGTGCTGTGACATCTCATTGGTGAGGTGGAACGCGTAAAAGCCTAATTTAAGCTCCATCGCACGACGGTGTCGCGCGCCAAAAAACACCAGAGCTACAAGCTCACAACGCGTCGGATGCGACGCGTTGTGAGCTTGTGTAGCTCTGCTGTTTTCGACGCGCCGCGCGACGACGCATGTGAATGGGGCTTTAATGAGCGCTCTGTTTCCCTCTTGCGCGTGCCAAGCCCGCGCGTGTGCAACGCGCCACTCCTGCACTGCATGGCACACTTTTTACCCGACATTAGGCCACAATATTTGTTCTCCATTAACGGTAATACAATTCAAATTGATGTTTTGTCCTTGTAACCAATTGCAAATTGGTTTTCCTCTCTTCATGTTGAAGAACTGTGGGCAGGCAGTTCACTGTTAAGTCGATAAAACATTAAAGAATAATTTCCTGGTGGAACCGTCGCAAATCTTCTAAACATCAAAGACGTTCTGAACTACTTGACTTGAACCCCTTACAAAAAGGGGGGGGGGGGTCAGTCATATTGCGCCAATAACAAGTTTCCACCAAAAATGTCAAGTGCTGAACATGCCTTGCACTCCGACCAAGCATCATTTTCATAACATGTTTTCAGATGACATAAGGAAATATACCAGTTGAGAACACTTTCGGTAACATGGTGGTGCAACACAACACGGGCACGCCACGCGTGCATGCTTGGCACCCTCCTGGACCCTATAGCTGTGTCATTGGGTGGTGCCTTGCAGATTGCAGCGCTAATTGTGCAGCCGAGAAAAAAAAGGCAACATGGGGATTTGGACGAGAGCGGAAAGGAGATGTGTGTGTGTGTGTGTGTGTGTGTGTGTGTGTGGGGAAAGGGGGGGGGGGGGTAGATCAATTTAGCATATTTCTATTTATGGTGGTTGCGGGGTGGAGAGAAGACGACGGCAGCTTTTGGCGCCGGAGAGAGGGATTGCCTTTTATTTTATTTTATCTACAGACAAAAAAAATCATTCAGATTCACAATATATGTTTCTTTCATTGTGGGTAAATCATTGTAAACTTTAGCTCCAAAATAGGCATGTATATATAGGCTTAATAGCCTATATCCAAAAGTATAGCCAATATAGCTAAGTTGTATGTGAATGTTTGTCCAAAAACAGATACATTAATCATTTCCGATGGTAGCCTATATACTTTCGAAAGGATATATATAGGCCTGTTGTTGTGTTGATTTCAGATCATATGAAGAATAGTCAGGGAAAAGACACAGCATTATCCTAATTGGTTATTATTAGCATAAGCTAACAGATACAACAAAAATAAATAAAGATATTTAATTACCTTGGCTAATTAATTACACGGGGCTTTAATGTAACTATAACGTAATTGGACATTTTTATTTTATTTTGTCATACAATAGTCGTCTGAGATTTAAAGTGACGTGGGTTTTGTGAGAATAAATTGTCTTCACAATTATGTCATATTGTTGGTCTAATGTAGGCCCTAAACGCTCTGACAACCTCAAATTATTCCTAGCGAAATCAATCACATTTTAATTTATGAACAACAAACGGGGGGTGGGGGGGGGGGGGTGTCCCGTTATATCCCCTCCCGTGCGTGCCATGCACTCACGCACTTAAACACACGCAATTACGAATTCGCGCGTGCACGTGCACATGGGTTCAGGTGCTCTATTAGAGGGAATCAGGACTGGGCTAGTCTAATATGCAGCCACGCACCTGGAGTTTCTCTAATTTAGTCAAATAAATTAAATCAATTTATTCTAAAAGACTGTGTTAGGCTCCTCATAAAACACATATTTCCAATTGCATTGAGCTAAATCGGCTAATACTTAAGCCCTTAAATTATTTTTTGAAAGGGTTTAGAATAAACTGAATGGAGGCTGCACGTTTAGCACTAAATGTGCATGGCAGCAATTCTCCCTATAGTTTTAAGCGGAAATATTAAGTCTATTTTATATCTGAAAACGCAATAATATAAAAGGCCTCCTGAGTTGCCTTTGCCCATAAGCTCTGCCGGAACCTATAAACGTACGATTATTTTCTTCAAAAGTAGATATAACACTAACAGCTATAACATGTTTCCCTATACAGTGCAGCCAATTCAACAAGACTTTGTGGGGAATAATGCTGCACTTTCTCCAGGCCTCTGCCAATAACGAAAGAATGCAGCCTATAACTTATATATAGTCAACATATATACTAATACATACATACATACATGTTACATGTATACACATACCGGTATATACAAAAAGGGCATGAAGGGTGTATATAAGCTGAAATGCTTTGATGTAGAAATTGTGTTGAGTTTGTGTTATCTTTGCTGCAGATTTGTAAAGGATTATTATAATGCAGCTGTAAAAGCAGTCAGAAGATCAACTTGGTAATAAGGTCAGGGATTTTATACATATTGAAAAATACATTTCTTTTTTTATATTATAACACAAAAGTATATCCATATATATTTTTTAAACAAAAATAAAGTCGAAAGTCGAAAATTGCGAATTATGGTAATTTAATTAAGAATATAGGGAAATGATCGGATTGCACTAATTGCAGGGCAGGCTACAGTGTTGGGTGTAGACTAGACTATTTTAATTTAGGCCCGTGTTAAATGGGCCCTTAATTTTTTTTGATTACATTTCTATTATTCCAACAAATTTTCATTGGACTGAACGGGACTTTGGTTTCCGAAATATACACCCTCCTCGAAATTATGTTCCCAAAAAACAAGAGCATCCCTTTGGAATGGAGCGCTTGCTCCCATGCGCTCCATAGTCCCACTAAACAGCTGCAATTAGCATAGGCTACACAATGCAAGCTTAAAAATATAACAAGGCGAACACAAAATCATAAGCATCCACTTATAAACTACACACCTATAGTGCCTATAGTCAAGTTATATGGTTCTAAATTGAATCACTCTCAACCAATTGGACTTGTATTTCCATGTTCCTTCCGTGCCTCTTTATTTTTCACCTCATTCTCCCTATTCAGCCATTTTACATATTCATAACTGTAGTTGGTAATGCGAAAACAAACCGTGCTATCAGCACCATCTGTGGCATCACGGACCACTATATATACACACCTACGACCACACAACGACGGGGAAATCACTTTTCGCCTTCACACCTCAAATAATTCCACAATGTTCTGCTCCAAAAGGCAAATACATGTTGATTTAAAACAATTATTCCACATTACATTTGCTTATTGTATATGGCTCCCCGTGATAGCCATCAACATCAAAGCGCAATACTGTGTATGTGCATCTATATACTGCTGTCTTTTTTGACATGTAGGCTATATATAAATACTTTTGATTAAACTAAAATAAGTGACTCAATGACCAAATTACTGTCGAGATATGATCAATTGTCAAAGATATATTGCTTACCTTCTTGGAAAGAGTACAGCAGGAGTAAAGTTACAAGCCACATGCCATAAATAGCAGGTATATTTTTCAGGAATATTTGGCAATCCTGGCAAGTGTGCGGCACAGTTTTTGGCCAGGCGAGTCTCCGTGCTGGACTGGCGACTATGCTCCCTGGAGGTCTCTCCAGCCCTGCTGCCCCGCTAACCATCGCAGGGAAATGAGGAGCGCCACAGCCCCGCCCATGTCCCCTCCTCTCGCTAAGTCTATCATGCATACCAATCCATCCTCCGCCGTATATTCTAATGAAACGCCGCGGAGCGATGCGTCAGGCAGGGCGGCTGCATGGCACTGCCCATCACACCGCGAGGGTCGAGTTGAGTTTAATAACATTGGATTTTAATTCGTTTATGTCTAAATAGCGGTTCTGCATCGTGATGGGAATGGTTGGGAGCGGCGCAGCCATATCTTTTTTTTGGCACCTTGGAGAGCGCCGAGCGCACCCACCTGTGCGCCCTAGAATATTTGCGCAATGGATCTACAAGACCTAAACAGCTATAGCGCGGAGCTGCAAAATCTCATTAACCATACGTATATAGAAGCTGGTTAGAGGGCCCTAAAGTCGCATTACAGAATAATCATTATTGCATTGCGTTACGGACCATGCAAAGACATTTGCGCACATTGATGGGTTGCTCTCTCTCTCTCTCTCTCTCTCTCTCTCTCTCTCTCTCTCTCTCTCTCTCTCTCTCTCTCTCTCTCTCTCTCTCTCAGATGAACAGGCCAGCTATTAATACAGTATAGCTTAATAGAGATCACAACAAATATCCAGACTAGTCACCACAATAAGTGTCAGTCAGAGAATCGGAAGCTGGCCATTCCGAATAGTGAATAGAGTATAGCCACTAGCTACTGTGAACAGCTGAGAAACTAACATTCCCCCACGTGTCTCACATCAGCATGATCAGGCCTATCTGCATCACACATATAGGCTACACCTGTAGGCTATATAAAAGCCATACCTGCATATCATCTTCAATCAACAGTTTATGCTAGCTGACCTCATGCTCCCCCACCAACAGACTGCTCAATGATAATAGAAATGTTAATAAAATTATGGGTGGATATAGGCCACACCCCGTTTGGAGGGTGAGGTTTGAGGAATCCTAAAACGAACATAACCAGGAGCAGATTCCACAGGTGGCGAAATCCTGATTGAAACTATAGGTGTGAAATCTGAAATCCCTGTACGTCTACTCTACCCCGTATCTGAATTAGGTGCAATTTCCCATTGACAGCCCATTCATCCAAACAGAAAAGTCCTATCTAATTGTATTAAACTCACCAACATTGCAGTTTAGGCTTACGAAAAGCTTGAATTATCCTATATCTGCAAAGTGTTTGTTTCATAAAAATCCACCATATACATGTTATCAGCAACTTCCTGTCAAGAAATTCCTTGCAGATGATTATTTTTTCTGTGTGTCAGAGTTTGGAAGCGCTCGTTATCGGTAAAGCAACCTCCTGCTGCCGCCTGCATTATGTGCAATTGTGCACATTCAAAAACAGGTGCATGCATGGGCCGTTGACTGAGTGATATTCAACGAGCACTTCCAAACTCCAACACTAGAAAAATAATCACCCGCAAGGAATTTCTTGGCACTTTGCAGAGAGATAGAAAGAGGATAATTCAACCTTGGTGAGTTTGACGTTGTTTAATACAATCAGATAGCCTAGGACTTTTCTATTTGGATGAATGGGCTGTCAATGGGAAATTGCATAGTTAGTACCTTGCTGGCAAGATGGCAGCGGTGTCAATTAGGCTATTACTATTAGGGAGACTGAAACTCAGCAGCCCATAATAGGGAAATAAATACCATAGCTATAAAACAACATAGGTCACTGACTCATACATAGGCTGTCAAATAGGCTACCTAAACATTGACTGTATGTAGGCTAGTCTGTAAGCAAACTTACCCTTAAGTTAACGAATCTCGTTTTAGCCCACCAAACAGGTGAAAGTCAAGGAACTCCGCGAAAGTTTCTTCCTGCAACATCAGCGTTGACTGTCCTGTCCAGTTGGTCTTCAGAAAGCTTCATTTTGAATATAATACGCAGAGCGTTGCTTCCACCTGCTGGCTGAAAAATAAAAGCAGCTGTATCTCTGTCAGCCTGGTAGTCTGGTTTATGAAATGAAATAATGAATAGTCTACGTCTACGATATATATTTTAACTTACACAAAAAGGCCTAAACTCACTAATGTAACGGCTCAGTCACTTCTGCCAGAAAGTCCCGCTTTTTGTTGTTTTGTTGTTTGTTTAGAGTTTAGCTCAGCTGCCCCATGCGGCTGTGTATGTCCGCCATCTTCCCATCATTCAAAGGAGTAACACCGCCCTCTAGTGGTGCTTGTCACACTATGCACAGTGGAGACCTGACTCCTTGCCTGCCCATTGAAATGCCTCTCAGTGTCTCAGATATGTGGTCTGCCCTTTTTTTCCTCCACATTCTTGTATTTTACTAATATATATTTTATAATATGCAGAAGCAGAACAATCATTTTATATCACAGTTCATACATAATCTTTTAGTATAACTTTAACTTATGTGATAGAACAGATCATAGGCTACCCCAAAACGCGCATATACTGTACACCCTGACCCTAGAGCTTTCCCTAGGCTGTTAGCTAATATTAGTTTCTTCCAAATCTTGCTTATTAATTTATTCAATGTTGGAGATCTGGCTACAGCAGTGCTTGTTGCCTGTGAGGTTAGTAGTCGAGCACCCCTTTCTACATGAAATGCAATTAATGTTACACATTTTATTGCAACTGAGGAAAACACAATTTTTGCATTTGCTGTGTAGATTTTAGTTTATGGAAGTATGGGAGTATGGTTTAAATCCTTTTTTTTGCTTTTGCACCATATGGGACGTATTGCCTTGTCCTTTTCTTATGTGCCTATAAGTTATAGCTAAATAGTTAACAGTTCATTTATTTTAATATGTGATATGTGTGTATTGAATTTATGCCCCATAATATTTTAGGGGTGAAGCAGAGCAGACAGAATGGTTTGGGCCATTATGGCCCTCACACACTACTCCTAGAGTTTGGGGTCACTATGGCCCTCACATGGTCGCACCTCCAAGATGACCGATATGCTCACATATGGAGATCCCTGATGTCTTCAGTACAGTATATGCCCATATTGCATGACCATATTATTGGGATCTCTGTATCTGTCAGTCCTTGTCCCTTTTATGCCCATATATGGGGATCCCTGATTGTTTGATCCTGATATACCATGATACACGTTGAGGTTGGACAACAGTCAAAATATATTGGGGCGTAGGTGCATTGGGAGTTTCTTATTGCGACCAAAGGTCGCATTTACTATGAAATCCTGCATCTCGTGTCCATCACACCTCCACATATGGTCATGCCTCGTGACATCACGTGACATCATCAGGGATCTCCATATATGGGCATATATGTAGTCGGTCGCGATCCCCCACAGGGTCGGCGGCCATGTGGCAAATGCATCACCAGACCTATAGCGTTGTCGCGATTCTGCAACTTCTCCGTAACCTCCTTGAGCGTCTCAGAAGGGGGATCGTGCATTGGTGCAGTACTTGGTCAGGTACTGGATCATGGCATGGTGGCTTGTGAGTTGTGACCGGCGATGTCCATGTTGGCGCGCCAGCACAGGAAGGCATCTGTTTTAATCGGGTAGTTATTCAACAGTGGATAATTTTGCGCTGGGACGTAGATGACATAGCCGCAGGGGCCCTTCCCCATATATGGGAATGTCAATATATGGCCATATTGTGACAGTCTCATGATAACCAGTGTGGTTGCCGCATCGCGAGTCACACTTGCAAATGAACCAAGTTGGTACAACACGTGGATCTCCTTATGTGGAGCTTTGATCTCCATATATGAAGATCACGACACTGGATGAACCCTGGATAGCCATACATGGTTTGACAATACTAGATCTGCATATATGGAGCCGGCCAGCAACTCTACATCTGACCTCACTGACAACTCCTTCTCAACTGTGCCCTACGTAGGCCTATTAAGAAGCTCTGTTGTTTCAGCGCCCTCAGGGCGTCTTACTGTTTTGGTTATGGCTGAGTCATATATGAGTATGGTGACGTAGTCGACCCGCTGTTTTTGAGGGACACTAGCCCCTCCTATGTCCAGCTTTGAGGGTTTGTGTAAACACAAACATTGTGTTAACACAAACATTGAATGCCTTTGACAATGAATGGCCAGCTTTGAGTGTTTGTGTAAACACAAACATTGAAGATTGGCCGGAATGAGATGATGTATGATGGTGATATTTCAGGATGGTGCACGTGTCACAGACTGATCTTTTTATTTTTTAATCTCCCATTCCCTCCCACAGCCATTTAAAAATGCTACTTGCTCTACTCGGAATTGCCACAGTCCTTGTCCGGTGGAATAGTCTTATGATAGTATATTTGAGGCTAGCACCTCCTGCCAGTACCTATACCGCAGAGATGCGTGTGTTCAGACTAGTGAGTGTGTTTAGAGTATTTCTAACGGAGAAGACGATGTCCTCAACCTGCGGTATACTGTGGTCCTCCAGAGTCTTGGCATAAGGCATGGGGATGTCCACCCCCGTCACCCTAGTTGCTGGAGCATCTAGGTAGTTGAAGGCAGGACCCTCCATGATCCGGGCACAGATCTCGGCTCCAACTCCAAACTGTGGCCAACCGCCCTCTACGGTCACCAGGTGGTTTGTCTTCATCACGCTGGTCTCGATACACTCGACGTCCAGAGGCCGAATGGTACGCAGGTTTATCACCTCACATTCAACGCCCTCCTTGGCGAGAACAGTGGCTGCATCTAAACAGCGACCCACCATGTGTGAGTGTGACACCAGGGTGACGTGACTTCCCTGTCTCTCTATCTTGGCCTTGCCAATGGGAACAGTGAAGTCGTTGGATTGAGCAGCCTCTGACATCTCAAAGGTAACGCCGTACATCAACTCATTCTCCAGAACTACAACAGGGTTGTCATCTCTGATGGCTGATTTAAGAAGACCCTTAGCGTCCTCAGCGCTCCAGGGACTCACTACCTTGAGACCTGGACAGTGTCCATACCACGCAGCAAAGCACTGCGAGTGCTGCGCCGCGACACCAGCCGAGGATCCATTAGGTCCTCTGAAGACAATAGGAACCGGTTGGAAACCAGCTGACATGTAATAGGTTTTAGCAGCAGAGTTAATAACCTGGTCAATGGCTTGCATGGAGAAGTTAAAGGTCATGAACTCACAAATGGGACGCAGACCAGCCATGGCGGCTCCCACAGCAATGCCTGCAAAACCCATCTCTGTTATGGGAGTGTCGATGATGCGTTGGTCGCCGTACTTCTTCCACAGGCCCTTGCTCACCTTGTAAGCTCCATCATACTGAGCCACTTCCTCTCCTATCAAGAAGACTTTCTCATCTCGTTCCAGTTCCTCATCCATGGCCCGGTTCAATGCATCACGCACCGTCATCTTCACCGAGATCGGAGACGTCTTGTGAAATTCCCGCCGTCGGACGAGGGAGACGGCGGACCTTCCAGAGTGAAAACATCTTAGCAATGCCATAAATGACCTGTCCTCTCTGGTACAGAGGTCAGAAATAATATGATAGAATCTAGTTTATAAGAGTCCTCCTGGGTTTCAGATTAGATTGGTTTAGGTGTATAATGTCGGTCGTCGTTGGTCAATAAAACACAGGTCTATATATTGCTCCTACTGTGTTGGGTTTTGTTTTTTAAGTTTTCACGTTCCTTTTATAAATTGTTTACATGATGTAGATGTGGATGTGGATGTCCATATTTAGGCACTGCAGTGGAGGACATATGACATCATAAATCACGACAAGAGCGCTAAGAAGACCAAACTCATAAAACAACTAGAACTGCACTCTGTTGAGTGCATACTTGCTTGTTGCACACTAGTAGGCCATAAATAGCCTACTAGTGCGCAAGCAGAGCACGCAAGTACTTTCGACCGCTGTAAACTGTGAAATCTCAGTATCTCTGTGAAGGAACGTTTGAAATGTCTAATTATTAGGTGTAAAACTTTATGCATTACTTTAAACTTTATGCATGTAAACACCTAGTATTATTAAGAACATTATGATGCCAATTCTACTAGAAATGCACTCTGTCGAGGTGGCAACTTGCGCACAAGTAGGCCATGTACAGTATGGCCTACTTGTGCGCAAGCAGAGCGCACTCACCACTGGCATCATATAGGCCTACTATAATAATAATAGGCTGTTAATAATGATGTTGCCAAAGATGCTGGTCCCTGATTGGGCTACAGTCTTAAAAAAAGAGAGGACACCGACATACATACCCGGCGACATACATACATACCCAGCCGATCGCAGTACTTGCACGCTCTACTTGCACAAGTAATAATATAGGCAATATTAGGCCTAAAGTATGGTCAAATATGACATCAAGGCGTTTAATAGCAACTTAAGTATAGGCCTATTTGCCTATTAGGTCCCCTGTCCCACTTGTTCCTGAATGACATTGGCTTTGTATGTCATTGGAAAACAGGAAAGAATTAAATGGTAAATAGTTTTTGTCACAGTGCACATAGCTGGTATAGCTGGTGGTCACCAGGCTGACGCTGACCCGTCCAGTCAGTCCAGCATCGGCACAGTAGAACGTTGTGACATATTTATAGCAGTGGTTTTCAACCCTTTTCACATCAAGGCCCATTCATTATTCAGCATTTGAGCTACAGCACCACCATTTGATGAGGTTTAGCCTCTCTGAACCCAAAACGAAAGAATATTTTATTTTGTCACAATTTTGTCCACAACTCAATGCTGTATTGATGTTGGTACCATTCGGGAGAGATTATTATTCAAGTATTTTTATTGAAGTTTGTACATAAGACAGGACAGACAACAGATACATGACAGTTACAGAACAGATACAGGACAAACCAACAACACCAGTACTCAACATTCATGTATAAAATATAAAAGTCTGAAATACAATGCAAAAACCACAAATTGTATATTAATTAAATAAACTGTAACTGGAAAAAAGGGTAAATAAAAATGAAGGGGGGTGGCCAATGACTACGTAGAAAATACTACCGCAAAGTATAGGTTAGAAACGGTTGCCAAACTCTGGTATATTTCTGAGTGGAACCCCTGATTGTATATTTAAGTTCTTCGAGTTTGAGATGTGACATAACTCCATTCGGAGAGATAACAGGCAAATGTTGATCAAAATAACAATTCTTCTACATTCTCTAATTGTGTAGAGTGTAGACTTCTTGTAAATTGAAAGAAATTCAGATGTTTAACGACAATTTCACTCTTGAGAGTGTAATGGTTTAATTTTATGCTCTCAAGCATTTCAAAAGGTGCTCTGCTCTGCTGTTAACATGCAGTGAAACAAAGGAACCCCTTTCCGGTAGCACTATAGCTATGCCACCACAAGGTGGCGTTAAAGCGTTTGAATGACCCGGACCATCTAAGCTAGTGTTATAGATACTGTGATGAAAGTATTCCACCTAGAGGGAGCACTGAGCAGTCACTCATGACGGATGGGCGGTGAATAATTGATGCATTTTCAAACTCACCTGCAACAATGCCTAATTACTACAGCTTCTAGTTACTAAAGCAGAATAGTCTTTCTATAGTGCATGTTGTGTAGCCTATTGTAAGTGCTGCTTAAACCTGATCTCGTGTCAGTTATCAGGATGTTGCAGGAATTGTGTCACATTGGAGTTAAAGAGATGTTTTATATATGAATAATGCCATTGTCCGTTACCTTATAGTCCAGACTGATATGCATATGCAGGCTTATAAGAAGTTCATATATTCACGCTTGGGTCAAATTGGTGTGAAATGGTTCGCATTCTCTGTTATGCCTTCTTATGGCATTCATTCATGTAGAAACTACTAATTAACATACTACAGTATGCCTCTAAGCCATGGGTGTCAAAGTCAAGGCCCGCGGGCCAAATGTGGCCCGCCATGTCATTTTATGTGCCTGCAGGCGGGCCAATATTAGCCAAAATATAGGCTAATAAGTAAGGCTGCATGATATATCGAACATGTACCTTCATCAGAGTGGAGAATATAAGTATAAATCAAGTTGAGCAAAGCCACAGACACAGTTAACGATTGCTTGTTAAGTGCCTGCCAGACAGACAATCAGATTAAATGAAGGCAGGTGTAGAGTAGAGTGTAGACTACTGAACTGAACATGTTCTCTTTATATCAAGTACTTCATACCAGACCCTACTTCTCCCCAAATCCAAATGGATTTCATTTTCCATCCTGAATTTTTCCATCCTAGCATACAATGAGAACTGAGAAGATCTCCACAAAGGTTTACTCATCAAAACTGATTATAAAACTGTAACCATCAAAGCATGCACTCAACAGATAATGGTTATGTGACCATGGCATGTGCATAATATAAAATCTTAAAGTTTTATCTGATTTATTGATTAATATGGGGGGTGGGTTCAATTAATCGATTATTAATCGGCAGAGCTGTCGACTATTCGATTTGGCTGATGGTCACTTTGTGGCATCCCTACAAGTTACAACAGATGTGTGGGCATGGGGAAATCATGGAATGGTTTGAACTAAGAAAATGTAAAAATAAGGCATTTTCCCACATTCCAGTTTTCTGACTTTTTATTTCACATCATATTCCCCAATTTCCACTGAGATTATGGGGTGAATGAATGTGGCCAGACCCATCTTCTCTTTCTGTCATAGTGACATTGTCCTGCATCAGATCATGTCCAAATCAGGTTCTCCAATCTCCAGTAGCCTCTTCAGTTTTTTGAAGATTTTTTGAGTGGTGCAACCACTCCCTTACGGAGCTATGTGTGTGGCTGGCTGGGTCTGAGCACTATGTGTGTGGCTTGCTGGCTGGCTGGGTCTGAGCACTATGTGTGTGTGTGGCTGGCTGGCTGGGTCTGAGCACTATGTGTGTGGCTGGCTGGCTGGCTGGGTCTGAGCACTATGTGTGTGGCTGGCTGGCTGGGTCTGAGCACTATGTGTGTGGCTTGCTGGCTGGCTGGGTCTGAGCATACATAGATAGATAGATATTATAGCAGTGACTGACTGAGACATCGAGCGTGCGTCCGCAACTGGTTGTGGCCCCCATCAAGTGACTTTTTGACCAATGCGGCCCTCGCCCCAAGTTGAGTTCGACACCCCTGCTCTAAGTTACCTATGAATCAATTGACCACTGTTTGCACATGTATGTCTATTCACATCGAAGCAAAGCAATCCCAGGCCGCAGCCAAACGACTGGGCCATAATCTGGAAAGCAGTACCGGTAGAATGCAAGCCTGGTTTCTATTTATTGTCAAATGCCAAATATCCGTTAAAGATCCCCGCCTACTGTATCCTGTAAGCCGGACACACACACACACACACACACACACACACACACACACACACACACACACACACACACACACACACACACACACACACACACACACACACACACACACACACACACACACACACACACACACACACAGTTTCCGTATCCGCGCTAGACCAGACCGGATCTGCAAACCTGCAAAGGTTGAATCGATCCCAGTCTAGGAAAGGAAAGCTAAGCAGGCCTCGCTGTTCTAAAAGCTTGTATGTATGTAGATCTGTTCTTTTTTCGGCGAGCCGAGGCTCCTCTCCAGTCACCGAGCGCTGCTGCAGTTGTGTCAGTGCGCCGCTGGGAGAGTCTCTCCGCCGCCTCTGTCTCCACGGCTCCCCTTTTCCGCAAAGAAAAGAAGAGAGGAGAATTAGGTCCCGGGGAAGCAAGCAAGCGAGCCGAGGAGGGAGGGCCGCCCGCCGCCATTATTGGAAAGCTGGAAAAACACTTTCTCACAGACAGACACACACACACACGCAACATATTGATCAATTGATATAAGGACATGAGCGATTTCACTTACATATTTTTGGGCGTATTTCGGGCCGGATCGAACGCTGCATGCTATTGCAGCCAACTCGCCGCTACCCCGTGCACGAGCGACACCGTATTGTTGTATTCAAGAGACACACAGCAGAGGCACATTAACAATGGACTGAATATAATGATTGAAAAGCAACGTGGTGTTGGACCTAAGGAGGAGACGCTGCTGAACTGAACCACATCTCTCTCTCTGTTACTGTGAGGAAATCTGTCAAGAAAAAACAAATACGATTGACCCAAGAAGCTGTTTTATTGCTGGCTAATAACGCAGTGATTCATCACAAAGAAGGAAAAAAAATACTTTTTTTTAAACAAGAAAATACGGACAATCCCACCCAGGATCAGCGGTAGTCTGATTAATAAATACACCATGCAAAAATAATCTTATTTGACTCTACTATACAAGGGGAAGAGCCACAAGAGTATATTCTGCGGTCTTTTCGTGCACATCAGGCGGCGAGGAGGGCTGCGGCAACAACCGGCCTGACAGATGCAAGGGAAGGAGAGACAAGGAGAATCATGCCATGGTATGTTGAAGACTGTCACTTAATAACACCGTCTATCTAACGTTCTCTTAACATCGAACAACACCCCATGCAGACATATCCGGAAAGTATGCGAGCGTTCTTATAGTCCACCACCATGGTGAGAATGCAGGGCGAGGTGGATGGATCATAGAATTCATTCTGTTCTGTGGTGTAGACAGAGAGGCCTGGCGTGGTCTGGTCACTCCACACACACACAGCCCAACATCCACTCCAAAGCCTGCGTCCTGCGTGGATATGCTTTAACAAATCGGGAGTTTGAAGTAAAACGCACGAGCCAATTAGTTTCGTTGTAAAATGAATAAATAGTCGGAAGTGAGTACGTGTTGGATATCACGTCGACGTTTGCAAATAAGATTAGAGAATTAGCCTTTCGTAAAGAACTTGTTAGTTTGTTAATGTGGGGGGTATCAGCACAGGCCTAGCTCAGCTGAGCGGTATCATGGACAAACCCATGGTGGTTTTGACCGTGACATTACTAGACACAATAAAGCTGCGTATCTAATTTAATGTGACCGACCGCTTATTCATTACATTATTCGCTAATACTGTACACACTTTTGGGCATGATGAATCTGCACTTTGTACTGTTCGTCATTCTGCTCGTCATTACTCGTACATCATGAGCTTATTGTTGTTGAATGAAGTGCACAGCTAAAAGTGGACACTGCCTGCCCAAACGAGTTAATTTGCAGGCCGTTATATGTATAACCTGGGCAAGTGGGCATAGATTCTACAACAAGTGCCTAGAACCACATTGAAGACTGACCACTCGCATGGTGACAAACTAACAGTCAATTAGCTGATCTGATATTTTGTAAATTCTGGAATAAAATAATACAATCATATCCTATTGATTTGGGTTCAAACTGGGGACTGAGACAGATGGCTTTTGGTTTCCAGACTTACCATTTAGGTGGGATCGAGCATTGCCATCTGGAAAAAACACCACTCCCTTCATATTTCTCGATAGGAAATCTTGTTTATCTTGGGATTGGCAGTGGACTCGAAATATTGCAGGAAACTCAGTCCACACTACAAGCTGTAAGATTCTATTATTTATTTAGGCCTAAATAGTATATATATATATATATATATATATATATATATATTCTGATCCATAGCTCGAATGCCTTCGGCAGCAAAGGGCATTAGGGCTATGGACCAGAGCTATATGCATTACACACACACACACCCCAACCAACATTTCAACAATTACAGAGCATCAGATTGGGTTCTGTTTCTGCCTCATTTAGATCCCTCTGTAGATGTTTATCTGTGATTCATAATCAGATCCACAGTCAAAAGCAAACATGATTGGCAAGTTGTGCCTGGAAGTCATCCACAGCCTGCTTAGCTTCATTCACAATGGGAGGATATAAAAAGTCTGTTTTCTCTCTTCCTCGTTTTGCAAAATCGTATGGGAAAGGACCGCTCCAGAAAGGACAGCTCCGAGACTAAATAACATATTGTCTCGGTCATCTTCCTACTTGTATTGATCCTGAATTACTTACCAATGCCATAGGGTCTATTTTGCACAAATGCCCCAGTTTCCCTAGCAGATACTTCACAGGTGTTACATATAGGCTACTAATTAAAGGACGACTTCACCACTTTTCAACCTATCTAAATTGGTCCTCACTAATATTCATGATAAAAAAAAAATTCTGGCCCCTTTTCCACCAGGGCTTTTTTCCCCACCTAATATTGAACCCGTTTTTCAGAGTGTTTCCACTGAAAATGATTTGCTTCACAAGTCATAACCCTAAAAGTTGGTTCGGAACTCGAACAAAAACATGGCCCCCGGTTCCGCCAAGGTTTCAAGAATGTAGAACAGATCCAGTTCTAGAACCAATTAACCAAAGCTCTTTTGGTGGAAAAGGTGCCTCTGTGTCTCATAGGAGGGCTGTGGGCAGTTCAGAAACCTGAGAAATAGGATCCAGCAGGGAAGCACTCAGATCTCAAAGCATTCTACCGGGTGCTGAACCAGAATTCGTACAGGTGAGAGGAGATGAAGTTCGCACACCAGGTCTTGAGCGCCCACAGCCCTCCTATGAGACACAGACAGAGTAGAACAAATATTGTGCTATTTTATATATACATTAGTGAGGACCAATTATATGAAGATGGGTTGAAAAGTGGTGAAGTGTTCCTCTAAAAGGCTCTGTTCCATTATGGTCGAACAGAAACGCTGAGGCCAGGTGCTGCCAATGTGCATATTGGCTCACTGGAAACCAGTGGGTTCCAAATGGCCCCGTAGGGGTGTGTAACTCTGAGTGTACAAATGGACCCTTCCGAGTCGATTTAGTTCCATCTTGTACACAAATGGACCTGTCCATGTGTACACTCTCAGAGTTATGGGGGTGCTTGAAATTAAAGTTTGAGAACCACCACTGTACACTAAATGGAACAGAGCCTTGTGAAGGAAGTAGGGAAGGAGCCCAGAAGTAGGAAGAGCTATTATGTGTGCATAGAGCCATTCAAGTCCAACTGACGGAGCAGTAACCAGCCAAATTGCTTCCCTGACATGAAGTCACTTAAAGGGGCATTAAGTCTGGCACAAGAAATTGGGTGCATACTGCATAGTTGCATACGGAAATTCGCACTGAGCGCACTGGTGTTCCCTCTTGTCGTTCATTTATCGTTTGCTTATTCAGTGAGCTCGGTGCGTTGTCGTTCAAAAACCTAGTGTGCTGCACCCCGGGTGTGCTGAGGGTTGTTCAGTGTGAGTGCATCACTGCGTTGTCTCGAGCACTCCCCGGAGTCTGGCAGCTGTCAGGCTTCTTTTGTTTAAAGTGGGAAATTTGGTATATAGTCTTTTTTTTAATTGGCCTAAAATATTGTCTATGTATACATTCATGAATCCACTTGCTGTCGGCATTGAGCAATGTTTTAATAGGGGTTTATATGTGACCATACCATTAACATCCTCCTATATAAGGCAAGATTTTCAAAATGTCATTATGCTTTATGTAGCATGGGACATGTCAAACTAGGGGGGTTTCATGATTCTGAATCCATTTCAAGCATTAGTTTTCCCAAAAATGTGCTGACCTCATCACATTTGTGATGATTGCAATGGCCGTTTATAGACTAATCCAGGAACGGGTCTCATGGTCGAAGCTTACGTATTTCCTGTAGGCGGATTCGACGTAGCTGCGGGGTTTAAACCCTCACCAGGCGCACCTCTTCTACTACAGTGAACGGCAGAGTGACTGATGTTAAGTCTGCCTCAAACATTACTCTTATACCTGCTTTTTACTAACACTAACATTACAAAGATGCCCAGAACATCGGGATGAACCTGTGTAGTTTATGGCTGCTCCAACAGTAGTGGCAACATTAAAAAAAAAAAAACGTAATGTCAAAATATCCACCGCGGTGGCTGAGACCAGAGCCATAGAGTAATGGTTGAGACAAAGCAGTGAAAGATACATAACGTCAGTCTTAACCAACACCCAATCTTTCTGTTTTACACAAGGCTGCTGTACTTTATATACCTCATACTTTAAATGCTTAGTATGAGCCGGTATAAAATACAGCAGCCTTGTGTTCATAAAACAGAAATATTGGGTAAGACTGACGTTATGTATCTTTCAGGACCTTTCACTGCTTCGTCTCAACCATTACTCTATGGCTCTGCTCTCAGCCACCGCGGTGGATATTTTGACATTCCGTTTTTATTAAATATTTTATGTTGCCACTACTGTTGGATCAGCCATAGACTACACAGGTTCATCCCGATGTTCTGGGCATGTTTGTAATGTTAGTGTTAGTAAAAAGCAGGTAAAAGAGTAACGTTTGAGGCAGACTAACATCAGTCACTCTGCCGTTCACTATAGTAGAGGTGCGCCTGTTTAAACCCGCAGCTACGTTGAGTCCGCCTACAGGAAATATGTAAGCTGCGACCATGAGATCCGTTACTGGATTCGTCTATAGCCCAAGGAGTGTTTTTTGTGCAAAACTAATGCTTGGAATGGATTCAGAATCATGAAAACCCCCTAGTTTGACATGTCACATGCTACTTAAAGCATAATGAAATGTTGACATTTTTGCCTTATAGGCCATAGGTCCTATTCATTTTATAGGGGTTTATATGTGCCCATACCATTAACATCCTATGGCATAGGATGTTAATGGTATGGGCACATATAAACCCCTAGAAAATAAATTGCTCAATACCGACAGCCAGTCAGCAAGTGGATTCATGAATGTATGTATATGTATATAGACAATATTTTAGGCCAATAAAATAGAAATATATATATATATATATATATATATATATATACTAAATTAAAACAACTAAACTAAACAACCCGACTATCGGGGACAAAAGCTAAGCTAGCAAGTAGGAATGCACCGAATGGGAAATTCTTGGCCGAAACCGAATAGCCTATAGGAAACGGTTGGCCGAATACCGAATAGCCGAATATGATTAATATTATATAATTTATTTTATTTGTACCAGTATTTGTACCATTGCTGTCATGGCCATACCAAGTTTGTTGTAGAGCTACACATTGATAATGGCCAAAAGACATGATTACATTTTGATCACATCATCACAATAAAACAGTAGGTTACGAAAGGTAACCTCGGTTCTTTGACTATTCGGTTTTGGATCTAAAATCAACCGAACTGAATACTGAATATTCGGCTATTCGGCCGAATAGTTCCGGACTTCCGGTGGCAGAATATTCAGTGCATCCCTAGTAGTAGCAAGGCAAGCATTTAGTACATCACCATACAAGTGTTCATCATTTTCCTTGGTTAAAATTACCAGCTTTAACTCTGTGACGTGACCGCCCAGCGAACTAAAAAAACTGAGCACATTCCCGATGCGCATATCCGCAAACGCAACTATTATTTCATTTAGTTAACCCCCTGTGTTGTTCATTAACAGGGTTTTTTATTTTATGTTTGCTCAGTTACACACACACACACACACACACACACACACACACACACACACACATTCTCAGATCACAGTCACTGGATCAAAGGTGCTTGGTATGATTTTTTTTGTTTATAAGTATTGAAAACTAACTGTACCAAAGAAACTTGGATATTATTTGTTAGTATGTTCCTCTTTTATGTGCACATGTTAAAATAAGTCAGAGTTGCACAGATCCACAGACAGTGGACTGCTATTAAGCACTTCTCTCTTTATTGCTCTGTTACATTTAATAATATTCAACTTTTGTTTCTACAGGAAAAGGATTTGCATTACAACTGATTCATTTAGAACAAATACTAATATCTTGTTTTTGTTCTTTGCTTGTATTTGACAGGGTCAGATCTGCGTAACGAGTGACTGCACACATTCTTCTGCTGATTAAAGTTGGAAGCCAATAGAAGACATTTAAATCTCAAACTAAGACACCGTGCATAAGCTACTTTATGGACAAACGCTCAAGTTTATTCTCCAGTACCGCGCCTGTATATAGCAGGATGAATGTCACCAAACGATGATGATGGCAAAAAAGCAAGATGCACGAGGAGTACCCCTTTACAACCTTCTCGTCGTTGGCTTGTCGGGAACGGAGAAGGAGAAGGGCCAGTGTGGCGTCGGAAAGTCCTGCTTGTGTAATCGCTATGTTCGGCCGAGTGCCGACGACTTCTATTTAGACCACACGTCAGTGTTGAGCACCAGTGACTTTGGGGGGCGGGTGGTCAACAATGACCACTTTCTGTTCTGGGGAGAGGTCTCCCGGGTCCTGGAGGACGGGCAGGAGTGTCGGCAGCACGTCGTGGAGCAAACCGAGTTCATCGACGACCAGACATTTCAGCCACATCGTAGCACCGCCATGCAGCCCTATATCAAGAGGGCGGCGTCCACCAAGCTGGCTTCAGCAGAGAAGCTCATGTACTTCTGCACAGACCAGCTGGGCCTGGAGCAGGACTTTGAGCAGAAGCAGATGCCCGAGGGTAAGCTGACGGGGGACGGATTCATGCTTTGTGTCGACGTCAGCCGTGGCATGAATCGCAACTTTGACGATCAGATGAAATTTATCACTAACCTATATACGCAGCTTAGCAAGACTAAGAAGCCTGTCGTGCTGGTCCTCACCAAGTGTGATGAAGGAGTTGAACGCTATATCAAAGATTCACATACGTTTGCTATTACTAAAAAGAGTCTTCCCGTGGTGGAGACATCTGCACGCTCCAATATCAATGTTGACCTTGCCTTCCTCACTCTAGTACAACTGATTGATAAGAGCAGGGGCAAGCACAAGATCATTCCTTACTTTGAAGCCCTCAAAATCCAGAGTCAGCAGATAGCTTCCGCCAAGGATCGCTATGAATGGCTAATCAACCGTATTGTGAAAAATCACAATGAAACCTGGTTAAACACCAGTCGACGCATGAACACCTCTGGAGAGTACAAAGAATATGTCTTTTTGGAGGGCACGGCAAAATGCAAAAAGCTTTTTCAACAACATGTCTACCGCCTGAAGCAAGAACACATTGAGAGGCGCCGTAAAATATACTTAAGCACTCTTCCTTTAGCTCTTAGTTCTTTGGTGCCCGACCTGGATGAAATTGACCAGCTGAGCTGGTCTGGAGTACAGAAGGTCCTGGAGTCTAAACCGCACTTTGCCCACTGGTTTGTAGTTCTGGAGGATTCACCATGGGAGGACACTTCTCACATTGACAACATGGAGGATGAGCGTATTCCCTCAGACCTGCTTGAGACTTCAGCTGCAGAAACTATATTTGATGCCCACCTGGAACATTTGCGTAATGAGTGCAGGCGGGCAGAGATGCGCCAGGAGTTTAAACGCAAGCTGGCATCCTCACCGTTTGTCACACCAGGTAAGCCCTGGGAGGAGGCCCGAAGCTTTATCATGAATGAAGAATTCTACCAGTGGCTGGAGGAACAAGAGTACTTGGAGCTCTACAACCGCCACCAGAAGGAGATAATCGACCATGCTAAAGAGGACTTCCAGGAACTGTTGCTGGAATACTCTGAGCTCTTCTATGAGCTTGAGGTGGATGCCAAGCCAAGTAAGGAGAAGATGGGTGCCATCCAAGAGCTTTTGGGGGAAGAGCAGCGGTTCAAAGCCCTCCAGAAGCTTCCAGCCGAGAGAGATGCTCTCGTATTGAAACATATCCATTTTGTCTATCACCCTACCAAGGAGACTTGCCCCAGCAGTCCTCAGTGTGGAGACTTTAAGATCGAACAGCTCTTGGCTTTGAATTTCCCCACATGCTACCCCTTTTTTGATATGAAAACTCATTTTGGGGACACAAAGGCTGATCGAATTAACCTTGTGATACTGGGAAAGGATGGACTGGCCAGGGAATTTGCTAATGAGATTAGGGCACTCTGTACAAATGACGACCGCTATGTTCTGGATGGGAAGATGTACGAGCTGACACTGCGGCCCATTGAGGGCAATGTGCGACTTCCTGTGAATTCCTTCCACACTCCCACCTTTACCCCTCATGGATGTCTTTGTCTGTATAATTCAAAGGAGTCCCTAGCCTATGTGGTCGACAGCCTCGAGAGGCTTAGGGAGTCAACGTTGGGTAGAAGGGACAGCCAGTTGGCTCAGCTATCGACCTCTCTGCTTTTAGTCACTAAAAGGGGGGTGGGGTCATATTCAGATATTGGTGGAGAAACCGCCTTAAACCTGATAACACAGGGTCAGCAGATTGCAAGGAGATTGCAAAGTAGCTTCTTAGACCCGGCCTCCCCTGGTGTGGGCTACGGCCATAATGTTAACGAAATGCAAATCAATCAGGTGTTGAGGGGCCTTCTGGACATCAGGAGGAGCACATCTTTCTGTAGCAGCTCCCCTCCCTTGCCCCCTGAACCTCTGTGTCTCAGAGACTCACCTCACCAGGCCAGTGCAGAGGCGGACGTCCGCATTGTCATGTGCATAATGTGCGGAGATCCCTATGACAACGAACAGCTCATTTCCCCCTTCCTAATGGCGCCGCATTGCAGGCCGATATCAAACAGCGGCACCTCCGTCATGCTAGAGCATACGGTCGGAGGACACAAGCTGCTCATAGAGCTCTCTCTGCTGTCCTACCACGCCTCCTTCTCGTTGCGGAAGAGCAGGTTGGTGCACGGCTACATCGCCACGTACTCTGTCTGCCGAAAAGCCTCGCTGGAAACCCTGTGTGCGTTCCTCTGCGAGGTTCAAGACATCATCCCGGTGCAGCTGCTGGCCGTCGCAGATAGCCAGGCGGAGCTGACCGACAGTGACTATGCCCGCGAACAGTTGATCCAGGGAGAGGAGCTCGCCCACGAGATTGAGGGTCGTTTCAACAGCGTCGTGTGTGGGTCCGGGGGAGTGGTGGGTGGCCTGCACAGGCTCGAGATGTTCCAGCCTTTCCTGAACGAGGTGGTGGAGAAACGCAACATCGTGGAGGCCACACACATGTATGACAATGTGGCCGAAGCCTGCACCACTGAAAACGTGTACTCCCCACGCTGTAGCTCTCCCAGTCCCGTCACGCTGTTCCTGGATTCCGAGGACGACGTGGAGCCATCTCCACCATACTACGACGGTGCGCTCACCTCCCACGGCGGAGGCTTCACCCTGCCCGATCTGGACTCCAGTGACATCTCCGTCATCTCTGACATCAGCTCCTTTGAAAACAAGCTCAACAACAAAATGCCCCCGCAGGTCAGACATAAACCCACCGTCACCTTTGACTTCCGCAAGTCGAGCCGTAGCCCGTACAGTGACACGATGGGCCATCGTCGCTCCCTGCCCTCTGCCGTTACGTGGGTGCCTGCTGGAGACGGAGGCTACGACCCCTCTGACTACGCCGAGCCCATGGATGCCGTCTCAAAACCACGGCCAAGCAATGAAGAGATAATCTACTCAGTGCCACACGATAGCACACAAGGCAAGATCATCACCATTCGCAATGCCAACAGGATGAACTCCAACGGCAATGGCTCAGATAGTGAAGCAGACAGCAGCTCCCTGGAGCGAAGGAGGAAGTTCTCAGCTGCAGGAGTAAAGCCTCGCCTTTACCGTGACCGGTCAAAGCGCCTCGGCAAGTTCAGCAGCTTCCGTACCAGCTTCATAGGCAGTGATGACGAGATGGGAGTTCATCCCAAGTCCAAAGATGACGACTTTGGAACCTTGAAAGGAGAGAGCCTTGTTGAAGAGAGTGAGGACCCCAAAAAGAGGAACATTCTGAAAAGCCTGCGGAGAACAGCTAAGGTATGTATGCCTCCTTTAACTGCTAATGATATACATTACTGTAGTTTATATTACAGTGTCAAAGAACAAAGGCATCTCTTTGTACTTACTTATGTGGGTATATTATTCAATGTTTCTGTGTAATAGTTGTACCTCATACTGAGTCAAAGTTGAGGGAAGGACTTTGTCTTGCAGAGTGTTGATGAATTTGGCATGCCTCAGTGCTGCCAGAAATGGTAACCGCAAGACATTTTTCAATCCAACAAACTAATGAGTGCCACTCAACACAGATTTAATTTACATTCACGACTGCATCATTTATCTTCCGACAGAAAACGAGAACAAAGCCCCGTCCAGCTATTCCCAAGCCCTTGGAGAGCAGTTACTTTGGGGTCCCACTTGCAAATGTTGTGTCCCTCGACAGACCCATCCCATTATTTATTGAGAAGTGTGTCCGATATATTGAGACAACGGGTAAGCTGTTATTTTCCTTTGTCCCCCTTTTATGTGCAATGCAGTTACATTCATGCATACAAGAATGCATTATTAAATTTGCATGGCTATTACAGATGGCTAATTTAAACATGCTCTTTCTCAATAGTAAACAAGTCTATCCATGATGCACGATCACACAGTTCTGTAACTGTAGTGGGTCATTTTCCTATATAATACGTGTTTTTCCCCTCTCTCCCATCTCTGCCAGGGCTCAATACAGAAGGTTTGTACCGGGTAAGCGGAAACAAGTCAGAGATGGAGGCCATGCAGAGACAGTTTGACCAGGGTGAGACACCGATCATTATATATATATGGACAGGAAGGAGACTGGAATTTGTAACCTACAGTCAATTTGTAACCTACAGTCCAACCAACTGCAACTGATGCTTATCCTTTCTCTCCTCCTTTCACCACCACCTCCTCCTCCTCCTCACTATGCAGACCATGCCCTGGACCTGGTGGAGAAGGACTACGCCATCAACACTGTGGCCGGAGCCCTGAAGAGCTTCTTCTCCGAGCTGCCTGACCCACTGGTGCCTTGTGCCCTGCAGGTGGATCTACTGGATGCTTTCAGTAAGAAACCCCCCCCCTGATGTTGGCTGGAACATTAAAACTCTCTTTAGGAGAGTAGTGGAGATTAGAATTGGTGATCTCCTGCTTGTTTGTAGTGTACATTGATCCCAAGGGGTCATAGCAGCACCGCAGTAGACGTGACACACGGATACAGGCAACTACAGCAATTAATTTGCTTGTGGATGCACTGACTAAACAAAATCCTGTTACAGTGACCATAAAACATCTTATCTTAAGTGTAAACTAGATACAAGATCAGGTAGCAATAGTGAAAAATAACACAACGAATGCAGTCTTGCTAAGCAGGTGCTTCGTTATGATGCTAGTGTTCACCACAGAAGACAAAGAAATTGTTTGTTTATGTTAACCCATTTTTGGCGGGAACCCCTTTTGGTGTTAGCATCATGTCATGATTTAGCGATTGAAAAATAGCAGATCTACAACGACTGACATAGAAACATAGCTTTTTCAGAAAACTGTCAGGGTGTAGTTTAGAATCTGATCTCAGGTCAAAATGGCTTAACTGAATTGCTACCAGCACGAAGGACTGACGTCGTTCAGTCTTTTTATCCAGTGACGAGGAGTCTGTCGTGGAAAGTGCTCGCTTGTGAGACAATTACTGACTGGTTCATTTTGGTATATTAGTTTTGGCTTCCCATTTACTGTGAAGGCGTCTCGAGCCACATTGCTAACTTCAACCATCCTCTGTGTGTGCAGAGATCAACGACCGGGAGCAGAGGCTGTACACCATGAAGGATGTCCTGAGGAGGTTCCCCAGGGAGAACTATGATGTCTTTAAATACGTCACGAGCCACTTACACAAGTGAGTGCCGTCTTTACGTCTAGCGTCACTCCCCGCATGCATTTCCATCCCCTTTCGTTGTGGTTTTTGCTGATGTGAATATATTTCCCCTTCCACGTCGTAGAGTGGCCCAGCTGAACAGGTTAAACCTAATGACCAGCGAGAACCTGTCCATCTGTTTCTGGCCCACCCTCATGAGGCCAGACTTCACCACCATGGACGCCCTGACCGCCACGCGCACCTACCAGACAATCATCGAGACCTTCATCCACCAGTGTGCTTTCTTCTTCTACAACCAGCCCCTCCTCGACTCGCCCACGGGCCTCGCCGGCCTGCCGGCCTCGCCGACCACCACGCTCAGCGGGAGCTCGGCCTACTCCTGCTACCGCTCCTCCCCGCCGCACACGGCGGCACACTTCAGCCCCCTGCAGCAGTCCTCCCCGCCCACCACCCCCCAGTCCCCGCTGCAGTCCCTGCTGCCCCCGCTGCACCAACACCCCCACCCCCACCACTCCCCCGCCGAACAAGAGACACTGTGAGAAGACAATGAAACCACGACGTGCCCACAACGATGCTGGACCTTACCTCCAACACACACACACACATACTGTACAAACACACATGCACACTAAAGACACTACTTTTTTTTTCTTCCCCGTTGTGGATAACGCGGACTATGGAGGTATGAATCGTGCAGCGTCTTGAGAAACCTTGCCACTTAAACCTGACTTGCCACTTAAACCTGACTTGCCACCATTGCTTACATATGTGCCAGGGCCGGCTACCACGGCGACTTGACCCTTCTCTGTGCCCTCTGCCTGAGCCCCGCCCCCCCCCCCCCCTCCCCCCGACAGCCTGGATTCTGCCAACCGGGCAGTGTAGTGCAGAAAGGGGGGGACACGAGCTGTAATACTGTAAACACTAAGCTTCGCTTTACATCAGCCTACACGTGTAGTCATGTACCCAAGAAGTCCAAACCTCCATGTCAACCTGGAAGATATGATTTGTGGCCTCCATGTTATCTGTGTATAAACTATTTTTTTTTTCTTCTTCTTTTTTTTTTTTTTTTGTGCTCATAAAAGTACTGCCACTGGATTTATAGACTGCCCTCCTCCGTGTCCTTTTGGCCAGCAGTTTGCCCCATTTAGCAGAAGGTCCTCTCCGTCTGCCTTTGGGACCCTGCCTTGAGCCTCTTGTTGTCGGCTCCGACTTAGGGTTCAGCATGGAGACGTCTGTTCTGTATTTGGTGGGGGGTGGGGGGGGTTTGGGGTGGGGGGGACATCCAGGGATGCACTTTAATGATCACTGTTTTTTTCCCCCCCTGCATAAGGGGAGTTGTCGGGACTGTTTTTGTGTGAGTGTGTGTATTTTAAGTTCACAGCTCAAACAGCCATACCCATTGCCTCTACAGAGCTTTGGCGGATCAAAATTTGTTTACATCAAACTTGTTTTTGTATCCACATACTTTTTTCTGAAGCACTTTCTGATAGTGTAGTGTTAAAGGTGATGAAATGCCACTTTGATCAATTTGTCCATGTTGTTTAGTGGCTGAGAGTGGCATTGGCACGGGCTTGTGAAACAGATAAGAGTCTTCTTTCAGTTAACCCAGAATCTACTTTTTTCTTTTAGTTGATGGGGAAATCTAAAATCTGCCCATGTTATGCGTTTGTCCAGCCACGTAAAAAAAGAAACCTCCCCCTCTGGCTGTTATTGTGGCTGATTGATATGAGTAGTGGTTTAGGGAAGTTTGTTCAAACCAGGTGGTTAGATTACCACGGAGGAGACTTTACTTGCCAGTGGTAAAGTTATTGATTGATTTGCCCATGCTGTTAGTAGGAATAGAAGAGGGTGGCTTTAGACCATCGTCATACTAGAACATGACTCTACATTGCCATCTGGTGTCTATGGAAACCGCAGGCGTGAAATTTGATCGGGTTCCCGGATGTGTTGCTGTGGCTGTCTATCAAACCAATCTCTTTGTACTCATCTAATATTAAGGACCTTTAACTCCGATAGCTGGGTATTCTCAAAACACTCTCACTGCTAGTTCTGCTATGAAACACGGTCCTGTAGAGAAAAGGACCATGTATGGACAGTCAGGGATGAACTACCCACCAAGCATTTATTAGCTGCTCTAGTTTACTAGTTTTGTGCTGGCATGTTGTCCTCTCTTTAACGGTGAAAAAAAACAAAACGAGCAAAAGCAGCAGCCCATTTCCTTCCAGTGATCGCACAGTTAAATGAATGTCCCATATATTTTAACCACCCCCTCTATAAAAGTCATTCGACTGAGCACTGTCCATTTAACCACGGACGTTTTGAAGGTTGACCACATTTGACACGGGAAGTTGTGGGTTGATTGTGGTCCCTTCATGGTTCTCATTTGCAGCGCGTATCAGATTTAGCTTGCTAGTGTTAATATTTGGGATCATTACCTACTGGTACTTATTAGGAATCTCAATGCTGTTGGAAGTCGGGTCGTCTGATCGCCGTGCTGATGTGTGGCGTCTCACAGTCCGGAGTAGCAAGCTATAGCATTGTTGATTTGATAACGCCAACCAAAGCCCAATGTATACTTTTTGTCATACGCGTCACGTTTTTCAGTTGGAAATCTGTTATTTTCGTCGAGTGATGTGGATGTACGATGAGGTATAAATTGGCCCCAAATGTCCCTCTAAAATGTGACTTGTGAGAGGATGTAATCTCACCGCATCACTTCACCTCTCTGACACAACCCTGGCAAATCTGCCACTCTGAGCAAAACGTGAGTGCATACTATTCTATAATGGTTGTTTATTTGTATGTTAGGGGGGTCTAAACCACCCTTTAGTCAATGGTAGGAAACATTTCTAGTGTGTATTTCAATGATTGAAAGTCCATTTTTACGATTTTGTGAATGGTTTAAGGCCACTTAAGTTTAGTGCATGATTTAAGAACAAGCCAAGGGAGGAGGTTTGACCCCTCTCCCTGTTTTAAAACATTAGTATGAGAGAAGAAAACAATACAAAAGTGAAATTGCATAAAAGTGAAAGAAAGTACTGTGCATCAAGAACCATGACATGTTCTGACTGAGAATGATGGATGAAGATGAAGGCCTTATGTGAACTGTATAATAGTTAATAAATTAAATCTTGTAAAGTTGTCCTCATACTTCTTGTGGTATTTCTTGTCTGAGTGAGCATTATACTGTTTGCAAACTGTATGTTCATGTTCTTAGACATTTCCTGTGAAATGGATTGGTTGCAAATGCTCCTAATAACATTAGTCATGATACATTGTTGGATAAATAGAACATGTAATGCATGTTGATCATTCTAGGTCTACCAAAATTGTATTTATGTTTTATTTAACCAGTAAAAACACATTGAGACTGCGTCTCTTTTACAAGTGGGAACTGACCAACCAATCAGGCATTGGAAGAGGTGGAAGCCTTTACCTATCTAGGCAGTGTGATTGACACTCAGGGTGGCACAGACGCCCATGTTGGAGCTCTATCTAGGCAGTGTGATTGACACTCAGGGTGGCACAGACGCCCATGTTGGAGCTCTATCTAGGCAGTGTGATTGACACGCAGGGTGGCACAGACGCCCATGTTGGAGCTCTATCTAGGCAGTGTGATTGACACGCAGGGTGGCACAGACGCCCATGTTGGAGCTCGGATCCAAAAAGCCCGCGCGGCATTCGTCCAATTACGGAACATCTGGAGTTCCAAAGAACTGACCCCCCCCCCCAACACCAAAGGCAGGTTCTTCAACAGTAACGTCAAGGCGGTCCTCCTATATGGAGCAGAGACATGGAGAACTACAGCAGCCGGCCACCATCAAGAAAGTGCAGGTCTTCATTAACAGCTGCATGCGGAAGATCCTCCACATACAGCCAGACACCATCAGTAACATAGAACTTACTGGCAGAGAACAAACCAGCTGCCCGCAGAAGAGGAGATAAGAAAACGCTGATGGCAATGGATAGGCCACACCCTACGAAAGTCCCCAAGCACCATCATTAGACAAGCTCTAACATGGAACCCGCAGGGCAAGCGGAAAAGGGGCCACCTAAGAAACACCTGGCGCAGAGACCTGGAGGGCCGGCAGACACCAAGACCATGAAGCTGGAGAGAACAGCTCAAGACAGAAGCTTGTTGACGGCCTATGCCCCAGAAGGGGTAGTCGGCGTAAGTAAGTAACTGGCCAAGAGGAAATAAAAGTACACTTCAATGCTTCAATCGTACATGTCACATTACAGAACAGCAAATAAAACATCCATGATACACCTCAAAGTACCTATGAAATATACAACAAATAAATCAAAGTGCTAATCTTTTAGTGGCACGGCAAATACACTATGTGCAAAATATAAACGGAAATAATAAATATAGGCCCGAACAAAGGCTACAGTAGTACATATCCAAACATGTGCAGGTGTTGGACTGTACATCTAAGATGATCCTTTTGAAACTTGAGACTTGAGTCAAAGCCAATTTTAGTCTGGACTGCAGGTCGTTCCACGACCAGGGGCCAAAGAAGGCCAGACATTTTTTACCCTCCTTGGATTTGAATGCTGGTACTACGCAGTACACACCATAGCCAAGCATTCGATCTGAGGTTTGACCAAATCTTATTTGGAACAAATCATGTAAGAAGGCAGATCACCAAGAATGGCTTTGTAAATGAAAATATACCAATGATGCAGCCTGCGAGATGTAGAAGACCAACCGACCAATTGCAGCATAGGCCTACAATGTGCAGTGATGTGTTCTGAAAGGTGAGTTGGTTATGGATCTCAGTGCCGCATGGTACAGGGGGTCCGGTTTGGCCAAAGTGGAGGAGCAAGAAAACCTATGAATGGTATCACCATAATCCAATTGGGACAGAAAGAGACTAGTGACCATTTTTTGCGAGCTGAACAAGCAAAACAAGCCTTCAATTTGTAGAAGAAGCCCAAAGTGAATTTAAGATTTTTGCTTAATTATCGTCATTATTATTGCAAGGTAAAGGCCTACAGAAGCCCCTGTAATACTGCAAGTAAAATCACTTCTGCCAATTGATATGTCAACATTTTGCAGCACATGATCATCATGGTGCAGTAATAATTATGTCATAATCAGATATTGATCCTGATTTATGACTTTTTTGCTAATTTCGAACTGCAACATCATTGCCCCCTGGTGGATATATAGGCTGTATGGCAGGCTATCAGATATCACGCAATGCAAATTAATGTAGGTATCATTTGTGCAGTCAGAAAACCTTTTATTTTTGTCTTGATAACTTCGGCCAACTTTAACTTTTTTAACACAGTTTGTTTGAAGCAGAATGCATAATGCTCTGTTTGATCTGTGGTGTTGTGGAAAAAACACATGTAGCATGATTATTGTTTTATAGATTCCTTAAAATTCGCCCGGAATAAGTCCAGTGCAGGATGCAGACCACCAGAGTGGCGTCAGAGCGAAGGGACGGCGCCGTTGAGAAGGTTGTTTTACTGGAGAGTCAGAATGGGACACCGTGCAGGCGTGCACTGCTGTACTGCTGCATGAAGTTTCACACGATGCGTCCAGCGCATTGAGTGACGCAAGATAAGGCATAAGTATGCATTGTCATTTCTTGTTTACTCATCACTTCCTCAGGCTAACATGGCACTGGGTAGACTACCAATGGCAGTATAGGGAGCTGTGTAGTTGTTGAATAAATTAATGCTGAGCTGAGCATGTTTTTCCATCGGCATAATTTCAAATTGAAAATGTTCAATTGCCATGTCATTTAGGGTAATTGATTGAATGATTGAATGATTGATTGATTTGCAAACAGCACGATCAAGGACAGTAGGCTGCAGTCACACATTTGGGCTAAAATGATCCTGGGGATATAAAAGATTCACATAATTTATCCAATGTAAAATATTCCATAAAACATATTTATTGCATGAAGATCCAGTTATACTGTAGTTTGACTTACTGCCACTAGACAGTGCTATAAGCCCTCCAACTATTGAGCATTGCCTCCAGGCTCCAAAATGTAATATAATCCTGAACAGCGAGCTGGGTTTGCCAACTGGTTGTGGTTTATTAAAATAAACACATTTACATCACATGAAACCATTGATTTATTACCATCTATGTATACTAATAACCAGAAAGCCTATTGCATTCCTAAACGACTCCATATTAATCCACGCTTGTTTGTAAGATTTTGTTGTAGCCTACATCTTAAGATGTGTTTGACAGGGATGTACTGTAGGGTTAAGAGGTTATAGATAAAATAGGGTGAGAAACAAAGAACAGATGCGTGCTGTAGGAATGTGACACAGATGGAATGTGTGGGTGATGAAGATCTAAACAGAAAACACAGGCAGGGAGGATATAGCAGCGCTATTTCTGACTTTTATAGGCCTATAGGGTAGTTGACATATTGGAGGCATGGTGTGAATGTTGAGATAAATACTCAGTGCCAAGGATCATACCTGATACCCACTATCTTATTTCTTCAATGCACACTTTCTCGCTCACTGTGTGTGTGTGTGTGTGTGTGTGTGTGTGTGTGTGTGTGTGTGTGTGTGTGTGTGTGTGTGTGTGTGTGTGTGTGTGTGTGTGTGCACGTGCGTGCGCGTCGTGCAAGTGTTCTTGCAAGAGAGAGAGGGAGTCTGTTTTGCAAGAGAAAAAAGTCCAATTTTGACCCCACCCATATATAATTCCTCTATGATTCATCATTCCATTGAATCATTGTTGAACCTGAAAGCCATTTTAGTAAAACCACAAGAATTGGGAAAACCAACCAAGGGATATCATCATTCTTTCCATGGGCAATAAACACATTATACTGTATAAATGCAGAGACTACTTAATTACAATGATATTTCGGCAGGTCACCAATTTCACCGTAACACTGCCATGCTGGAGTGAGCGAGTGTGAGTGAGCGAGTGGCCGAGGTTTTGGGTATTGGAATTTGGCTTTTGTGTGTTTAGTCCTGATCAGAATTTGTCTTGGTTTAGCATTTTTTTGAGGGGCACTATCCCCCCCTATGCACAGTGGTGTGTGTATGTGTGTGTGTGTGTGTGTGTGTGTGTGTGTGTGTGTGTGTGTGTGTGTGTGTGTGTGTGTGTGTGTGTGTGTGTGTGTGTGTGTGTGTGTGTGTGTGTGTGTGTGTGTGTGTGTGTGTGTGTGTGTGTGTGTGTGTGTGTGTGTGTGTGTGTTTGTGATGATTTGATTGGCTGATATACAATGATGTATGAAGAGCGCCCCTCACTTCACTATGTTTCACCAGTTTCAATTGAAACTGGTCTTCCCCCTCGGAGGGGCCTCCGAGCTCCGACTGACTGTCAGGCGTCAGTCAACCCCCCCGCCACCCATGGCCCTCTCTCTCTCACTCACTCGCTGCCTTGCTCTCTCCCACGATGTTAAGTTACACCTACAGATATATCCTGTTAATAACCTGGGTAAAGTGTGCGGCATTGGGAGGTAAAGGGGAGACACTTTATTGTGAAGGGATGACAGGATGAGGAGAGGTGTTGTTGCTTCGTAATTGTCGTGAGTAATGGCTGCGTGCGACTTTGAACAGTCAAAACTATTTCTATCAATACGCCTGTATCAACAGAATAATTATGATGTTTGGTCTTGAAACGTGCATCCAGATTCCCTAGGCCGCCCCTAGAGCATGACCAGAAGGAATCTTGTACACTACAGGATATGCATAGCAATTGACAATATGGAACAGTTCATGCTAAAACTGAACTTAAGGAAATGATCACAACGGAAGATGGTGAACACCAGGAAAGAGCAAGGAAGGAAGGACAGCTCAAAGAAAGGGAACTGGAAAACAAAGATAGGAAGACTGGATTGGAAGAAGAAAAAAAACGTAACTGGAAAAAACAAGATGATGAAGCGTTTTGTTCAGTGAAGGGTGATGGTATGCCCATCTTGATTCTCTTATAGAGGGTATGCGCGGGACATCATCATCAAACCAGGAAGTTATGCAGGAAGGCCAACCGAGTGGCAAAAAACTACTTTCTGCCTCTGGCCTTGACAGCCCATACATCCACACCGAAAAGTCATATCCGATTGCATTAAAGAATGTTAAACTCACTTTACATGTTGCTTTGCCACTCGATTTGCCACTCGATGTGCCATTCACTTTAAGCATGCGCATACCCTCTATTCGGTTTAGTGTGACTTGTCACTAGAGCCGGACCTATGCCACATTGGTGTCTGGTCCGATACTGATCAAAATGTTTGAGAATCTGACCTAGATCACAGAAAATGTTTTGACCAGGATTTTTGAGAAAAAAGTGCAACATTTTCTAATACGTTTACATGTTTAACACATAAATGGAGCTGTATTTTATGTAACTGTTTTGATCTGAGGATTTGCTATTTTTAGTGGTTAATAATTGGGACACATCGGCTGCATTATTGTCAACACCAATCTTTTTTTTTGGGGGGGGGGGGGGGGGGTAGCAAAGTATGTGTCTAGGTAGGGCAGACGAAAACAAATGTGTTTGCAGAGAATTACGCGTAATGGGAGAGACCCGGGTCCAACACAGCTTGGTTTTCATGTGGAAGGGGGTTAAGGGTTACGCGACCTGGGGTTTCCATCAAGGAACCTCAGTGGATACGGTCGGAAGCAGTAGTATGGCATGAATGGTGCTTATTAATACGAAAGGGAGCTAACACTGCCAGGTAAACAATCACAAACCTTCAAGCTGCAACAATGGAAAGCTTTCTGTATCTAGACGTACGCACTATGACATTCCACAAAGGCACAAATTGTCCCTCCTCAGATGTTCCAGTATGAACCAACTTTGAAATGTCTATTTTTAATGATGTCGAAATGCGACAGCATGACATCTACTAATGTAAACTTCCGGACTTGTGGTGATGTGGTCTGGTGTGATTGGCAACCACCGCAGACTTAAGCTGCTCAATAGAGTGGTTCTCTTTAACCTTCTCTTGTATCTAGATCAGATTGCTGTTCAGTGCAATGGAATGCGGTAAAGGAATGCTTAGGGAAGTGTAATTAGAAGCTAGAGAAGGTGAAGGGACGTGAAGTAATGAAATGAGCATAGAGCATACCAGTTATAGTGGAAGTAAAAGTGGCAATTCACAGGACTCCAAAATGTTGTTTTGATTGACACCAACTGACACCTGTCAAAAGCTTATTATCATACTTTCAGATATGTATCATGTCTATTCATCAAAATTATTTCATAGACTTGTGCTTACTGACTGCATATTGACCGTACTATAGCTGGTGGAGAGAGTGAACACCACATGCCATGGGTATAAAATGAGACTGGGTGGAGATTTATTATTCTCCCTGTTCTGGGCACAAGCACGAAGGAGGGCGAGGGGGAGAACGAGAGGGGGAGGAGACTCTCCCCATCTGGGTAACATTATTCAGATTCCTTGGATATATGTGATGATATTGGCAAGGCATTTTGAGAGCAAAGAGCAGGAGAGGGAGAGTCTAGAGTGAGGTATTATAGTCGAGGAATATTATCAGAATAATGTCAAATCTGGAAATAAGTTTCTTACTATGAATTTCCTTCACCAATGTGTTTGTAAAGGTGTCTACTGAAGCACTGAGTAATCTAGAAGAGGGGGTGATTTAGACACTAAACTCCTCCAAACTGAATCTAGAATGGAGTTTTAATTTACAGTCTGTCAATCCAGGTGGCTTGAATGAAGATCTCCCCCTCCAGTGCTACCTATAAGAAAAAGGTTATTTTCAAAAAGTGATTGTATAAGTCTGTCAACATGTGATGTATGCAATATTCTTGTTTCCTATATAACTGTGTGATTTTGTATATCTATTCTGTAATGTCAACGCCCCACCATCTGGGGATGTCATCAATTAGTAATTAGCAATTATCAGCACCTGAGCTGTATTGTTTTGGAGCTCTTTAAGAGCAAGTTCTTTGTCTGTGAAAATCATATAGCACCGACGAAGGTCTTAGGACGGAAACGATTGCTTTTTAATTGCACTTTTTAATTGCAGTCTCAGTCTAAGGAGTTTTATTTCAAATTTTTATACGGTGAGCGAGTCTTTTTCTGTCAAAGTTCCCCTAAAGATGTCTACTAACATATAAACGGACATAGCCATCATCACAAATGTGCTGAGGTCAGCACATTTGTGGCTATGACCGAATTTATCCCAAGGAGTGGCTATGACCGAATTTAGGAGTGTTTTTCGTGCAAAACTAATGCTTGGAATGGGTTCAGAACAGGGGGGCAGTCAGCCAGATATTTCGTGAAGCCTCATTTGAAATCGGTAGTTCATATAATGGCCTGTTGTGGCGCTGGACTGGACCCAAAAAGCCCCATAGCTCCATAGAGGCCCATGTATTTTGGCCCAACTTCACCTAGACTGTATTACCTTAATAAACATGGTCATGAATACTTTCTTCTTCCAGTCACTAGTTTAAAGTCTCATTTCTAATGTCATAATATTCTTTTTGGAAAATTATGGTCCCATTAATTAAAAAAATGACCATAAAGAAAAAAAAACATCGCGTATGTTCTGAGGGGCGTGGCTACCGTTACAGTCTATGATTGGGATTCCCCTCCCACTCGAGTCAAAATAAAAACCAACGGAGAAGAAGGGGGGAAGTCCCGCCTCGTTGTCTGGGCAGCCAATGGCCAGCTGGTCCAAAACGGAGCCAGCCAATGGCCAGCTGGTACCAAACGGATCTAGAAAGATGGCGACTTACAGTGCAGGAATAACAGGCTTCATTTTACGTCCATGTTAGACCCGGCGAACGCTTTGTCCATATTTTTTACAGTCTATGGTTCAGAATCATGAAAACCCCCTAGTTTGACACGTCACATGCTACTTAAAGGTAGAACATTTTGCCATATATTTCAGCAGCTGTCAAAACTTCCCCTAGGGTGGTTGACTAGAAACAAACCAATGTGGGATATGTTAGTAGACACCTTTACAAACACATTGGTGAAGACAATTCTTGGTAAGAAATGTATTCCCAGATTTGATCAATATCCTCTGACTATTACTCAAGGAGTAAGAGTAACTTTGAAGTAGAGGTAACCAGCGGAGGGCACTGCCTTCTCACAGACGCAACGTGACCTTGACCTTAAATATGATGATTCACCCCCCATCGAGAGCAATTACAGTCAGAGTAATTTATACTTTGTCGTACAACTGCATCACTTGCTGATACTGATTTTCAGCAGCTGCTGTGCCTGTAAAGAAACTGTTGCTTATCGGCGAGCGAGCAGCGTGGTTGAATATGTTCAAATATAAATTAGCCTTAACTGTAGAATTGGATTGAGATCTGCTCTGGTCTCAAGAGTACAGTATATATTTTAATTAGTTATATTTACGAAGCGACGTTAGCACTAAGAGAAAGTAACGGGAGGTCTAATCACAGTTTTGCTCCAATTGGAGGTAATTGAATGTTGATTCGTTGCACATCATGTTGGTGCGGTGAACTGATATGGTAATTGCGAACGCAGTGAGCCACTTACTATGACAGCAGGGGCTGAGTGTCTGTGTGTGTGTCACGCTGTGTGTGTGTGTCACGCTGTTACACCACCGGCCCGCCACCAGAGGGCGCAGCTGTGGCACGCACGCACGCACACACACACACACACACACACACACACACACACACAGGGCGCAGCTGTAGCACACACACACACAACCACACACACACGAGCTGCGTTCGCTTCACGCGTTTGCGCGTCTTACTTGTAATAAAGATTATGAAGAGTTGTTTCAACAGCAGAGACATGCCACAGTTATTCATTCTGTTGGCAAGGCACTTGTGTTAACTCTCATCCAAATATGAATCTGCCTCAGCTTGTGGGGGGGGGGGGGGGGGGGGGGACGTCCTCTCTAAGGACGAAGGGAGGAAGCGAAAAGAAGGAATGTACATAGACCATGTGATTTCTGTTTTTCTTTTTTGTATTGCTGATTACATGATAGCAATTTCAGGCCCGAGTTAGCAAATGTTTCCAAACCATTTTAACTCCCCCCATTTCTATGGCACTTATTTGTTTTTGCATTCAGCATACTTTCCCTTTAGGCTTTTTTTCCCCTCTCTCTCCCTCTCTCTCTTTCTCATGTCCAAGTGTGTGACGTGTGTGTGTGGAGTTGCTACCCTTGTTTCTTGCAGTGATTCAGACAGAAGGAGAGAGAGAGAGCAATGGTGAGAGAGAGACAATCGTTCATGTGACCTGTCAATGGGACCATAACGTATAAACAAGGAGAGCTCCTGCCTTGCTTGAGTTGGTGCACTTTCTCCACACAGGGACACCAGGCAGACACACAGAGAGGGAGAGAAAGACACAAGACTGAAAGAAGCACAGCACGCGTCAACCAGAGGAGGAGGAAAACATAAGTCGTCTGATTGTGTTGCTCGTGGATAGAGGTTGATGAGGAGATAGCGGCCGAAGAGTCAAGAGGGAACGGCCTGCTCGACTCATCGTACGCCCAGGAGGAAAGGGACAGGATGAGGTACCAAGGCAGGGTAAGATCCTGATCAACATCTCATCTCCCATACAGTAGTTTGGACTGGACTACTGGAGTCTTGTTAGAGTGTAATGTGTATAGTAAAAGTAAGTCTAACTTGCCGTCTAACTTAATGCCACCAATTTTATTTGAAATCTCCATTCATCGAGGCACCACGGATGATAACAGAATGTGCATAATGTTTTATGCATGTCTTGACTTGAACCTCAATGTGCATATATATATATTGGCTTATATGCACGAGGCAAAGCGAGGCGTGGTATTTTTCCACCATATCCACTCACACATCTATCATGGTGGAGAAGAAGAGTCAGATGTGGTGCTGCAGAAAGCTCGTCTGGGGACAGAGTGGTGGACCACGCCTTATAAGGAAGACAAAGTGAATGTAGTCGGTCCAGGCGAGGTTAGTCATGGGGCTCAGAGCCAAGCCCCACTGTTAGGTTAGACTCTCGGCCGGTTGCCACTACCTCTGTAAACACAACCCCCGGAGGTTCCCTTGTAGTCATCTGCACAGTAAAACCCTCAGTGTTCATTTAACTCTCAGAGTGGTGCAGCGTACAACCCTCTGAATGGACCCAAATGGACCTGTAAGCACCCATTTGGGTACATGTTTACACTCTTAAATATACTCTGAGTCTGAGGATATGTCCACAAAAGCTTGTTAATAAAAAGCCTCTCTTTTAGTGAAATACTCTGTACTGTACAAACATGCCCGAACAGTTGAATGACAACAAGGCTGCATGGTTTGCGTACCCTGAGGCTTTTATGTATTACTCACAGTCTTGCAGTCAAGTTAACTACAGCAGGCAGCCTTTATAAAGACTTTTGCTTCCCATTATCCATTTATCCCTGCATTTCTCTGAGAATTATACTCTGTACAAGTGTGCTGAGGCACAATGTTGCCCTTGGGATTTTATGATAACCACATTATTATTGCAATATTTACAACAAAACAAAAAGTTATGAATTATATACTAAACTCTACACATTTGTGCAGATCTACACATTTGTAAATCTGCTGTTTGTGCTAATTTATTTTTGGACAATTTGGAAGTATGAAATAGATCAGAGCTTAGGCTTAAACATTTAATTTGGGCATTAGTGAATACATAAAAACGTCTACAGAGTGATAAGAGTGATAGCACATGCTATAGAGGTTATTTTGCACCGATATGACTACAGGTATGCCTCGAGATTTAGATTTGCCCTTTGGTGTGTCCTGAAAACGACTGTTCTAGATTTTGTGGAGTAGCCTATGTTGTTTGTGATGATAGTGGGGTTTCTATGGTTTCTAAGCATGTGACAGGCTGCATGTGTAGTCATTAAATATGAATGTACTGGTGAACGTTCACTACTGTCGTCCAAGAGCGTTCAAGAAGGTTCATAACATGATGAAAATCTAATATTCGCTTGGATGTAAACTTTCATGCAAGTTGAGTTGACACGAGTAGAGTAGTATGATATCTACTTGGTTTACCGTTCTACTGTTTTAGTCCTATTCAAATGCTGCCAGCACTACCCATGGCAAAATGTGAATACATTTCGATCACTTCAGGAGGAGAACCCCTTATGGTGTTTTGACCCTTCTGGACGGGAACCCCTTTTGTCCAGCCTCAGTCCTAAATGGGTTAAGCCTTATTTAAAATGTGTCAAAACTCATCATGGTACCATTTGTTGTACCACTTGTAGATCTGCTACTTTTGCTATTTTTAAATATTTCTTTTTTCTTTTCTTTTTTTATAATTCTTTGCCTAGGCAAAAATAGGGACACAATCCTTAAATACTTAAATATATAACTAACTGAACAGAGCGACTAAAAGGCAAAGGAATCATTTACAGTAGGCAGTGTACATGTGCCTAAGACTTTGACAAGCCTGGTGTGCATATTGTCAAAACAGATCCCAAGTATAAATAGTTTTCTTATGAACTGCAATGATTTACATAAGAAAACTATTTATACTTGGGATCTGTTTTGACAGTTGAGGCAATAGACCGCACCCGCATTGCACGCACTTGTCGCACTTGTCTTAGCAATGTAATTATGTGCTAATGGAAACATTGAATAATGTGCCTGTTATTTGCTAATCTACTATAGAGGTTTTGCTTATAGAGTATGTTCCACTAGGCCTACATGGCGTTAAACGTTCAGAGACAGGCATTGGAGCTACTCCTTTTAATATCTTAACTTGTATAATAAAACCTTAGTTAAAATGCATCCTAAAATAATTTCTATAAGGGTGGTAATGTGGTCTTTTCTCATAGACCCAATAAAAAATCTTAACAACTTCATTTTGAACCAACTGTGATGATATACTGCCCCCCCCCCCCCTTTTTTTAAACTAAGTGCTAGAATAGAAAGAGTTATCGTAAACCTAATCTATCATGACAGATTCAGAGCTCTGCAAATTCAAAGGATTTTCCCCCTCCTTTTTTGCTGATAGGTTCCCAGATTTCTGTGCACTCCTAATTGGCTATAAAAAAATCACACCTGTGTGAAGTGATGGGCGCTCTTATTATGCATCATCATACATCTCATCATGAACAACTGAATTTATGTGATTGGTTAGCCGATTTGCTTGTCTACATCTTCCCGTCATTGTCAATGCCATTTAATTTCATATTTGAGTCTAATTTCTCCATTCCTTGTCAATGGCAAATATTGAGACGTGTGGGGACAAAAGCTGTGAAAAATTAATATAAATCTCAAGACTGAAATGCTCTGGCATTAGGCTACATTTATGGCACAGGTACAACACTGAATGTATTGCGCACCGAACAGATGCATTCTGGACCTTCACTCCACCCCGTACCGATCTATTGAGTTGTTAACCTAGCCCCTTAGATAGAACTTTATGTAGACTTAGATAGCATTTTATACAGACTTATAGCATGTTACAGTATGTAGACGGCACTAGAATTGCATTTTATGTAGTCATAGCACTTTATAGTATAGTTTAGTTTATATGTATAGTTTCATTATATAGATATTCCACTGTTACGTTCTTAGCTTACGCATGTTTCATGATAACTACTTTTTATGTATGTGATGTATTGCCATGCTTTTTGTTCCTGCTTATTTGTTCTTAGACCCACTTAGGACGTTTTTAAGAAGGTTTTGGGACCCCTCAATGTTTTCTTAGCTGTGATTTGTTCGTAGGTAAGAACAGAATCTACGCACACTGTGGAGCACTCTTGTTCTTAAGTGCAATCTGAAAACAAAGGAAAAACAGCGCCCTCTGCATGATGCTCAAAGTTTGGTCTGAGGACCTCAAGTGGTCCTTGAAGAAGTTCCAGGCAGTCCACAGCAAAATATGGAACATTTTACCACTTTAATCCCATTTTTCTACAATCTAACAATGTACAAGCTCACAAACTCGTCCCATTACTGCCCATTTTGAGCTTGTAGATCGTCTATTTTCGAAACACTTTGATAAAAATGTTTGAGAACCACTGGTTTAGAGTTTACAACCCAACCCAAACAAACCCATACACACCACATAACCCCCACCCCACCCGACATCATCCCCCCCCCATACACCCCCACCCCATATACCGACAGCCACCACCTCCATTTTCCTGTAAGCTTCCTACCTGCAAGCCCCCCTATCCCACCCCTTGCACCACCATATCACCCTCAACACCCCTATTTCCTCACCATTACATCATAGGCGGAGCTTGAAGTTGACGCTGGGGGGTGCGACTGCTTGGCCAACGACACCCGCGCGCACGCTGTGCGTGCGCGCGCGATTTTTTTAACCTTTATTTTATTATTTTAGCGTTTTTACAATGCCCTAACCCCTAAAAATGAGTTATTTAGGTAGTACAGCAGCTCACACACATGCACTACAGCCATACAGCGAGTCATCATATCATGATAAGAGAGATGATTACAAACTACAGTCAGAAGCCAGAAGGTATTAAAGTTAAAAAAAGAAAAAAAAAAAAAAAAAAACTTATTTATTTATTTATTTTTCAGGGGGTGCAGTGCACCCCCTGAACCCCCCCAAGCTCCGCCCATGCATTACATACCAAGCAGCAGTTGCTGCCTTAAAGCCCCTCCATATCCACCCTCCAGTGCTAAAATGTTTTATATCCACTATACTATCCACTACTTCAGAACATGACATATGGATAATATGCTAATTTCAGCAAATTTACATTGATGTCTAGTGGTGAAAGTTGACTATTGTGAGATAAATAATAAAATACATTCATGAATATTGAAAATATGAACATTTCTGTTCACTTCAATACTTCCACAGTACTATTGATTTGTAATGTTTGGAGTCTGGTGTTCCACTATATTTAGACTTTAGTTTGGATATTCTTGACTTTAATTCATTCACTCAACTTTATTTCTGTGTGTGAGGCCCTGTGATTTATGTGTGCTGCAATCACACACAGGTGTGACTGCAGGCAAGGCCATGGAGTCATGCAAAACCGCACCCACCTGGGTCAAACGCAGGTAGGAAAGTGAATTCCCAATGCCTTATATGGGATTGGTGGGGCGGTTCCCTATGGTAATTAGGATGCTAATTGAGATAGGTGGGGCGTCTACCTATGATAATTTGAATGAACTGGCACACCCCTTCAAGTTACGAGGATTTGGATTCATCATCATAAGAACAAGCCTACGAACAATTCTGCCTACTTAAGAACGTTTCATGAATCTGACTGGACTTCTCTTAGGAATTCACTTAGGAAGAAATGTCAGAGGTAAGTTAGGAATTTATTGGCGCATGAGGCCCAGTGGATCTATGACGTCCATAGCAGATTATGGAAACAAAGAAGAACAGAATGAGCAGGAACCTGCATGCATCTCATATCATATCATATTGCACGTACAGTCAGTCCCTCCGATGGGATGGATGTCATGGTTATCAATATGCTTATGCAGATAAATGTTTTGTCACTGAGTCAGGCAGCTGAGGTCATATAACACAAAGCAATAGTGATTTTCACTGTGGCATTGGGTGATCATGTGCCTGAAAGGCTTGCCCACCCCTGGTGTAAGAGCTTGGTGGCTTGCTGCCTACAATAAATGAAGATGATAATGAAGTAATTGAAGATGATGCTGACGGCAGATAATTTTGAGGAAGGTAGGAGGCTTTTCCTGTGCTCACCTTGAGACTCCATATCAGACATTATACAACGGGTTGTTTCGAGGAAGCAATCTGATTGGTTGAAACAGCCTTCTAGCCGTGCTTCAAACCAGCATCATGGAACGGCTAATCAAAACGAAGAATTCAGCTGCTCTGTTCTCCCATACTCGGTGGCTCTGCTAGCTAGTTTCTTGGGACATTGTTGCCATAGTGGCTACATCTGTCATTCATTTTGTTTTGTATAATTGCAATATTACACTCGAGGGGGTGGTTTAACGTCACTTCTGCATTGCTTTAGGAACTCGCCCTGCATCGCAGGCGTGCATTAACGACGTTCAACCACTCCCTCTCGTGTAATATTGCTTAATTCGGCTCTGAACTGCTGACAAGTTAATTCGCAATTTACTGTGGCATGTCATGTACCAGAATACTTGCGAACTGAAATCATAAAATGATGGTGCAACAGTGTGTTGAGGCCCAAGTAAGAATATCTTGTGGCCCTTGGGACAGCTTCCTGTGAAGTTGTTTGAGAACAAAGTATCTGTGTCAACTAATACTCTGCACTATGAAAATAGCCGATCTACAAGCGTGTGTGTGTGTGTGTGTGTGTGTGTGTGTGTGTGTGTGTGTGTGTGTGTGTGTGTGTGTGTGTGTGTGTGTGTGTGTGTGTGTGTGTGTGTGTGTGTGTGTGTGTGTGTGTCGATGCGCAACCAAGTTTAAGGTTCTGGGCTGCAGTATGGCTCTATTGTATTTAGTAACTGCTGTAAAATTGTGTGAATGAATGGACACATTTTCTTGTATACCCTGTCCCAAGCTCGGCCCCGACATTCTTTAGTTCCATCCGTTGGAAAGTCTGACTGGGCTTTGTATCACCCGCTGTAGGAAAGCCACCTGCAATAGTGGAAGAACAATACTCCAAGGTGAGGAAGCGTGTACTGTAGAGGAGTGGCTACAGTGGAAATGTCCTTTCCTCTCGTCTTACTTGTTGGCTCACTTCCACTGTTGTCTTCTTGTTGTTCCAAGCCTTTTCCATCCCTTAATGTTCAGAGATAACGACCCCTTGCCTGCTCTTAACCGGCCAAATGAGACCCCTGAGAGGCTTGTGTATTTAGTATAAAAACATGTCCATGTGGAATTGTAGTCCCTTTGTTCCACTTCTCTTTCTTCAGGGACGTTTGAAATAAAGTTTTTAATGATCACCGATAACAGAGAGAGAGCGGACTGAATCTTATAGCTGGATATTTACCTATTTTTTATTATGGTAAGTGCAATAATGTTTTGCTGTTTTTGTGTGTGTGTGTGCGCAGTTATGCTTCATGACCATGTAACATTTGTCCTCATACGTTCGTCTAAATAAGTAATACTTTTTGAGAATTTGAGCTTATCCGAAAACCTTCACTTTCCAGACTGGCAATCACTTCCTGTCTGCTCTTTGATGTTTGCCATCACAATGGGGTTGACATGTACACACACCGGGGGAATGGGTCAGAACCTGCCTGGTATTAAAAGCCTGTGTACACTGCACATACATCTTAAACACTATCTAGCTATCACACAATAGTGCCTGGGCTCTGTTTACCGTTGAGATTTGGTAAATGTCTACATTGTTTAATCTTGGCCGGACCAAGGACTCCCAAAATGTATTTGGCTGTGACCCCACCACCCCATCTGAAGAGAAGATTTGTGATAAAATAAAATAAATATAATATATATATATATATATATATTTTGAGAACCACTGTTCTAAACCCTTGCGTATATAGGCTAAATCTAAAATGACACAGATGCTTTCCCGGTTTTAATGGGTTATTCTACATAAAAACAGTATTGTATGTATTGTCTCTGCCAGGCCCCGTCCATCCGTCAGTCTGTCCGTCCGTGGTGTGTCTGTGGAGAGTTCATCTCTGGCACCGAACAATCTGAATCTGTGCAGACACACTCCTTGAATGCCAGAGCAGAACCTTTGCCCCAAAACGCCACCAGAAGGCAGATTTTTGCAAAACATTTTTTTCTGTTGCATGTTGTACATTTTTAGCATGTGAGATCATTCTTTCAGATTTATCAGGCTGAACTTTGACCACCATGTCCCCTCTTTTTGTTGTTCTTTTTCGTCCTGTAGGAGACTATGGGTGCTGAAGGAAGAGTCCGTCTGGTGATGGAGAGTGCTCTGACCGCACGTGACCGGGTGGGCGTGCAGGACTTCGTGCTGTTGGAGAATTTCACCAGCGAGGCAGCCTTCATAGAGAACTTGCGGCGGCGCTTCAAAGAGAACCTAATCTATGTAATATATTAACATTAATCACCGTTTGTCCTAATCCGTGGTTCTCAAAGTGGGGTCTCCCAGGGGTCTTTCCTGTAACCACTAGGCATGTAACGATATATCGTATATTGATATATATTGATATTATATCCCGACGATATGTATCGATTTATTAAAAATTAATATCGATATATATATGTTTTTTTAAGAATTAGGGGGGCTAGTGTGTGATATGAAATGTGAGCTGTAATCATATTCCATCAATTTCACATGCTTTTGGAGAGAAATGAGACAGACTCCATGCAGTCACTTTCAGTAGTGGAGGCCTGCAGAGGGGAGCTGTATCATGTGTCTGTGACTGTGATGGTCGTTATTGATGCTCATTAATACATCAAGGAAGGCAATTATGTTTCTGCACTGTCAAATAGGTCTACATCTATCCTAAGATGCCATCAAAGAAAAGAAGAAATGTTAACTCGAGATAGGTTTAAACATGAAAGCATGTTTACAGTTGTTGCACAGAAATAAAGTAATGCTACTTTTGCAATGTAGTTAAATAAAATTTGTGAAAAAAGCTTGGGGGGAAGATAAATCATTAAACATATCGTGAAAAATCGCATCGTGAACCTCATATCATGATGCGTATACTAGTTGAAGGGCTCGTCGGTGCTCACCAGGGACAACTTGAATGAGAGAGAATAATACCTGGGCACTACAGGAGAGACTACCCAAATACAATAGCTGTTGTAGCTAGCCCCCAAATTATGGAATGTGCTCCCCTCCCACGTCAAATTGGCCCCTTCCATCGAGACTTTTAAATCTCGCCTTTATACCTTGGCTTTTAACCCCGTTTGTGTTTCTCCATGTTATTTTTCCATGGTGCATGTTGTTTTTCTGCGTTGTAGCTATAGTGTAATCGGTTTTATTTTTCCTGTACAGCACTTTGTAAACCCTGAGTTTTGAAACGTGCTACAGTAGGCTACAGACATATAAATAAAGTGGATTGGATCGGATTGAATCACTCGACTGGTCTGCACGTGTTATTTTATAGGTGACTGGCGTTTTGACGTGCGACTTCCTCAGAGTAAAATCCGTTTGACTCATTTGCACGTGCAGACCAGTTGAGTGTTCCAGTATATTTTATTTGGGTATAGTCTCCCCTGAAGTGCCCACTGCCACTATGTATTATTCTCTCGAGGACAATCTACATCTCACAATGTGATATATACATATGGGGATGGGGATAATTTGGGGGTCCTTGACATGGAAAAGTTTGAGAACCACTGCTCTTGATTATACAGTATTTTCATATCTTCTGTCGAGGTGAATACCGTATTCCTGTGTCCATATATTTTGCCTCAGACCTATATTGGCTCAGTTTTGGTGTCGGTGAATCCATACAAAGATCTGGAGATCTACTCCAAGCAACACATGGAGCGTTACAGAGGTGTCAGCTTCTACGAGATATCGCCTCACATGTGAGTAATCTTTCAGCCCGTACTGTATGTGAAGATCATAGAAAAGATCATATAAATCTAGGCATTATAGGCCTGCTTCTGACAGGGATTCTCATGCAATATGTAGTGCATTCACTCAAAGAGACAGTGACTGTCTCTGAAGGTGTAATACTTTAGACAAGTGTTTAGGAAATGATCATCATAGGAGGAATGTACTTACAGTATACAGTGAGTTTTTATATTCATACGGAAGGCTACTATATCAGATATTGCAATTATAAGAAACGATACCAACTTCATCATGTGGGATGAGTGTGTAACAGGCGAGTGAGTCACTGTAATCTCAAACCTCTCAGAGAGGTTCGAAGCAATCATCTTCCAGAATGTGGTCCCCTGGGAAGCATTCCCAGAACATGGGAAAATAAGTTCCAGCTACTTTAATGGAACACAAAGAGATGGGGTCATCAGCAACCATGTTTCATTAAATTGATCTTTCTGGGCATACAATTCAATCATATAAATGATTCACAATTATTACAATGTATTTGCTGAGTCAATATTGTGTATTTGTACCCAGAGGCTGGGGAATTGGCTTTACTAAATTGGGACTTGGAAGGGGAGAATTTTTTTTTCTTTTGTCTTGACGGGGCATGTAAGGCATTGATGCCATCATCCTAGGACAACATAAATACATAAACATCATACTTATTTTGTAGTGAGGTACATTTTTATGCCATTGGCTACTTTATCAATCTTCTTAATCTCATGCATTGACATATTAGAAACCCTTAGCTTCTCTTCTCACACCATAGCACACCATAGCTTTCATCCAAGTTGTTTGACATTGTTCTGTGTTCTCACAGAAAGGAAAACGACACAAAGAAAGTCCTATAATGATAATTTAATCTGTGTAAATATGAAACTGATGATGGGGTGCATACTTAGTTTAGACTAGTCATTGATTAGACATGGGTTAAGGTTAGGTTTAGGTGTGCTGCCCCGTGGGAGGTTAGGTGTAAGGTTTGAGATAGGTTGTAGTTGTAGGACTAATGACTAGTCTAAACGATCACTGCTATATGTTTTATCAGCTACGCTGTGTCAGATAATACCTACCGCGCCATGAGGACTGAGAGGAGAGACCAGTGCATCCTGATCTCAGGGGAGAGTGGAGCCGGAAAGACCGAAGCCTCCAAGAAGATCCTACTGTACTATGCTGTTGTCACCTGCACTGCTAACGTGGCCTCTCTTGGTGACCGCCTGCTGCAGTCTACCCCTGTTCTGGAGGTACACTACTACACACGCATGCTTTCACACACGCATGCACGCACACACACACACACACACACACACACACACACACACACACACACACGCACGCACCGCACATACGCATCTAGTGATGTCTATAACACAGTGGCGTGCACAGACATTTAGAGGGGCAGGTGCTCAAGTGGAAAAAAGGGCACCTTGTGCAGCGAGTGGAAGCGTCCGGTTGTGAGATTTATAGATTTTGGGGCCTAAATAATATATTAGAAGCTTTTTTATCAAGAATTGATCAATGTCACCATGGTCCACATACTGTGCAAAAAAGGTTTTTCAAAAGGTCACATTTGTCTATCTGCACGCCACTGCTATAACATCTTAACAACTTTAACATATAATCTGTCATGTTGTTCAGGCGAAGGATTTAATGTTACCGTATAACATTACAGTATGTAATTCATCCACAACTATATTAATTACCATGTCATTCGTTGCCAAATATTTCAAATACTTTCTTCTGATTATTTGATTTTATCACTCTATTGTTACCCTTCTTACATCAGCTTCCTCTCTACAATTTCCTGTCTTTCTGTACACAGGCGTTCGGCAATGCCAAAACTTTGAGGAATGACAACTCTAGTCGCTTTGGGAAATACATGGATGTCCAGTTTGACTTTAAGGTAAATGGCCCTCCATAGACTCCTTATAAATCACCTCATATAAATCACAGGGCTGTGGCTCAGGAGGTAGAGCAGGTCGTCCAATAATCCATGGGTCGGCGGTTCGAATCCCGGCTCCTCCTGTCCACATGTCGAAGTGTCCTTGGGCAAGACACTGAACCCTACATTGCCTCCAATGAGTTGGTCAGTGTGAGCTTGCCACCATTGGTGTGCGAATGTTTTTAAATTTAATTTAATTTAATTTTATTTTATTTTATTTTATTTTATTTTATTTTATTTTATTTTATTTTATTTTATTTTATTTTATTTTATTTTATTTTATTTTATTTTATTTTATTTTATTTTATTTTATTTTATTTTATTTTATTTTATTTTATTTTATTTTATTTTATTTTATACAGATAACTGTTCCAACAAACAGTTGCAGCAGATACTGTAGAATGCACACCAAAACCTTCCATCTGCCCCTCACGTCCCCTAGGGGGCACCAGTGGGCGGTCACATCCTGAACTACCTGCTGGAGAAGTCCCGCGTGGTGCACCAGAACCACGGAGAGAGGAACTTCCACATCTTCTACCAGCTGCTGCAGGGAGGAGACGACGAGCTGCTGACACGTTTACACCTCGAGAGAAGCCCTCAGAAGTACCACTACCTGGTCAAGGTGTGTGCGTGCGTGTGTGCGCATGTTTGTGCATGTGTAGGTGTATTTCAAGTGTGCTAATTTATTCTTTTTATTTGTATTTTTTTTTAGGGGCGCTAACCTATGCACAGCTTTGTGTGTGTGTGTGTGTGTGTGTGTGTGTGTGTGTGTGTGTGTGAGAGAGCGTGAGCACGGAATGCACGGAATGTGATGATGATGATGTATGATGATAAGAGCTCCTCACTTCACACAAGTCTGTCTTATCATGTATGCAGTAATCATGTATAAGTATATTGTACTACAGTACATGGCTATAACTCTGTTTTTATCAGGGCAACTGTCCAAGAGTGAGCTCCATAAATGACAAGAAGGATTGGAAAGCTGTGACAAAGGCCCTCCCTGTTATCGGCTTCGCAGAGGAAGAAGTGCAGGTCAGAAACACTCCAATAGCCATTTCACTAGTAGGAATAAACACGCCATTGGGGAGGTTTAAGGAATTTATTGACAGTGAAGAAATGGAGGGATGAAGGAGGGATGAAGGAATGCGGATGTGTAGGTTCCGGGGGGGTCGCCGACCCTGGAGTCTTTAGGGAGGAGGTCGAATGGCGTTCGTCGTAAGGCGTTCGTCTTACGGTGCGCATGGATGATATCCCCCGCAGGAACCTGATAAGGAGAGGAGAGAGTTTTGTTTTAATCGTTTGATCCACTTTTGGCGAGGTGGATGTAGTAGCTCCTTTGGGGGGAGCGGGGAGAGGAGCTGCTATGGAGGTGAAGGGGTGGGGGTGGGTTGCGAGAAGCCTGTAGGAAGGTGGCTGGTGTGCGACGCAGCGAGGCGGGCGAAGCATGGAGGATTCTGGGTGGTACTGGGCAGGTATAAATGGGGACAGGTAGATTGACGTGGAGGGCGGAGAGTGGCATGAAGGGCAGGGCCAATGCGCGTTTCTCCTCCTCCTGAACATCAGTTGTTCCAACTCCATTAGTGAAGGATGTCTGGATGTAGGGTTTGTTTTCAGGGATCAAAGTGTTTAATTGTCATTTTATGAACGTTTGCAGCTATATTATATTTATTTTATTTGCACAAGAGACTGAGGACATAAAGATTACACACTCAATATATATTCAATGATAGTTTTGTATAGTTTTACCCATATTCTTGAATGTAAATGCAATTTGTGGGTAGCTTGCACTAAAAATAATTTCATACTGAAAATCAACATAACATTCTAAAGGGCCTTTCAAACGTGAAGCGATATAACGCGCCTATAGTTCATTTTCAACGAGACCTGCGTTTTTGCGCGGAGAAGTCACGGTGCGACAACGCAAGCGTATTTATGTGAGCGCGGTCCTGTGAATTTGTTGCGCACGTGCTCGTTTCGTGCACACGCCCCCCGCGACTCACCAGACCTGGATTCTGTTTAGCTTTTTTTTAAAGCTTGCGTTGTCGCGCCCCTCTTGAGCAGACCTGTCGTTGATCCAGGCAACAACGTGTGCGTTCCTCGCTTCCCGTTTGAAAGGCCCTTGAGAGGGAAATGGTTAATAATAGTCTTGCATGTCTGTGATTTCAGGAGCTGCTGAATGTCATCGGCAGTGTTCTGCATCTGGGAAACGTTCAGTTCGGCGAAGGGCAGGACGGAGAAACTGACATTACAACCGAGACCCAGATGCACTATCTCTCGAAGGTGGGAACAGTCCCGTATGTACTCTCATGCACATAATGCTCACCAAAATGAAATGTTGTTGACGGCAGATGTGTTGATGTCATTGTATTCCAGCTGCTGGGTGTTGATGGCTCAGCCCTCAGGGAGGCACTAACCCACAAGAAACTCATCGCCAAAGGAGAGGAAGTGAGGATATCTGGGATGTTGTCGCGTTATCAGTTGCTTTGTGTACAGCACATTATGTGATGTTCTGTCCTAAACTGCATTTGGTATTTTTTTTGTGTGTGTTTGTGTGATACAGATGATCAGCCCACTAAACTTTGAGCAGGCAGGGTCAGCTCGCGATGCCTTAGCCAAGGCTGTGTACGGACGCACTTTCACCTGGCTGGTGGAGAAGATAAACAAGTCTCTTGCTCTTCAGGTACACTTAACCTATTACAGAACAGATTCTACAAAATGTTCGAAATGTTTCAAATGTTTCAAATCATGACAGTTTTCTGAAAAACCTATGTTCCTCAGTGGTGCTCCAACTATTTCATGTCAAGGAGCCCCCAAAAGTATACATGTAATTGACTGCTGACCCCCATCTGAAAATATGTTGTTCCAGGGACCCCCCCCCCCCCAGAAGCAAAGATATGAGTTAAAAACGTTAAAAACGCACCACGTTTTCACGATTTAAAAAAAATAGCAGATCTACGGGGCTTCTGCTATCTGCTATTTCTTTAAACGCTAAAGTTTAAAATAATGGTTAAAGTGGTTAAAAGCTACAAGGTGACAATAATGTGTCCTCGGGTCTGAATTGGTTAACCCATTTTGGGCGGGAACCCCTTTTGGTGTTCTGCTATATAGATCTGCTATTTTTGAGAAATCGAAGAACGACTGACATAGAAACATAGCTTTTTCAGAAAACTGTATATTTACATCAAGCAGGATGAAGTGGGCCACAGCAGTAAAGGCTCTTCAGTCATCGGTCTCCTTGATATCTACGGCTTTGAGGTCCTCCAGCATAACAGGTGTGTTGTGTCCTTTTGCCTTCTTCTCTCCCATCTTCATTAGTCAGCCTAGTTTTCAAAGGACCCATGCCAGTGATTTTGCATGTTTTTAGCACCGCAGACCACAAAACCACATACAGTATACTGTATGAGGTATGCACTGTAACAAAGTTTGCTATGTTGAATAGTATTGAATACTCAAATGTCATGCAAGTTGATTTTCATCCCATACTGAAATTAATGGAAACCTTCCTGGAAGGTACTGTAGGGTTAAATATTCCAAAATGAAGTATACCTGATTTGTAGTCAGTCGGTGGATTAAACACCCTCCAAAAAACAGTCCTTTTAGGCTTTTCCCTCTCGGTTTTACTTTGATCATGGTTCCATGCTTTTCCCTCTTGGTTTTATTTATTGTAATCATGATTCCATGCTTCCCCCTTCTCTTTCTCTGTACAGTTTTGAGCAGTTCTGCATCAATTACTGCAACGAGAAGTTGCAGCAGCTCTTCATTGAGCTCACCCTCAAGTCTGAGCAGGAGGAGTACGAGACAGAGGGCATAGCAGTGAGTTGAGTGGCTGTTGGTCCAACCTCATGTGTTTCATCATGAGAGGGTGCTGCGTGTGATGAGCGGACGCCAGGCATTTCCCACACTAACGCAGGACTACTCTTTCACACTTAATTCCAGTGGGAGACGGTGCAGTACTTCGACAACAAGATAATTTGCGACCTAATCGAAGAGAAGCACAAGGGAATCATCTCCATTCTGGTACGAATCACGTCCCCTTGTGTGTTTACTCGTGTGCGTGCATTCCTACATTATCTCCTCTGTCAGTGTGCAGGTGAAAGATACAATACTGTGGTTGGTTTTGGCTTTCAGGATGACGAGTGTCTTAGACCTGGGGAGGCGTGTGACATCTCCTTCTTAGAGAAGTTGGAGGACACTCTGGGGGGTCATGCCCATTTCGTCACGTGAGTGCCACCTCTCCATTGTCACTCACAGTGAACACAAAACACAGGCCACTATGCTGGCATAGTGTGCGGAGAAGACGTTCTCCGCTACTATGATGTAGCCGCTAATGCTTCTGATATCGCACTAATGTGTATGCATGTGTGTGTGTTTCAGTCACAAGTTGGCGAATGGAAAGACTCGTCGGGTGATGAGCAGAGAAGAGTTTAGGCTACTGCACTATGCTGGAGAGGTCAACTACAATGTCAGCGGTGAGCTGCACGTCACTATTCACCTCACTATTCTTTCCCATAAACCTCACACTCATTATGTCTGGACTCTGGATGAAAGGCAAACCATTACATGGTACATACAGGTGATGATTCACTGATTCCTCGGTGTCAAGCTAGTGTTTTATTCCTCTCTTGGTAGGATTTCTGGACAAGAACAACGATATGCTCAACAGGAACCTGAAAGAGGTGAGGGTAGTGAAATAGAAGGTCTAGTACACTCACCATGACTTTGGAACGTTCAATCATGTCCCTTTCTCTTTTTTTTTTAATCTATTGATTGGATTGACATCTCTTTATTGACGATGCATATAGATATATCTGTGCGTAACTGTCAAAAGGATCAAACACACCGTTGTGTACTGTTGCCGCATTGTGTCTTTTTGATACTATGGTTCTGTGCCTGCCCTTGTGAGACAAGGAAGAGATCAATTTGTGTTTGTGTGGTTTGTGGTTTCCTATCCAGGTCATGTGCCAGTCAAACAACCAGATCCTTAGCCAGTGCTTCCGCAGAGAGGAAGTGACGGACCAGAAACGTCCCGAAATGGTGACTCTCTCTCTCTCTCTTTGTCGCACACGTGCACTACTTTTCTTTTCCATCTCTCCTTCCTCTTTATGCATTCCCACACATACTGTACCTACATACTGTACACACAAGTGATCCTAATGCCATGTGCGCCTCTCCGTTGCAGGCGGCCATTCAGTTTAAGAACAGTCTGAACAAACTGATGGAGATACTCATGTCCAAAGAGCCATCCTACGTGCGATGCATCAAACCAAATGATGGCAAGACGTCAGGTATATACTGTAGACTCACGCAGTCACATTCTTATTGACCCTGCCCACTGCAATGCGTGACACAGTACTGTAATCAGGTCTGTTCTGTGACGGGTGCGATTTTTTTTCCCTTTGTGTATTTCTGTATGTCCACCCAAAATAAGTGCCAAATGAATGTGTAAGTTGTCATATATCATATCTGAGCCATTTCTGTGTTGATTTCGTCATGAAGAAAAAACATTTCCGATTGGAAAGAAATTATCACTGAGAGTATTTGTATGTATGGATTTAGGGGGTATGAACTATGAATGTTGTATAATGTGTGTCCCTGCAGGGCGGTTTGACGAGGTTCTGGTCCGACACCAAGTAAAGTACCTGGGCCTGATGGAGAACCTCAGAGTCAGACGAGCTGGCTTTGCCTACAGACGCCGTTTTGAAGCCTTCCTACAGAGGTGACTCATCACGGTGCTGAATGACCAACTGACTCCCAGTGTTCATTTATGGGTCCATTTGGTCCCATCATACATACACTAATATGCGTTAAATTAACACTAATGATTTTACTGACTGAATGAACACGGCTTTGAATGTAATGTTTAGTTATTTTTTATTGATTTACGCTTTTTAACACTCCCTCTACTCTCCACCTTCCTCATAAAATCATTTCTACTCTGAGTCTGAATTGATAATAATCTGAGTTGAGTGGTACTCAGATTATTCTTCTCAGCAGCACCTGTGTACATGTCTGAATTAAGAGACCTGAAGATCTACATGCTCAACACATATTGAGCATGCATGCAAATCTACTATTCTCAACAAAAGTATTTGGTGTAGAGTGAAAAAGGAACGAACAAAGTACAGACCACGGTCAACTAATAATAAAGAGGGTTTAAAATGGTCAAGTACCTCCTGGGAGTAGTCTTGTTTATAATTATGTGTACAAAACAAAGTCTTGTTTGGTCATCATCAACCGGAAGCCGCCCTACCTGATTGAAATGATCGAGGTATACAGAGGAGTATGTGGAGAACGCTTTCCTAATGAGTTTAGTTTGAGAGCTTTGTTGTAAAGCTATCCCTCTGTTTAGGTACAAACCGCTGTGTCCTGAGACGTGGCCCAACTGGAATGGCGTTCTGGCAGATGGTGTTTCCACACTGGTCAAACACCTAGGCTACAAACCAGAAGAGTACAAACTGGGCAGGTAAGATACGATGAGATATGACCTTTATTGCTCACGTTGGGGGAAATTCAGTCGCCAGATACAGCACAGCAGTTAAGATACAATTGAGTACTGTAGATACAGCAGGGTAGAAGAAACATCACACAGAAAGGATTAATGAACAAATCTATACAATATATACCCTCAACAAAGCTTGCATTGTGCAGGAGAAAAGAAATCATGTGAAAACACACAGTAACCATGTGAGATAGTGGTGAGCTGTTGTTACCTCAGAGCTAAAAGGCCTGTGGTCTCCGAGGCTACTTCAGAGCTAATTAGTCTAAAAGTACTGTGATGGCAGAGCAAGAAGTTGTGTTGTTCAGTGGGTATAATTTTTTGCCAAAACTGCCACGGTTAGCTGATAGATTGTTGGGTCTCTTACGGTTAGTTTTGTTGAAATAATAATCTAAATCTAATCTAAAAATACCGGTAACCTCACGTGTCTCCTGCAGGTCCAAAATCTTCATCCGTTTCCCCAAAACTTTGTTCGCCACTGAAGATGCACTAGAAGCCAAAAAGCCAGCTGTAGGTGAGTAATTGTGGAAGGGATTATTAAACGCAACAGAGTTGGGGATTTCATAATATGGATTAGTGACAGAATAATGTAATTACAGTATCCACCAACCTCTCTCTCTCTCTCTCTCTCTCTGTATGTACAGCTTTAACTCTACAGACATCTTGGAGAGGCTACAGAGAGAGAGCCAAGTACAAACGCATCAGAAATGCAGGTCAGGGCAACTCGCATGGTTAACTTGATTTTGTTTTTGTTTTGTCTAATAGCTGTCATGCTTCTACTGGGATGTTCCCTGTCAAGTTTTTCGTTTTTTATAAAAAATAACAAAATTCAAATAATAGCATAATGGCCATTCACCAAGTTCCATGTTTCACTCTTATTTATCCATATAAAATACACAGTCTACACTTACACAATAACAACAAATGTATTTATGCCAAAATAAAGTTGTTGTTATTGTGCAAGTGTCGACTGTGTGCGGGTCACTTTATTGTATTCTATACGTCTGATCCCTGTCTACGCACCCGTCTCTGAGCTGATCAGGTGTGCATAAGACGTTGTTTCCTACTCTTCAAAATGTTCCCATAGATGAACTAAACCACGTTGGGACTGAACAGCATTAATTGTCTGTCCATGTCATTGATTTGGCATCATGTTAATCCAGGTAATACAAGGAAATTCACAAATTGAACAATTTAGTCGATGTCAGCGCCCGGTGCATAGGCTAAATAGTAGTTGTTACATCCTTATGTCTGTCAAACTTTTGACATTCTAGTGTGATGATGGTAAATGTTTACCGGTGTGTCCATGTGCATATTGTAGTGATAGTGATCCAATCCGCGTGGCGAGGGACCAGAGCACGTAGAAGAGCCAAGAGGCGCAGAGAGGCGGGAGACTTGATACGCAGGTGCTGGGATATGACTTTGTGTGTGTGTGTGTGTGTGTGTGTGTGTGTGTGTGTGTGTGCGTGCTTTTTTGAGGGGCGCTAGCCCCTCCTATATTCAGCTAGTTGTGTCGATTTTTTGTCTTACATAAACATAAAATTCCCATTAACAATGAATGGACAATTTTACGTCATAGTGTCTGAGCAAATAGGCATAGTGTCTATTTTACATCATGATGATGTACGATGATAAGAGCGCCCCTCACTTTACACGGGTGTGATTGTTTTTCTCAGGTTCATAAAAGGCTTCATCTATCGTCACCAGGAGTACTGTCCAGAAAACGATTACTTTCTGGACCATGTGCGTTTCTCCTTTCTCAAGAACTTGCGCAAAACACTGCCCAAGAGTGTGCTGGACAAAAGCTGGCCCACGCCCTCTCCTTCTGTCACTGAGGTACAGTGAAAATACATTTCATATTTAGCCGTTAGATTTCGACATAAAACTAATTCCAGTATTTGCTCTAAGATAATGTAATTATTAATATGAAACAAATGACATCAACTTTGCTGACCCACTTGTCATCATCGTTCCTTCAGTCATAACTATAATATAATAACCCTGTGTGAATACATTATGTACTTGTACAGGCATCTGAGCACCTGTGGAGGTTGAACATGATGAACATGGTGTTGAAATACTGCAAGAGGATCCAGCCGGAGTGGAGAAAGCAGGTTGGACTCACTTACAGTATGGCTAACAAACGAACAAACTCACCCAAACTCACCCATTTCTTTTTTTTATGGCTTTCGCCTTTATTTTATATTTTGTATGGAGGGATAGACAGTAGGCTGACAGATGGGGGGGAGGGGGGGGTGACATGCAGTAAAGGTTGTCGGGATCGGGAGTCGAACCCACGGCACACAGCCAGACTGCATTACCAGCCAAGGTGCCTGGACTGCTGATCCACGGCCCAGGCCACTTTACCCATTTTCAACCCATCTTTATACTGTATTTGGTCCTGATAATGCTCATTATCAAATTGCATTTCTGTCTACTCACTCTGTTTCTCAGAGGAGAGAGGTTCACTGCCTACCAGTGACATCTTCAGTAGGCAGGTCTGTTTATTTTGAGCAAGATTTCAACATTTGAGGAAGAGAAAGACTGTAGTTTCTATAAGCTTTGCATCCCCATCGATGATGTCATTTAGGCAGCTTTCTGAACTGTCCATAGCCCACACATAAGATGCAGAGTGAGTATACCTACATTGTGCCATAGAATTCAGCACTAAGTGCTCCATTTTCGTCACCACAAAACACCTTATCCCTAAACTTCTTTGCTTTTTCTTTTTTTTATACATTTTTGAATAGTTAAAATGGCCAGTCTACAAGCTCACAACGTGTCAATGTAGAGGCTAGCTGAACTATTCAAAAATGTTTTTCAAAATGGTTAAACAAAGGCAAAGAAGTTTAGGGATAAGGGGTTTAGCGGTGACGAAAATGGAAGATAAGGTTAAAAATGGAGTGCTCCTCTAAATGTGTTCCCATGTTTTGTTCTCATTTGATACAGCTGTGAAGTCCTTTTGTTTCAACCTTGGATTCAATTTGTCTCTTCCTTCCAGTTGGAGCAGAAGGTTGTAGCAAGTGAGATCTTCAAGGAGCAGAAAGAATGTTACGCCCAGAGTGTTGCCAAGCTGTTTTTGGGCTCCCGGCTCGGTAGGCATTCACACACACACACTCACTCACTTGCACGCACGCACGCACGCACGTGCGCGCATACAGTACGGTTATACAGAAGTAACCGATGGTTTCTCTTCTTGTATCTAGAAAGTGAACAGATCAACCTCAAAGCCGTTCAGACTCTTGGCAACGAAAAGGTCCAGGTGGGGATTCAAATGTATTTTAGCCGGATTATGATAAACACACTAACCTGCATGACATGAACTAAACAAAGAAACAGACAGACGGCAACTCTTCCTCGTCTTATCTGGTCATGGTCTCTCTCTCCTCTCTGCAGTATGGCGCTTTGGTCACAAAGTATGACAGGAGGGGTTTCAAGCCACGCCCTCGTCAGCTCCTCCTCACGTCCTCCTTCGCCGCGTTGGTGGACAGGACCAAGATTAAGCAGCGGATTGACTTCATGACACTGAGAAGTGAGTGTGTGGCCTGAGTATACAGTACTACCCATACAGAAACCTTTTTATGAGGACCCTAAGCACATATATTATATGTATTAAGCGTGGGTTTAAATAGTAAATTGTTGTGGTACAGTATGTCTCATCATTGCAAGCATGTGTCATAGGATAAAGCAGGAGCATCTTAAATGGCTACTTTGAGTCATATAAGCCACTGGTTCTCAAACTTACCTAAAGCTAGCTTGTAGATCTGCTAACTTCAAAGTTAAAGTGGTTGAACTGATTTTGATGCTATATTAACTTATTTTGCTCGGGGACCCCCCTTGGAACCCCCTCAAGGAGAGCTGGGGGTCCCCGGAACCCACTTTGAGAACGAGACGAGTCAATTAGGGAGATCATTAGTTCCTTCTAGTGACTGACTGATGATATATAGGACCACACATGATGTTGTTGAGTGCAAATGGACCATGGCAGCTCTTCTGTTTCCAAAGGTATCTCTGTGAGTTCTCGTAGTGATGGCATATTCGTCCTGCACATACCCAACGAGGACAACAAACAGAAGGTAGGTCACACCGGGTCACAGCATTAGGTAGGTCACACCGGGTCACAACATTACGCACTCAACTGCTGCATACTGCTCGCTCAAACCCACTCCCTCCCCCTATGTCTCCCACCAGGGTGACGTGGTGCTCCAGTGTGATCATGTCATTGAGGTGGTGACAAAGATGGTCATGATGGCCGGAAAGGTCAACCATGTCAACATCAGCCCGGGCAGGTGGGTGCCTCTCCTACTGCAGTATCTCTACACCGATATTGTTATTAGTTGATCCATGCAATGTATCCAGGCCGGGCTTGACATTAACCTTTTGAGGCACTTAAGTAAAGTTCCCATTCACTTTGTCCAGGCATAAGTATTCTAAATTACACTGTCTGTCTGTCTGTCTGTCTGTCTGTCTGTCTGTCTGTCTGTCTGTTTGTCTGTCTGTCTGTCTGTCTGGTCTGGTCTGCGTGCATGCTAATCTGTATTTTTAGATTTTTTCATTTATGTTAGTACTGTTTCAGGTAGGTTTTGTAAAGTCAATTTTGTCAGGTGAAAACTGGCAACAACAGGCCCGTTTTTATTAGCGACCTAGTCATGATTGACTGCGCCCTAAGCCAATGGTATAGTCTGACAGTAAAACACGCAAAATCCCTTGGAATACACAGATGCTACTCACGGACCACTACCTCCCAAGCAGTCAGACAGAACAAAAATCACCCACTCCAGGGCTCTAAACAGCTGCCACTAGGTCGAACGTACAAGGTCCCACGGACAAGCACATTTAAAAGCCTTTTATCCCAACTGCAGCCTCAGTTTTAAATGAGATGCACTGTGTGGACTACAGCATTTATTTATTTATTTTTTACTTAATTTTTATTTGCAGGTAAACATAACATTACAGTCACAGTGTAAGGGTTTGTATACATCATTAATGAGCAACATATTCCAGTCCATTCATGAATGTCCATCATTATTATCATCTGTGTCGTCCTGTTGATTTCTATATTCAGTCCATTTCGCCCATTTCTCAGTGAATAACATAATAATAATAATAATTGTAGTCTCAATGTACGGGTACGTTTCTCCATTACAAATATCTCCTGCACAATGTTCAGCAACTACAGCATTTCTTAATAGTGAAGTGTATTTTTTGTGTCATTGATGTTTTAATGTCTATAGGCTACTGTATGTTATGTATTGCCTGTTTCATTGTCTCTGTAATTGACTTACATTTGGAGCCAAATACCTTTTTAAGGACTTTTAGCTAAATTGACAAAGTATTTTTTAATGTCATTATTTATTTTTGACCAACTCACAGCTCCCTTTTCCTCTGGCTTTGGTCTACAGTATTACGTTTGCTCTGGCTCGAGGCAAGGAGGGGATCATTGATTTCATCGGGGGCCCAGAGTTGAAGGTGGCCAAAGGCAAAAAAGGACATCTGCTAGTGGTGAGTCTGGGCTTGTTTTGATGTGATGATGTGGCGTAAGGGGAGGTACTGTAGGAGGGGGGGGGGGGGGGGAGTCAAAAGTTGGAAAACGCCTGTTATCTGAATGCATCATGGGTTATGTCAGCATATTAATTAATACGCTTCTACAAGGGTTTCTGCAGTCTTAACGGTGTCCAATGACTTTGCAGACTGCCCCTCCGCTCTGCAACACATGATTGCCGGACCGGCTGTCTTTCGGGGAACCACTGAAGCTTTCACTAACCAGATGTTTGCTGCTCAGAAGTGCTCGGATAGTATCAAACCACACACGCAGTATATTGGAACGGCACTGAACAACAAAGAAGATTCACTATTTCAACACTTTTCCTGTACTGCAGTCATTCTTTTAGCCAACATAAACATTGCAAGAAATCACAAGAAATGCACAGAATTGAACAATTGCAAATCTCACACTTGATATATGATATTTAATGTTGTATGCAAATACATTTCCATGAGCTCACATATAAAATTATTTCTGTATTATAAAATAACTCTGTATAACAAAAATGAACAATGAGCACAAATAAATAGCACATACTTGTAATAAATAAATAAATACATCAATAAATAAATAAATAAATGAATAAATAGTATATAGTATCTTTGGAAATTCCAATAGTTTTAGGCCTGGGTGAAAGGGGAAAGTATTTTCCTGTGTCTAGTAGCATATTTTTTGTAACATTTAAAAAAAGAGCCAGTTATACAGTAATATAAAAATATCACTAGAATGAAAACCCCACAGACCATGTGAAATGTGGACAACACATATGATGAAGATAAAGTGGCAAAACTGTGTTTGTCTTAAATATATATATATATATTGCTGTTGCTTTCCTACTGTACTGTACGTACTGTCGGTTAAATTCTACCAGTATTTTTTGCATAATGTAAATAATGTAAAACCATTGATTAATGGTTGAGTCTGCTTGTGTGCATGCACAATAAGATCCTAAGATTCTGTTAAATTAACTCTGAACCATGACTTAAGGGTCTAATTTGGGTCAATTGGGTCAAATTAATTAAGGGTGAGGATTTCACTGTGTGCATTGGTCCTCTAGTGTCCAGTGAGTTTCGAGTTGCGGGTGTTCCTGTGTTTGGAGGCCAACAGGAGGAAGTCTCTGGCCATCTTGGTCAGGTAGAGGTTTAGGTCCCTCAGAATGACATAGCCCTCCTTTCGGCTGTCCCACAGCGTCTGAGACGGGGGCTGTCGGCTCGGGGCACGGACACTTGAGACGGTTGGCACCATGGGAAACATGTGGCTCATCCTGGAGCTGTTCATATGCTTCATCTGCAGAGTGAAATAAAAAATAAACATCAGCGCACTGTCCTCATCTCAACTTCGACCTAAATCATACCTTGTAGTAGGAAAGAGGCATAAATTCACTCCAATCCTCCCATTTGCTTATACTCTTCTTCTGGACTGGCTAAATAAGGGCACAAAACAATGGGTGCTATGCTGATACATGCACGTTTATCTGCATGGGAAAAGTGGCCGTGTGTTAATGGTTCACCTCCCAGGCCCAGTCGAAGTGTCTCTGAGAAAGACACTTGCACCCACCCACCCCCACCCCATCAAATAAAATCAAAAAGGTACCTGACTGTTGACTTGCCCCATGAGGTCCATCAGGTTTAACTCGACGTCTTTTATGCCCGTGGTGATGGTGGGCTCGGGCCTGTTCCTGACATGAGATGTCCTCAGTCGTCTGTCTTCTCTCTCCAGCTGTCCTCTCTTCTGCTCCAGGACCTCCCAGTAGGCACGCAGGTCCCGTGATGCAGAATGTAACCGCTCCCAATCCTGAACATCGCCACCATGTGGTTAATAACACAGCACAACCCTTGCACTGACATTTGGGGCCCTGTTTTGGTCAGTGCCCTACCCCTTAACCTTAAACTACTTTGCCTTTTTTCTTTTTACTATTTTGAAAAAACATTTTAGAATTGTTCAACTAGCCGATCTACATCAACACTTTGTGAGCTTCTAGAATCTATTATTATTTGAAGAAGAAAAAAGGCAAAGAAGTTTAGGGATAAGGGGTAAGGATCGGACAAAAATAGGGCCCTTAGACTCCAGATTTACTTTATTGTCCCCAGAGGAAACATTTGGATAAACTACAAGATGACATGTCAGTCAGTCTTCAAGCTGTTAAAAGTGTGGATTTCACTCATATCGACCAAAACTTCGACTAAAAACTAAAGTAGGCATGTAATAGAATCGTATTTAACTTGAGTTAACAACTTGTGTAAAACAATTAAATGGTGATATACAGTGCAGATACAAACCTTCATATTTAACCACATGTACAGGTCTGTTGAAAGCACTGGCAGGGCCTCCAACTGCAGGTCTCTGTCTTCAAAATGTTTGTCCCCCAAATGCTGCTCCTTCTGAGAGAACAAAGGTAGGGTGGTAAGAATGGAAGGCTAGCAAAGCTGCAATGGCGTCTATGTTTTCAGACTAAACCCCATTACTTTAATAAAGAATGGAGCTCACTCACATATCTCAGCAGCAGCTGTTGTACGCGGCTGCGTGTGAATCTGGTCAGACTTAGGGAGATGTTGTAGTCCCTGGCCCTCATTGGGATGGCTGAACGGGAAGAGCAACATGGGTCCACGCAGTTCAGGATGAAACAGAGAAGACACAGAGAAAAGGCGCCACACCATACTGTTGTGTCCATCTGAAAGAGTTGGATGCAGGAGAAAGTGACACTAATGCTGCTAGTAATATTGTGTTATGACGCTTACTGTTTGATTAACTTTGATTAACTTTATTGACGAAGTACAGGCATAACATACAGCATGGGTTAAAAACATGCCAAATGGATGACACAGAAAGCCAAAGGCCCATTCCCTATGGTGGGGTTGGCGAAAGGGCCTTTCTGTGTAGAGTTTGCATGTTCTCCCCGTGTCCCCTATAGGGTAGGTACCCTCACAAAAAACATGCAGTAATCCTGGTCTCTAAACTGCCTCCCCCTGGCCAGCTGCGGTGCCTGATGGAGGGGAAAGGAACTGGTTGGAATAGCGTGTTCCTTCCACGTGCTCATGCATGCATAGAAGGTCAGTCCGTTGCTCTCCCCAGGTTGGCAGAGGGAGTGTTGAGACCAGGATTACATTAGATAATTGACACTGGGTGAAAGATGCGTTTTTCACCCAGTGTCAATTAAGCTGTACGTGTTGCACACAGAAAATAACAGCTACAAGCTCAAAACGTGTTGTGAACTTGTTGAAGGGTTATTTCCGTTGCGCAGCACCAGTGTGCAGTCTACGTTGTGCATGGAATGAGATAAGAAATAATATAGAGGAGAAAATTCCATAAGAAAGAATATAATATAACACAGAGTTTTACGTGATCTGTGGTAATCAAATATAATATGAAACGTATTCTCCACAGAGTCCACACCACACAGTATACTGTATAGCATCTGGTCTCGGACCAAGATATTCAAGAAATTGGGTTTAGTAGTTGTCCTTCACTAAAGAACAAATCTCCATACTAGTTCAGTTTACTTTAGTAAAAAGCTTGGATGGTACATGACACAGCAACATCTTGAGTGTTTCTTCAAAGCTGAGGGTGTTTTTTTTACGTTTTGCACATACTATTTGCACATTTGCACATCGGTATCAATCTCCTTTCGACTCATTGTCTGAATTGTGAAATTGTACAAATTGTACAAATCACCCAACAATAATGTGCATGCAGCAGAATAAAGATAAGATACAAATATATTTTCCCTTTTCTTTTTAACTCAACAGGTCATCTCCATGTCAATATCTTTCCTTGGACAATATATTTTCTAAATAAATGAATGTAATTATTTGATTTAAATACAATATCACAGCATGTTAAGTGTACAGGTGCTCTTGAATAATTTATCTTACCTTGTCAAATTGGTGTGCCTTGTCTGACTGAGATATTTGCATGTTGTAAGGAATGTTCACTAAGAGTATTTATATGGTCTTGTTCTCACTTTCAGTTTCTAATATCGGTCTGGAGTTTTTCTTCACTTTTTCTCTCTCTCTCATTGCATCTTGTGGCTGTGATGATTCATGGAGTGGCATGTTATGATCTACAGTACAGTACTAGTATACTACTGTACACTCATAGTTGCCAATGCATAAGGTTTTAATGGGGACAGATTCTTCAAGGGTCCGAAACGTTGGTGCCTCTGTGTCCTCATTAAACCTTATGCATTGGCAAGTGTGCATCTATACATTTCTTTCATTCAGTATTAAAAACCCATTCTGGGCGTAAACCCCTTTTGGTGTTAGCATTATGTTATGCTTTAGCTATTGAAAAATAGCAGATCTACAAGCTCACCGAGTGGCACGCTACGAGCTTGTAGGTCTGCTATTTTAGAAAAATCAAAGAACATAGAAACATAGCTTTTTCTGAAAACTGTCAGGATGTAGAAGACATTTTTAGAATCTGATCTCAGGTCAGAATGGGTTAACTTTCCCGTTGGCTGGCACCTCACAAGGACCGGTGTGCTGTGCATCCTTTTGCTTATAATGATCTACTGTATACAGTAAAAATATGCACTTAAATGTAAAGTTTAGATTTACACCGCAGAATGCAGTGATACATGACAGAACTATTAAAAAAAAACGTTTTAGGTATCGTTTAGAAATAGTTGTATCACTCTTGGGATGAAATTGCACTTGTGTGCTAAGTAACCTGTGACCATGCATGGACTTGTTGAATATTGTTTGTTTTGGACCAAGTACAAAAATGTCCTTATTGTGAGTCTGCTAAAATATTGACATTCTTGATGGTAGGCTAATGAAGCTATAGGAATCATAAATCTAACACCATTCAGAGGTGACTTCCCAAAAAGGGCAATAGCCGATCAGATTCTAGCCTGGATTATTTACTATCCATTTCAAGACAATGGACAATTTGAGGAAATCCCTTTGGACCAGAAAACTACACAATTAGAAGTTTCAGCCTACCTCGCTTGCATGCGGTCATATCATGCAGTTTCAGTGCAGTTTCAGTCAAACATTCTGATCGATCCAAGTTCCTTGTAAGCTACTGTACTTCTGTGGGACATAGGTTGCTATTGCTAAGCATACACTAGTGATCAAAAAGCAGGGTACAAAGGTACTCAGTGAAGTTTTTACACCTGTGGAGGGCTATGTTAGGACAGGTTATTCTGTTTATTACTAGTCTGTTAACCCACTTGCACTGCAAATGTAAATTGCAGTGACATAGAATGCTAATTGAGTGACCTATATTTTGCATTATTTGACCTCAACATTCTGAATACACATAAGATAAGATAAGATCTTGTCACTGTCACGAAATTCCGTTTAGTGCAACCATAACACATAGCAGTATCAACAGAGAATGAATGAATGAATGAAACTTTATTGACAGCCGTAGCCAGTAGATGACAAACAACAATTAAAAAACATACAAAACAGTTACAAATAAATACATTGGTTCATAAAACTCTAAAAACTCTCTCGTAAAAAAAATAAGAAAATCTATAAGAGGCACTCGTACCAATGTTTCCACATCAGGGAGCGGTATCTAACAGTGCTAAACCTGGGATTAGTCAACATGGGTCACATTAATTAAGTGACCCATCAAGTCTGCTTTTAAAGCTGAACATGAGGTTTTTTAAGAGAGCCTGGAAGGTGGTTAGACCAGAGTCGCAGAAGAGCTGACTAGCACTGCCACCCCTAGGCTTCTTCAGGAGAATCCTGAGAGTATCATTGTAAGCCACCTTTAGCTTGCGCAGACTCTCTTTTTTATAGTTCACCCATAAGGGGGCTGTATACAGCGGGTGCAGTACGCTCTAAATAGGTTCACCTTGACCTCAACTGAACAGTAGTGAAATTTCCTGGCTAACATATTGGCTTGAACATAGAGCATTCTACGCTGTCTATACATGTCAGCATCATCTTCCATCTTATCTGTAATGATGTGCCCCAAATATTTACAACTGCTGCATACAGAGAGGGTTTGATCCGACAAGTAGAACACAGGGAAATGCTGTTTCTGATCCCCCTTGGTCCTGCAAATGACTACCACACTCTTTTTGGCATTGTATTTGATGTCATACGTGACCCCATACTGAGAGCAAATGTTCAGTAGCTGCTGGAACCCAGCACTACACGGGGAAACAATGGCCAAATCATCGGCATACATAAAATTGTTGGTTGATCAAGGTGTTACATGCAGCCAGGCCTACACCCTCCCAGCAGCCTTGACAGGTCATCCAAGAGAGAGAATAAAAAGGACAAAAGAAACACTGATGGGGCAACTTCATGGCATAAAACTGTTAGTCCGTCAGAGTCCAGTCAAGTCAACTCAATCCATTAATAAGAGCATTATAATGCACCGTTAAAAATAGTCAAATACACTTGTGAGTGTGCAGGAATGCAATATTGTTATGCATGCATACACCCCACATACATTAGGTTGTGTATAGGCTAAGTGGCTAGATTTCTTCACTCCAAGGCTCTGTCTGCATCTGGAGTTATACGTTATTTTTTCAGTTCACAGAAACCATTGGTCCGACCAAATTTACACTGCACTGCACAGTGCACACCCTCAGGTTATATATGGGACACAGAAAGAAGGTATAGTGTCCTATCATCACATCCTACATTCTTTCTGTATGTAATGTATATATTTCTGTTCTTCACCCGTCAATAATTTCTGAGATGTGCGTGCTTCCCTTTTGGATCTTATCTTATATATGGGACACACAAACCAAATTTGAGGCTTGCTTTCGTTAATTAGCCTATACAATTCTCTTATAAAACTCAGTGTAAATTACATACAAAACATTGCCACACAGAAAACCACAATTACCAACTGCATGGACAAAGGAAGTGGCTATAGTAAACTGTGGGGGAGCCAAATAAGGTTTACAGAGAATGATACTTCCTCCTCTAAAATAGACATTCTTACTCTCAATCTATTACGTAGGGCCTATATCGGTGATGAGTCAGACACCCCTTGAGACTTCTACACACAAGGGCTTTCCTCCGAGTCTCGTTCTCCACTGCAGACTCAAACTTCCCTTCTGCCATTGCATTTCCAGTCTCATTCGGAGTCACGGTTGCATCTCATTCAGGCTCACAGTTTCAAGCACGTCTTTTATTTTCCTTCCCATTTTGTTTTCTTTAAGAATATTTATTCTGGTGTGGAATAAATGTTAAGAAACTTAAGATATTTGGTTAAGACATGAATAGCCTGAATAAATAAAAGTCTTATGATAATTAAATAATAATAAATAAACGTACAGTAGGCTATAGCACCTTTGAAAAATATGTCTTCAATGGGAAACAATGGCTTTTGAGAAGTGATTTTTGCCTCAAAGTGCCCCTTTCTCAAAATAAACAATAAATAAATAATGGCATGCCTGCCCAACATCCCTTATCAAGACAAAAATCTGACAAATAATTATAATTTCACTATTGTGTTGAAGAATGAAAATGGGAATGATCAAGTAGACGTAGTGTGGTACCTGGGCCAAGTTACAACCACAAAAAGACCACCCCAAAAATGTGACCTTTTGTGAGGTTTGGTCCTTAAGTCTTTCTACTCTGCTACAACCCAGCATCCTGTCAGGGGCCATCTCCATTGTGGTATTGGTTGAATCCAGCAGGAAAGCACGCACATCTAAATAATTCTACGGGTGCATGCAGGCACACACATACAGATGAGAAGTTAGGAAGTCCACACATGTGCACCGGTCTTGAGCTTCTCTTATAATTAATTTTAGTTTGGAGCTCAAGACCAGTGGACTTCCTATCTTCTCAACACTGGTTTCCAAACATTTTAGCTCAAGACCCAAAAGAGATATTAGGATGTTTGCCCGGGACCCAAACTATAGTGAAAATAGATAGCAGAATCTAGGCTAGGAATAGGATCTAGCCTATGAGTCTAGGACACAAGCGAAGCCTGTGCAGCTGGATCGATCCTGGACATCTTATGGGGTCAACCCCAGGTGGTGAGGATGGGCTCCAACACCTCTGACCCTACGTCCCTCAGCGCAGGAATCCCCAGGGTGAAAAGGGCTGCAGCAACGCCTCTTTCAATTGACGCAGCTGAAGAAGTTCAGCATGAGGCTCAAGATATTATGGGCTGCATCACCGCCTGGCACATTGGGAAGTGGGAACTGAACTGCCCCTCAAGCACCTGTTTGGCTGTTTCAGCTCCTAACACCTGGCAACACGCACGCACACACGCACACACGCACGCACACACACTCACACACGCGCACGCACACACACACACACACACACACACACACACACACACACACACACACACACACACACACACACACACACACACACACACACACACACACACACACACACAGTCAAATGCAAACAACTTCTATACACTGTAGTGTATGCACTATTTTATACCAACAAACACACCACGCATAAATGACACAAATGTAACGTTCTACAAAAGTAACAATGTAATTCAGGGGTGCCTTGGATGCAAAGGTTTAGAGGGGTGACCTGACACAAAAAACGTTTGAGAACCACTGCTCTAAACATTCTATGCACGTGGTTCTCAATCTCAACCTTTTCAGGCTGTGATCCCCCAAATAATCATACCCCCCCCCCCCCCCCCCGTAGTTGTCGGGCATAAAAGGGACACAGACATCTGGGTGGGGCATGCATTTCCAACTTGCATCATTCCAAGTAGGCCACCGCCATAGAGGCCCCACGGGCACCTCTCTAGCTTATCATAATAATAATATTGTGTGTGGATTATCCCTTGCTTGTAAATCTGAAGTATATTTGTACAGGTGGTTGTAGTCGAGGGGAGTCAGAGAGGCTCGATGTGGGGTTAAAGGATCGGCATCATGGCATGGGTCTACCATCATAGCAATCTTTACGCAATACCACCTGACAACACAAATGTACACTATTCAGCCTTATAAAAGCGGGGGTTATAACTTCAACATGCATTTTTGTCTCGGCTTTGAATTATCTGCTTGTGACTCTCAGGGCCAGGAAGATGTTTGCAGCTTTCACACTCATATTTATGTGTTTGAGTGCTACTGTCCTAGCAGACCATCACCAACCGTGCCGTAAGAATATTAGAAAACTATTATTTGTCTATATAATATTACGTAATAATATGTAATTACCTGTCTGTTTGTTAAGTATTTTGTTTAAATCGTCGTCTTAATATTCTCTCATATTGTTTTATTTTAGAGTCACCCAATATGACAGGGGTCCTGTCAGTGGTGAGTTCACCAATATTTGTGATTCAAAACCAATGTTGGATAATATTTAGATTTTCTTTAATTCTTTAATCTCTGCGTTGTGTTTTTCCAATTAAACCATGCAGTCTAACATGGATGAGAAGACATACACTATGGCTACATACGTTTATGATAGTGGGGCCAAGAAACTACGGTTCAAAGTAGTTCAAAATGAGACTTTCAACTCCCAGTATAACTCTTCTAAGGATATGGATGTGCTGATGTTTTTCAAGGAGGTAACGTATATAGAACATTATTTATTTGACAAATATAAATATTATTGCTATAAAAAAGAATCTTCGCCTTGTTTGTTTGTGAATGTGATTATCTTTTCTCATAACTGTGTCTGGCAGGGCATGCTCTATGAAATTGATGCCAAAAACCAGAGCTGCAAGAAGAAATCTATGCATAATATGAGCTCAAATCCACTGCAAATTGCCTCCAATGCTCATTTCCTTGCTAACATTCACCTTGGACGTGCATCTGTTCCAGAGGAAGGTCTACAATTCAATATTTGGTCTGTGCCAGTCCCGGGATTGAAAGGCAAGATAGGCTGAAAAACAAACAGTATTGAATTTCAATGTGTAATAATAATAATAATAATAATAATAATAATAATAATAATAAAAGTATCTTTGATAATGTTGAGCACACACTGAGAGTGTTACAAATTGATGAATTATTATTTCTCTGTCATTTGATTTCAGAACCATTTATCATGTCTGCAAGTATAGGATGTGTGCCTCTGAGTATTATATACAGCACAGACTCAACTATCCTCATGATCAGGTTTGTGGTTGTCTAAAACAAGTGGTTCTCAAAGTGGGGCCAGAGTAATCTAGTAAGAGAGTGGCGACACGCTTTGATCTCGCCGCAAAGCGGGCGCCTTTTTTTTATCTGTATTTCTCTTATTTCAATTGACTTTTCGTATTTGCCATTTCTTTTGAATTTTGGCAGCTTTGTGCTTCCTATGCGCTATAGTTCCAAACATTGGAACTATCCCATTGAGATAGAATGAGCACTTCCGCATCCCATTGTTACAATGGGAGTCGACACTATAGCCACTCTTAAACTCTTTACTAGATTACTCTGAGTGGGGCCAGGCAGGTAGTGGGTACCAAATTGACCTTGCAGGTCTCTGAGAGTGTACAAATGGAACAAAACGGACCCCGAAAGTGTCCACTTGGTTCCATTTGTAGGCCTACACACTGCAGATCCCTGGAATTATAAAAAGTTTGATAACTGCTAGCCCTGGAACATGACTGCCATGATAATTATCATGACAGTCATGCAGTAACTTTGCCCTGTTTTTTGCAGCCGCTGCATTTACAAGATTTCCGTATATTTAAACATTCAGATTTCAAATATAAAGTACTCACAAAGTTTCCCACGGGTGTTAGTTAGTAGCAGCGCGAGCGATTAGAATTGCTGCGTCCCGCGTTCTTTAATAAAATGCATTTTTGTCCGAGCTCTCCGGCTACTTTTTTCAAACGGGGTTCGTTTGGGAAATCCACAGTTGCACACCGAGAGCGCACTCGCCTATTAGTCTGTATTGGCAGGGCGGTCAGCGTACCTATATCGAACACACCGAGTGCCACCATCCTCCCGACCGATAGGGGCGCGTAGTTGAAAGCCAATGGCAAAATAACACCTCGGATAAAAATGCTTTTTATTAAACAACGCGGGATGCAGAAATTCTAATCGCTCGCGCTGCTACTAACTAACACCCGTGGGAAACTTTGTGAGTACTTTATATTTGAAATGCGAATGTTTATATATTTTAATTATTTGTAAATGTAGCGTCTGCAAAGACCAGGGTGAAGTTACGTCATGACCCTCGTATGAATACGAGGGTCATGTTTACAGGGCTAGATAACTGCATGCATGATCTAAACTGTTTGGACTTTCTTGTAAGGGTTGTAAAGGGGAAACGTTTATATGTAATATGTGTGTCACTTTTCCACAGCAATGTCAATGTGGAGGTTGAGATTAAGGACCCTGACTATCTTACCCCGCCTTCTTTTTGTGAGGGTGAGGGTTTGGAGGAGGAGGAGACACCTGAAGGGAAGGTCAACAGTTTCTTCCACTTTTTCTTAGAATGAATCCCACAGTAAAGAGTAAACACAGTCCTCGTCTGACCAGAGCCCAAATGCCACAGTCTGTAACATTTGCACACATAAATGGATAAAAGAACACTGAATTAACTGTGACTGAATTTCTGTTGTATATGACATGAGTGTGCTGCATTGTTTCACTGAAGAGATGTGGCTTTTGAATGGAAAACAATTTTCATGTAAATGAAGGAGCCAACTGGCTTAAACAATTAGCTCTAACGACAGCTGGTGCCTGGTGGCTCATCAATTTGATATAGAGGACACCTTCAAAACATTCATGAAGAAAAAGCCAATGCTCATAGGACACATTTTGTTTGTTTGTAGGCCTATACTCTGAGCAGGCTAACAAAAACACAACAGGCTAGAGGATTTAATTTAAAAAAAAATCAACTAGTCTACTCTTCTCTTCTGATTTAAAAAATATACATTTGTCCTAGCCAGGGGGCCAAACCCGCGGCACTACAAAATGCTACCAATAGGTGGCGTATATGTGCAGCATACATTGCAACGAAACCAAACATTGAGCCATGCTATATGGTATGTTAGCAATCATATGCTTCACGCCGTTAGCTTGGAATCACAACTAGGTGGCGAACAAAATGTGGGTCCGCTAAATGTATTTTTATATCACACATTAAGGAGCGCGTTGCCCCCCCCTTGCAAGGCCAACAACGTCTTTATTATTAATTCATGGATGGTTTCCGTCCCGCATTTGTTTTCAAAACGAGGTAAGTTGTAGCTAAAATGGCGGCGAGGTTGTCATTTGTCGCTGTTCTGTTGGGGCTAACGGCTGTTCTGTGCTTCGTTCCGTTCGTGGTCGTTGCACGAGCCTTCCGCTCCGCTCGTCCAAAAGACATGACGTTGTTTTGTTTTCAAAATGGAAAAAGTGTCAGCGCTCCTCATCGCGTCGACACTTTTTCCTCACTTGTAAACACGTCATTTTTGTCAAGCGACACGCTGACGGCCGTGTGTGGTAAATTAACATTACATGACGTTGTCTCCATGTTATAATTGGAGCCCTCCGTCAACATTATCTAAGGCTAACATTATCTATGTCTCCATCCATCCATGCGTGATGCGCCACTTTGTTATGAAGCTGTTACTAATGCTAAATAGGCAGCTCTTGATCTTTGACAGCTGGTTTTACAGCTCGCTAAGCCAACTACCAATAAGTGACATAAACTACGCTTTACTTGATAGTAGCTACTAGCTACTAATCATATGGAATGGTAGTGTTGAGTGACGCTACGGCTACATCATCTGAATAGAAAATAGTGTTCGTACTAACTTAACTTGCAATAAGGCGTTGCCGTTGACGTTAGCCACTAGCTAGAGATCGCGGTCACTGTGATAGCCCTATGGCAATAGCAAAGAGCAGTGTTTCCCAAACTTTTTCATGTCACGGACCCCCCAAATTGACACTAATTAGCCTGCGGACCCCCATTTGAAAAGATATGCCAGGGACCCCCATAACTATTGTATAAGAGACGATCTTACGGCTCTAGCAGTGATTCTCAACCATTTTAATTTCAAGGACCCCCAGTTTGACATGCATTAGTCTACGGACCCCCATTTAATGGTATTTCTATCTCTGAGACCCCAATTTATATTTGTAAAATCAATGTTAATTTAACTGAGAGTGTAGCCTACAAATGGAACCAGCCCATAAGGGTCCATTTGGTTCCTAACTATCATTTAGCTGGGGACCCCCTGGAAATGCCTTAGGGCCCCCTGCATGGGGGTCCCCGGACCCCACTTTGGGAACCACTGGGCTCAAGGTTTTTGTGGTTTGTGCAGTCTACAAACTACAGTCCACCAAACCAAAGCATATACCGATACATAAGTTTGAGAAGAATAAAATACTCTCCATCTTCATCTTAAAAATAAATAACATTATAAAGCAGCATCAAACAAAGAACACTTTTGCCATGAAGTGATAAAATGATACACCTCCTTAACACAGTGTTTATAATTAAGCCATGGTGTGCACCACTTATCTGTTTCAATGCGTTATGATTATGAATGATGACCTGTGTTTACTTAATACTTATATTTCCTACGAAGGTTTTGAAAGAAGGGTAAAAAATAAAGTATTTAATATGCATATGTCTCTATTTTGGCCATGTCTATAACCGAAAAGGTTAACTTAAATGTAAAATAGTAAAAATAGCAGAAAATTGTAGAACATCTACAAGTCTACAAGCTCACATGTCACAAGCTTCACAATTTATCCATGACACCGTTGTGCGACCAAGTAGAAAATAATGCGTAAACAGTAAACACTGTTAATCGACGATAGCCTATATAAAAGAAAACATGCTTCTTGATTTTTCATCAAATGAAAATGATCGATAGTTGCAGCCCTACTTTCAGTTTCTGGTGCTTTCAAATAGTTTTTTTGAGTGGTGCAACCACTCCCTTACGGAGTTATGTGTGTGGGTGGCTGGCTGGGTGGGTGCCTGATGATTTCAGGTGTGCCAGTACAGTACAGTAGAGGGTGCAGTAGAGGGACCGGCACACGGTAACTCTGTCATTTCTCAACCGTTTCGGACGGGGGGCGGAACCGGGCCGGCACCCTGGGTGCATTCCTGTGGGTCTGGAACCCCCCCCCCCCCCCCCCGGGAACCCCTACACGGAGTTGCAACACTCACTCACTCACTTTTTTCCTTATTACTGCCCTACATGGACAGTCAATCTTTGGTACCACAAACCACTGCTGCTGGTAGAGAAACATTTGTTATTGACTTGTACATGCTTGACTTAATGATCAAAGTGTTCCTAACAAAATTAAGGTGAGGTATAACTGAGATTTATGTGATGTTATTGATGGATACAATCAATTAGCAGTAATCATTTGATTTGTTTCTCATTCCAGATTTAGGTGAAGAGAAAACACGTTTTTGGGGTCCAGAGCAACCAAATCACTTATTGAAGCTGGTTCAGAAAATGTTAAAGAAATGATAGCAACACAGGACTTGCAAACAGATAATCCACCTTATCCGTAAGAAATAGTCTGTCATCAAGTATTAACTTGCACATTCTATAATTGTATTTGAAATTTTCACTTGAAATTATTCTAAATACTGCTTGTCTTATTTTTGTGCTGCTGTGTGTACAGAGAAGCTGATACACAGTTATCTTCAGACACAGACTTTGAAGATCCTGATGGAAGGAATGCAAAGCCAGGGAAAGCATTCGTATGTGTTTCTTTTCATACATCATATATACTGTATATAAGGAACAATTGGACACTGTGGTGTCATTAAAAAAAAGAAAGAGAATAGTAACCTCCACCTCAAATGATGGGCTGGTAATATATTCAACACAATGTTTACAGTTATTCTGTACGTAATTACTGAATTTTCCCCAATAGGTTGCTAAGAAGGGAAAGAAGACCCTTGGAGATAAGGCCAAAGGTGGAACGGGGGGAAAGGTTCCTGGCATTGGTTGGGTGAATGGTCACCATCAGCATAATGGAGTGGAGAATATGTCCCTGTTTGAGGTGGTTAAAATGGGAAAGAGTGCCACACAGGTACGTGTGCACACACACACACACACACACACACACACACACACACACACACACACATTCACACACATTTAGGCCTAGTTCATGAAAAAACAGCTTGGGTGTTGCAACATCTCTAATGCAATCAAAATAAGATTTGACAGAGCTGTGAGATCGTTTCAAACTTGAAATTAGAATATCACGATTAGAGGGTTATTTTGTCAAATGTTTACCATTGTTTTGTTTTCCAGTCTGTTGTTGACGACTGGATAGAGGCATACAAACAAGAGAGAGACGTTGCTCTCTTGGACTTAATCAACTTCTTCATTCAATGCTCTGGATGTAAAGGTAATTACCGGTATCTGAATTGACTTCCATGGGGCACCCTTCAAAAATTACGATAGTAAACTTTGTTGAAAATATGTTATTCTTGTCACAGGTGCTGTGAGTTCAGAGATGTTCAGACATATGCAGAACTCCGAGATCATCAGGAAAATGACAGAGGAATTTGATGAGGTGCTGTCTGCGATGTTGAGATGATTCTAAAAAATAGAAATACGACCGAAATGTATGAGCACAAATCAAACATGAGAAATGTCTTAATGGTGGCCGAGTTTGAGGAAATCAGGAAAATTATCCAATGTTAATTAATTTTAACTTGAACATTTTTCATTGTCATCTAAATCACATGTCCTTCCTCAATTTTGGAATAGGACAGCGGCGACTATCCATTGACTCTAGCGGGGCCACAGTGGAAGAAGTTCAGGCTTAGCTTCAGTGATTTCATTGGGGTCCTGGTCCGGCAGTGTCAGTACAGCATCATCTACGATGAGTACATGATGGATACGGTCATCTCACTGCTCACTGGCCTGTCCGACTCACAAGTCCGTGCTTTTAGGCACACGAGCACACTTGCAGGTCAGATAAAGTTACATTTTATTTATTTTCAAGCACACTCCTTTGTTAGTATTTCTGTTACTGTCGATTGGTAGAACAGTGTTTTTGTATACTGTAGTGTTAAACTTTTTTAATTCACCCTTTGTCAGCCTTCTGATTGGTCCCTGACTGACTAACCAGCAGGCTCTTTCTGCATTGTTCACGCCCTGGTTCCGCCTTGTTTATGTTGAATTTGCTAAAACATCATTTTTGGAAAACACTAAAAACAAACCATGCCCAGTCACCATGCGGCACCTGTGGTGTTCCTTTTGACTGACATCAAGTTTAAAATAAGAATTGAACGCAAAGAATATCAATACGAAGAAACAGAAAAACACCTATTTCAATGGTGGTGGATGGAGACTAGAGAAATGATTTTTGTCCAACCACGAAACGGCAATCAATGGGTGCGAAGAGGGGCACAACCACGGGCGGCACTTGACAAAGGGTGAATTGCTCGTCTTTTTCAAGTGCATAACAGAGCTATGATGCCCTTTTTCCTGTTTTTAAAGCCATGAAGTTAATGACAGCCTTGGTGAATGTTGCTCTCAACCTGAGCATTAACATGGACAACACACAAAGACAATATGAGGCAGAGAGGAACAAGGTCATTGGAAAGAGGGCCAACGATAGGCTGGAGTTACTGTTGCAGAAACGTAAAGAGGTGAGCTGAAGCTATGTACTTTATCGATATGAAATGGTTTAGCTGAAAATCTACTTTTAACACTGGCCCGGTTGCTAGGCAAACACCTTGCATACCCCAAGCACCAGTTAACGTGCGCGCGCATCCCATAGAGTCCCATTTAAAAGTTTCTGGCGGTCTGCAAGCGGGGGAAACGGAAATGAAAGTGGCTTAATATGACTGCCGCAGCTTTAACTTCACTCATTGTCTCATGTCAAACAAATGGAGTTGGCAAGATTTAGGATGAATATATAGTATTGTATATACTATGTAAGGCTAGTAATTCCCCTTATTGACTAATTCAAAGGCTGGTAGGTACAGAATGTATCAAGTTGATCACCTACTGAGACAGGCCTAAAGGATGTATTTTGCATCAGTTTGCACCTGCTCATAGAGACCTCAATGAGGAGCAGTACTGTACGTAAAATATGTAAAAAGAATAAATAAATAAATGAAGCTCTTCCCCTTATTTTGTTTCAGCTTCAAGAAAACCAAGACGAAATTGAGAACATGATGAATGCAATTTTCAAAGGAGTGTTTGTGCATAGATATCGGTATGTATCTATGAGCACTACAATACCATACTGACTGTGAAATGTCACTGTTAATGATGAGTGCCCCCACTCATGCCATAATGTATCCTATCACATCAAACCAAGATCACTGCTAAATGTTTATTTTATTTCATTACCTGACAAGGTGTCCGATTAGAGCAGCAGGTGTCCGATTGGAGCAGCTGCCTACTCAAAAGTAGGGAGCTGCTCCAAGCTGTTCTGTGTTCATATTTTGTGCCATCATGAGTTAACAGACAGGAGTGGATTAAAACCCCATTTGGATGTTATGGGGCTGCATGTCTTTTCTTATTCTCAGTCAATCCTTCTATATTCATCAGTGATGCCATTGCCGAAATCCGAGCGATTTGCATTGAGGAGATTGGAGTGTGGATGAAATTGTACAGTGACGCCTTTCTCAATGACAGTTACCTGAAATATGTTGGGTGGACAATGCATGACAAGGTGAGTGAGGTACACTTGATTCTACAGCATCTGGATGTATCTGTTAGTTTTAAAATCCACTAAAAACGATTTCCTTTCCCCTGATTCTGGTTCTGTAATGGGATGCCTTCCTAACATGATTGTTTAGTTTTGTTCATAAAGCATCTTTGAGTACCCAAGGTGCTCTATATGTTTATTATGATTATTATTATTTTCTCATCTCATCAGTTCTGATGACTAGATTTGGGTGATTTGAACATTTTAATATTTCTAATAATTCTCATATGGTTACTGTGATTGTAAGCAAGGTGAGGTGCGACTGAAGTGCCTGACAGCCCTGCAGGGCTTGTACTATAGCAGGGAGCTCAACACTCGACTGGAACTCTTCACTAGTCGATTTAAGGTGAGCCAACTACTCCTCACTACACTACCAGCTGCAGGGCTCTCACATCACATTTGTAAAGTTAAAGACCAATTTTCATGGAAGACAAACGACATGCACAGTGACAGTCAAATCCAGTGTCCTGGATTTCCAAGCTGGAGGTTTACCACAGCTAGTAAATGTATGACTTACTGTAGGTTTGTGATATCTTAGGGCGCTTTCACACCGGACATGTTTGGTTCGTTTAAAACGAACCATGGTCCGCTTACCCCTTTGGTTCGGTTGGTGTGAACGTGCATACGAACTCTGGTGCGGATCAAAGAAACGAACCATGGTCCGCTAAAAAAGGCCGGACTCGGTTCGCTTCCAAACGAACCACGGTGCGCTTCGTTACTGGTGTGAATGCATTCAGACTTTATAGAGGACCAAATACAGGACGAGAGGCAAAATAGCCGTCGGGCGTCGGCAGTTGTGAGGCTGCATTAATAATTATAGTTATAAAAGCATGTATTTTTTTACGGGGATCATATGACAGCTGACAGTCTGATTTTAATAGTAGACGCATACAGTATATGTCGAGGCGCAGCGCAGCATACGAGGTTCACATGCGCAAAATGTACAAGTTATCGACATGGAATGGTGTACGGTATGGCACACGATGTAAGCTTGTAGATCTGTTTATTTTAAGCATGCGCCGGCCGCCGCCACGCAAAGTTATGACAAAGCATGCGAATCTGCGATGCATGAGTCTTCATGCGAGTTTCTCTTTCAACTCGTGTCCCCTCTTTTTTGTGTGTGTGTGTGTGTGTGTGTGTGTGTGGGCGCGCACGCACATGAGGGGACTGGGGGAGAGACCCATATATTTATATGGGAGAGACGCAGAGACAGAGAAATATTTAAAATCATCCATGTCGCGCAGGCCGCAGGTATCGAGAAAAAGGCAATGTTAAATAAGCTATACACAGGTGGTCCCAAATGATTAATTGATTACATCACTATAGCAAAAGACGTAAAACTAGGTCAACTCAATTAGCTGCAGCGGAGCTGTTCTGACTTGAAGCTCAATAACCAACTGACCAAACCATAAGATGACATGGAAATGCCCGCCGTGGCGCCGATTTGATGCGCAGAAATAACATGGGTGAAGGTGCACACATGGAAGAAAAGTCCTTTTTATCGGGATACCTTGTTAATGTAGGCTATACGTCTCCGTGAATTTATGCATCAGCATGCAGCAAGCAGCAAGCACATTATTGTTCAAACACCTGTTCATCTGTTGCTCTTATTTGGCTAATAAAATAATTAATAAGAATGAATGCAATAGCAAGTTGTTGCTGCCTGTCATGTTGCTGTTCTCTTCTCTCTCTGTGTGACTGAAGGTTGCCCCAAAAATTGTAGACAGTGATTTCCCCTCATGTTCTTTTCCCCCTCACTATTTGGTTCGCTTAACATGTCCACGTGTCATTTGTTTACATATTTGGTACGCTTTACAAAGTCCAGTGTGAACACCAAACGGACCAAAATCAAAATGCAAATATTTGGTCCTTGATCCGGACCTTCTAAGCGAACTTTGGGTGTGAAAGCGCCCTAAGTCTTAGTATACAACATGCTAACGAACCTTACTGTCATTGACAGGATCGCGTTGTATCGATGACTCTGGACAAGGAATATGATGTTGCAGTACAAGCCATTAAACTCCTGACTCTTGTCTTACAGTAAGTATCCTCAGTCAAGTCAAAAATGAACAATTAGATTTTCTGCCATTTTCTTCAAGAGATTTTGTCCAAATGTCACAAAATGTGGAGTGCAGAAGTGCAGAACTAAGCTCCTTCCTTATTTGCAAATGGTTCATTTTGATGTAACAGGAGCAGTGATGAGATCCTAACAGCAGAGGACTGTGAGAGTGTGTATCATCTGGTGTATTCAGCCCATCGACCCATAGCTGTAGCCGCAGGAGAGTTTCTCTACAAAAAGTAAGAGTTTGTTGTAGATTGAAACAATACCAAGGTGTGCTATTGAGCTTTTGAGAATGAAATTGGATTTCACCAGCCCTACACATCGTCCAGAAGTTGATGTTTATAATGCAGTACGGAATTGAGGATAATGCTTGACCTTTTGTGTTGTGATGCTGGCTAAAAGGCTGTACAGCCACCAAGGGGGAGAGGAAGAAGGATTGCCTAGGAGGGGCAGGCAAAGCCTCAACGGCAGCCTCCTTAAGACCACGGTGTTCTTCTTCCTGGAAAGTGAGGTAATTTGTGTCCATGGTTTTCCTCTGCTGGAAGCAAACCTTGTCATTGGTGTGTCTCTGGCAGCTGTAGCGCTGGAAGTGTTACAATATATTGATGGGATGTGCACTCTTGTGTGTTGTAGCTCCATGAACATGGGGCCTACCTGGTAGACAGCCTGTGGGAGTGTGCAGCAGAGCTCCTCAAAGACTGGGAGAGCATGATCAGCCTTCTGCTGGATGAACCCAAGCCAGGGGAGGAGGGTGAGTTTCCCCATCTCATACAATCGATGTTTCACAGCCTCAGAAACCTTTTTTGTTTTTGATGGGCGCCCCTCCTATGCCCAGCAGTCTGTGTGTCTCCAAATTAAAATGATTTGATTGGCTGAGCACGGAATGTGATGTATGACGATAAGACCACCGACAGTGGAGCGAGAGTAAGGGGATGCCATTCAGAAGATGGTCCTGCCCGCCGGGAATTGAACTCCCCTAGCATCCCCCAAATAGGGATGCTAGGGTTCAAGTGGTTAAAGAAAAAGTATTAACATGCTCCGTTGTCTGTGAGTGAGCCCTTGAAAATAGCAAATATATGATATATATTTAGTTTTCTATGCAAGAGACACTTGATGTGTTTTACGCAGTCATTAATGCACAGGTGTGTTTTGTTGACATACGGACAAAGTCTCATCCTCATTCGGTCATCCACCGTATACTGTGTTTCTGTGTCTTTTCCAGCCCTGACCGACCGCCATGAGACAGCACTAATAGAGATCATGCTTGCTGCTGTCCGGCATGCTTGTGAATGCCACCCTCCAGTGGGTAGAGGCACAGGCAAGAGGGTGCGTTGCCTGGCTCTGCAAACTACAACCACCTCATGAGCGTTCACGCATGACATTATCATGCTAGATTTTGACAAATAACTGTGGTCTCCTGCATGTCAAAGGTCCTTACCGCGAAGGAGAAGAAAGCGCAGCTAGATGACAGAACAAGAATCACAGAGATGTTTGCAGTGGCATTGCCTCTATTGCTGATAAAGGTGGTTAGCAACATTATGTAGTCATCAAATAACTTGGGTCACAGTCACATCCATAACCACAGTGTACTGACTGTTGGTGTCTTATTTTGTCTCTTTACAGTACTGTGTTGATGTTGAAAAGGTGACCAATTTACTACAAATTCCAAAGTATTTTGATCTTGACATCTACACTACTGGTCGGTTAGAAAAGGTTAGTGAAATGTACATTCCTTCTAACTGCTAAAACTCAAACTCAACTGTCCGTGATGAAAACAATGGTGCTGAATACTATTTTATTTTACGAGTTTTCTGTTCCCGTTTAGCATTTGGATGCTCTGCTGAGGCAAATCTGGGAGGTGCTGGATAAGCACACTGACACGGATGTGCTTGAAGCCTGCTCTACCACCTACCACTACCTATGCAACGAGGAGTTCACTATCTACAATCGTGTGGACATTGCCCGCTCACAGCTCCTGGATGAGCTGGTGGACAAGTTCAACAAACTGCTGGAGGACTTTCTGCATGAGGTAAATTAATTGGCAGGGATTCACGACCTTACTTTGTAATTTGTGTTGTTCACATTTAATTTAATTTAATTTAATGTTTTAATGTAAATGTGCAGTACTCTATAGAGTGTCGGGCGTTTCACAAGAAAGCATTCTACTCTGGCAGGGGGAAGAACTAGATGAAGATGATGCCTACCAGGTTCTGTCCACACTGAAGAGGATAAGTGCTTTTCACAAGTAAAACAATGAACATATTAATTTAAGTTAAAAAAAAAACATATACTAGTGCATGTTGAAAGTCTAGGTCGTATGATTAGTAGCTTCTTGTTTTTCAGTCATCACTTAATAAAGATGTGAATAACTTGTTTTTTGTTCTATGGATGGCTATGTCGGCTTTTAGACTTGTTTTCATCTGAACGTATTAAAATATATCTTTAAGGTAGAAAGACCCATAATGATCAGATGTAATTTAATTTAATGAACACTTTTTTTCCCCCTTCTACAAGTGCACATGATCTCTCTAAATGGGACCTCTTCACTTCCAACTACAAGCTACTCAACACTGGTCTTGAAAATGGAGACATGCCTGAGCAGGTAATTAGAGTATTTTGTCTTTAACCTAACTCAATCAGTCATGAACAACTGTCTGTATCATTTATCACCCTGTTGTTTTTTCTTTCCCCTACAGATTGTCATTCATGCAATGCAGTGCACACACTATATCATCCTGTGGCATCTTGCAAATTTCTCAGAATGCAGCTCCTCAAAGGTACATATTACTATAACCTACTGTTTATTCACAATATGACATGTTTGGTTAACATTCTGTTTGGTTGTACCACCATCTGTCTATCTATACAGATGTCTAATGCATGGCTATATTATGCATGGAAAGCGACATACAGTTTATTTTTTGCTTTTACTCCTGTCACTTTGGGCAATAAGAAAATGCCAGAGAGTAAGGGCCGATTCATACTCCTATTTTAGAGCCGAATAAAAGTCGGTTCGGCTCTGTAGAGCCTACAATGTGACGTCATTTGAGGTTCGGGGCGTAAGGAAGTAAAATGGCTTTACTTTGTCTTATTACACGGATTGGTTCTGAAATGCTTCGTTTAGCTGTCCCTTTTGGGTCAATTTATTAATTTATGTATTAAGTAGTCGTGTAATAAGCAGGATAATGAATGGCTAGGTGGTCATTGTTCATACATAAATCACCCTGGCTGTCTATGATTTATTTATTTATCATTTACCTGTGGGCCTCATGGCTCGGCAAGGCTTACTTACATAGTCGCCAATGGAGCTTTCTTTTTGTTTCTTTAGGTGGATATGGTGACCTTGAGAAAGCAAATGAGGGTTTTCTGCCTAACGTGCCAGCGCTACCTAACAAATGTGAACACTGCTGTAAAAGAACAGGTGGGATCATGCATACCAGACCTGGCTTTTGGTCCAGTTACAGTAACATTCAGATGAAAGTATAATCACGGTAGGTTGGGTCGCTCAAGAGCTAAAGTGTCGAGCTCTATTCCTGTATAGGCCTTCACCATCCTGTGTGACGTGCTGCTGATCTTCAGTCACCAGATCACGTCGGCGGGCCGGGAGCACCTGGAGCCACTCGTGTTCACCCCCGACTCTTGCTTACAGGCCGAGTTGCTCGACTTCATCCTAGAACAAGTGTTCATCGACCAGGATGACGACGACAATAACAGCGCAGGTCAGAATCTCTTGACTGCTCACCTTCAAAATAACCCATTCAGGCCTGACCTCGATTTTTTTTTTTTTTTTTTTTTCTGAAATAAATATTTTCACGATAAAAAAATAAATAGCAGACCTACAAGCTCGTAGCGCGCCACTCGGTGGCGCGCTATGAGCTTGTAGAGCTGCTATTTTTCAATAGCTAAATTATAACAATGTTTAAAACACCAAGAGGGATTCCCGCCCAATATGGGATAAAGAAAAGAAAAAAGCATTTTGATAAGTGATAAATGTCGCCTCTTACAATGTCCCTAGCTGGCTGCATAAATTCAATCAAAATTAATGTTCTTCCCAAATTCACATACCTCTTTCAATGCGTCCCTGTGTTCATTCCAAAGTCGTTCTTTTCCTCTTTAGACTCAACAATTTCATCATATATTTGGCAGAATAAGAGGCCGCGTGTGAGCAGAATGTTACTTAAAAGGGTAAAGAGGGGCCCAGGCCGTAGCGTAACGGTCTGGGCACCGGACTGGTGATCCAGTCGCGGTGTGCCGCGGGTTCGACTCCCGGACCCGACACGGCCTTTACCGCATGTCATCCCCCCATCTCTCTCCCGTTTCCTGTCAGCCTACTTTCTATCCCTTAAAAAATCAATAAAGGCGTAAGCCGCAAAAAAATATCTTAAAAAAAAAAAAAAAGGGTAAAGAGGGATGGAGTCATGGGGCTCCCTGATTTTCGTCATATTGGGCTGCTAACATCCGGTGTCTTGCCTTTTGGAATCATTTCTACCTTAATCCTAATTGCCCAGAATGGACATCTCTGGAGCTTAAATCGTGTAGGAATCTATCACTTCCAGCTATTCTTAGCTCACCGCTTGGCCGCCCCCTGCCTGATTCAATAACTAACCCGGTGGTGCGTCATACGCTGAGAGTGTGGGCCCAGTTCAGGAAAACTTATAATTATAGAGACCTCTCCCTGATCAGTCCTGTGGCTTCCAACCACCTTTTTGTTCCATCAATGCAAGACGTGACCTTTCAGAGTTGGCATGGAAAGGGCATCAAATGGTTTAGAGACCTGTTTGTGGGAGAGAGGTTTGCATCCTTTGATCAAATTTCAACGAAATATAGTCCACCTAGACCACACTTCTACAGATTTCTGCAGGTCTGGCATTATGTGTGCTCTATATTACCTGGCTTCCCTAATAAGCCTAATCCTAACCCTATTGATGAATTTCTGTCTTTTGACCCAATGACTAAGGGCGCCATTTCAATATTATATGATACCATTTCAAATTCGAGGCCAGCACCCTTAGATAAGATAAAGGCCGACTGGGAACATGATCTGGGGCTCACACTGTCTGAGGAAGTATGGGATTCTGTTTTCTCTTCTATACACAGGTCCTCTCTCTGTGCATGACATTGCTTAGTGCAGTTTAAAATAGTCCATAGAGCTCATATGTCTAAGGCTAAACTGGCTAGTATTTATCCTGACGTAAGTCCTACCTGTGACAAGTACAAGAGCGGTGATGCAACTCTGTTCCATCAGTATTGGATGTGTCCAAAATTACAACCATTTTGGGGGAATGTGTTCAAGACTCTGTCCAACATTTTACACCAAAATCTAGACCCAGATCCCTATCCCTTATTTTTTGTAATTATGTATGCATGTATTTCGTGTGTGTGTGTATATAGATTTATGTATTTTCCGACTATCCTTGGGATTGTGGGTGGGTGGGATAGGGGATGGAGCTTTATTTTTATTTATTTTTTTCATATTTGATATGTCTCTGTCTAATGCTTGCCCCTGGGTTTGTCAAAAAAAAAAAAAAAAAACTTAAATAAAAAGATTTTGAAAAGATAAGTGATAAATGCAGGTCATTTTATTCTGTTGCAGAGTAATGCAGACGCACACAAGTAGGCCGGGTGCCTGTTGTGTCAGCGGTCTAGCAGTGTAACGTTTGCAAACTTACAAGCATAAAAGATGGATTGTTACTGACTGTTTTCCTGTATTTTGTTCTCTTTTGTGTCTTCTAGATGGCCAGCAAGATGACGAAGCCTGTAAAATAGAAGCACTACACAAACGGAGGAACCTATTGGCAGCCTATTGCAAACTGATCATTTACAACGTTGTGGAAATAAATACAGGAGCAGATGTATTTAAGCAGTACATGAGGGTATGTTTACTATTTCATTATCATCGGTTCTACAGCAAATTCTGTCTCACTGCTGTTCACAGCTAACACCCTTTATCCACGGACTCTCCTCAGTACTACAATGATTATGGAGACATAATCAAGGAAACCGTGAGTAAAACGAGGCAGAATGACAGAATACAGTGTGCGAAGACACTCGTCGTCAGCTTACAAAAGGTACGATTCTTGGCAACTACAACTAGAACAAATACTGTTTCTTCAGAAATGCAGAAACCTGCATTTACACTAGTACATTTACAAAAGCAGACACTTAAGAAGCACAACTGGCCACTTGTTCATCCATCAAAGTTGATAATGACCATGGCACGTCTCACTTTGTTGAGTTTCACTGAGAGATGGCTGAACAGACCAATCTGAGCCTGGAATGCTCTGTGGCACACTGGACAGGACAGACAGGATATAGAGCCCTGCGGTGTAGCAACTATTCCATTCTTGCCAGATTGCTGCCTCCCCAACATAGGACTGCACCTTCCTGTACTTTTCATATCTTATATACAGTACCTGCTACATTGGCAGGTCGGTCGTGAGCGAGGAGTCCAAGCTTTTCAGCTTGTAATTCAAATACAACCTCTTGTTATTCCTTTACTCTATATTTGGTACCCTCTGAAATCCTGCTCCCAGTACTGTAACTCTCGACCATTGGGGGAGTTCTATAAATGTGAACTACATTATAGTGAGGAACCAACTTGACACTCGGGCAGTAGTGGTTTGACCTATGGCAGAAAGTTCACACTCGCCGTGTATTCCAAACACTACAAAGAAGTGAACATAGAGCTGAACATGGAACATAGAGCTGTTTGTCTTAAGTGAATTAAGAGCTGAGCAATTGTAAACATTTGAAGACACTAAACTAGTGATTCCCAAACTTTTTTCCTTGGGCCTCCCCCGCTTCTTACATTGGACAAAAACTGAGACACCCCCCCCCCCCCCCCCCCCCACATGTGCGCGCACCCATGCACGCACATGACCACACACATGAGCACACACATCATGAGCGCACACACATGCACATCATTCTCATTCGAAATAGCTAGATAGCCTAATCTACAAACTCACAACACATGGCAAAGTGACATGTTGTGAGCTTGTAGATCGGCTATCTTCCGCTTTTCTACATCTATATTCTTGAGCCCACAAAAACGGATCTAATCGTGCTAGCATGATTACAATTACAATTACAATTTAGGCATTTAGCAGATGCTCTTAATCCAGAGCGATTTACATTAAGCAATAACAAAATGCACGGCATACATCACATAAATAAAAAGTAAGAAAAAGAAACATGCGTAAGCTAAGAACATGATTGATGAATGTCATGATGGTAGTTCATTTTGAAGACGTATTTCTTACAAAAATGTAAAAAAACAAAAAAGGATAATGAAGAAAAAATAAGGGGAAGCTCCACACACTCAAATCTGTGCATAATCAATTAATTTGCTGACCTATACTGACCTTCAGGCATCCTAAGACTTATTTCTTCAAATGTATTCATATTAATATTGTTCACAGTTCAGTGTTTTGTTTTCCTTTGTAGCTATTCAATGAGATGTTGTCTGACCTTGGCTGCAATATTGACCGCTCTTCATCAGCCTTCTGTGGCATAAAAGAGCTTGCCCGACGTTTCTCACTAACGTTTGGATTGGATCAATTGAAGACCAGGGAGGCTATTGCCATGTTACATAAGTAAGTGGTAATTCACCATTTGTCAGCCTTCTGATTGGTCCCTGACTGACTAACCACTGTAACCAGCAGGCTCTTTCTGCCTTGTTCCACCCTGGTTCCGCCTTGTTTATGTTGAATTTGCTAAAACATAATTTTTTGGAAAAAGCTAATAACAAGCTATATATGCCCAGTCACCATGCTGCACCTGTGATGTTCCTTTTTACTGACACCGTTTAAAATAATAATTGAATACACAGAATATCAATACGAAGAAACTGAAAAACACATTATTTCAATGGTAGAGAGAAAGGTTTTTTGTCCAACCACGAAATGGCAACCAATGGGTGTGAAGAGGGGCACAACCGTGGGCGGGACTTGACAAAGGGTGAATTGTGAGCCAAAAGGTTGCCGTCTAGGTTTTGAGTGTTGACACGAGTGAAGTTGTTCAACCTATTTGGACAAAGTTACCATACGTTCATGCTGCTCATTGTCTTTTTTATGTATTTATTTTAGGGATGGAATCGAGTTTGCGTTCAAGGAGCCTAGTCCACAGGGAGAGGGGGGTCCACCTCTCAATCTAGCCTTTTTGGACGTCCTGAGTGAGTTCTCTAATAAACTCATGCGACAGGACAAGAAAACAGTGTAAGTGTAAGACGTGTGTGGCTATATAAAAAAAAGATAATTGATTTGAATTCAAACTAAGATTTATTGCCTTCATTCTTTTTTTCAATTGTGACATATTTCGAGCCAGTACGAAATCTATTCGAATTTTGTTCGTGTTGATTTGTTGATACATTTAAAAAAAAAACTAATTATCAAAGAAAATGCTCTTAAGAAGATTATTATTATTGAATAATCACTAAGAAAATGAATGAATATTGCAGCCCTACTGCATCATGACCTTTTGTCTTTCTGGCGTCCACAGTCACCTGTACCTGGAACGATTCATGACCTTTCAGATGTCTCTACAGCGAGAGGACTGCTGGCTACCCCTCATCTCCTACAGAAACTCCCTACATGCTGGAGGAGATGACGACACCATGTCCGTCATCAGTGGATATAGCAGCCGAGGGTCCACGGTCAGGAGTAAGAAGTCCAAGCCAGCTAGCACAGGCAAGAGGAAATTTCCTGAAGGTGAGGGCCTGATGCTGCAAGAATGTACTGGACAACTTGTGGGTACAGGCTTTAGTTACGACAACCTACCTCAAACCCTAACCTAACCATAACCGCAAGCACGGAGCAGCACATGTTTGCCAACCTTAACCCGATCGTTTTCTGCATGTCGGTCCTATGGTATGTCGGATAAGCGTGCGCACCCCCACCTTGTGGAGTACAAGTATAGGTTTTGCTTTGGTTAAATATTTTTTACAGAAAACCTCAATAAGGCCCGGACGGCTGGCGTAGAAGTCTGGGTACCTAGGCTGGTAATCCAGCCTGATAGCATTTCGCGAGTTTGAGTCCTGATACCATATTACAGACGACCTTTGCGTCAACCCCCCATCTCAGTCTTCTGCTCATCTATCAATAAAGGCAGAAAGATCCCCAAAACAATATCTTTGAAAAAAGAAAACTTCAATATGTTTACCCTGGGTATGAATAGTCAAATAATTGACTTGCTTTAAATATATACTGTATATAAATATAACAATATAAGTATATAATAGTTGCACCGCTAAGTTAGCGCAGGTGCGATTTTTTTATTATTATTTATAATTATGCTGGTATTTAAAATTTTCAGTCTACAGTATGATCTACACTCTACAGTATGATCTGCATACACACCTTCCTTTCTCAGGAGAGGAAAACAGCTCTAGCAGTAGCGATGCAGTCTGGATGAACCGCGAACAGAACGTGCAGACACCAGCCATGGCGATGTCTCCCAGTCCCCACCTCACCTCCATCGTGCAGACACCAGCCATGCTGATGTCTCCCAGTCCCCACCTCACCTCCATCGTGCAGACACCAGCCATGCTGATGTCTCCCAGTCTCCACCCCACCTCCATCGTGCAGACACCAGCCATGCTGATGTCTCCCAGTCCCCACCTCACCTCCATCGTGCAGACACCAGCCATGCTGATGTCTCCCCACCCCACCTCCATCGTGCAGACACCAGCCATGCTGATGTCTCCCCACCCCACCTCCATCGTGCAGACACCAGCCATGCTGATGTCTCCCCACCTCACCTCCGCTGTCCTGAGGGATCCCAAGAAGATGAGGCCAGATGACGGCTACGCAGGAGTGTACACCATGTCGTCAGAGCAGCACCAGGACATGCCTTCCCAACAACAGCAACACCATCACCACCACCAGGCTGCCATGGATTACACGTAATGCATCATTTCTACATGCCTTTCATTTATCCACCTCTGAAAGGAATAGAATACCCTTCTTCAGGCCTGAAGAAGGTCCGGAGGGACCGAAACGCGAAAATACTCAGTGTGCGGGTGTATTCTATTCCTTTCATTGATGTCCACTGGCCTACGCACCTGTGCATACGCCTGATTTCTAGGTTCAAAAGTTTATTATTTATCCACCTCTGAAAAATACAGCATATTGTGAAAGTGTCGGACGTTCTCTCCCCCTATCAGCACCCAGGTTACTTGGATGCTGGCCCAAAGGCAGCAAGCGGAAGCACACCAGCAGCGGGAACGGGCCAACATGCAGTATGCCAAGATGAGGAACCACATGCAGCATGCTGTGTAAGTCAAGATCTCACTGTTGTCTACAACAGGGGTTCCCATTGGAGGGTCCTTTTCATGTCAAGGACCCCCAAAGTGACACTTATGTCATTCATGCGGACCCCCATTTGAAAAGATATGCCAGGGACCCCCCAGTTAGAGCAGTGATTCTCAAGTAGGTTGAGAATCACTGAGGATGCTCAGTTTGACATGCATTAGTCTACGGACCCCCATTTAATGGCATTTCTATCTCTGAGACCCAAATTTAAATTGTAAACTCAATGTTAATTTAACTCTGAGAGTGTATAAATGGAACCAAACAGACATTTGTCCACTGATACCATTTGTATCACTCTCAGAGTTACAAGACAAATAAGGGTCCATTTGGTTACAAACTATCATTTAGCTGGGGACCCCCTGGAACTCCCTCAAGGACCCCACTTCGGAAACCACTGTTGTCTACAATAAGAATCATTGTGTCTCATACTCTCACTGGAGGGTTTGAGCTGACATGGTGCATTATTAGTGCAGTGGTTCTCAACCTTTTCATGCCGCGTCCGCGATCCCCTCCCAAATTATTATGGAGACCCCCCCCCCCCCCCCCCCCTGGCAAGCACTCAATTGTAGGAGTTGAGGCATTGCATTTTGTTTGAAAATAGTAGATTTACAACCTCACAACCGCCAAGCTTGTAGATCAGCTATTTTCACACACTCTTTCTTATATAATTTGACAATTTAGTCAATGTTTGACCAGTTTTCCATAGTATAGTTTGTTTATTACTTTTGATGCCGTCTTATTTCTTTTTTCTATTAGGTCTTAAAAGTCCTAAATTGTCACTTCACTGTCATCTGGGGACCCCCTCCCCCAAATCGGGAAAAGTCGGGACCCCACAGGTTGAGAAACACTGCATTAGTGCACTTTCCTATTATGTTATAATAACTTTCCATGGGCACTATTAGTCGCAGAGGCTCCGGGCTCATGGAGGACGATGAAGAACCAATAGTGGAGGATGTTATGATGTCATCAGAGGACCGCTTGGAAGACCTCAATGAAGGCATGGATTTTGACACTATGGACATAGACTTGGTAATTAGTTTTTTATTTTACCTGGGACAATTTCACCTAGAACAAAATATCACAACACATTTCAGTGGTAATACTTAATCATTGTAAAGTTAAGTTTGATGTTTTTGTTTAGTTTTTTAATTTGATAAAAAAAAGGTTTTATCAAATTAAAAAAAAAATAACTAACTAAACAAACTCAGAGAAAATACTGCTGGGGAGTTAAACTCTCCAGAGTTCCACAAATACACTAATGAAATAAACTGTGAGTTCCAAGACTCCCAAGTACTGTGAGCTCAAACCACCGGTGTGGTTGTAGTGTTGATGTGGAAGTGTCAGCAATGTGACAATGTGCCATCTTGACCATTGGCAGCCAAATGTAACCCACAAACAAATTACAAATATTACCTTCCCCTTTATTTGGAGAACCATGTACATTAGACTGGATGGACCACACAAACCAAATATAAAATGCAATAAAAGCTAAAATGTAGTGGGTTTTCCTTTTTTCACCTACTGTACCTATTTTGTACTTGGTGCCAGTGTCAAACTTACAAACCCATCAATATTTACCACCCTCAAACTAGAGGCTTACTAGTTTTTCACGGTGATCAGAATCAGATTAAACTTTTTTCTTCTTTTTTATCAAACATTAACTCCCTCCTCACTGGCCTACCGGCACGCGCACTTAAGCCTCTCCAATTGATCCAAAATGCTGCAGCTCGCTTGGTCTTCTATTTTTGAGTGGTGGTGCAACCACTCCCTTACGGAGCTATGTGTGGGTGGGTGGGTAGCTGGCTGGCTGGCTGGGTGGGTGTCTGGGTATGAGCACGAAAACAGCATGGTTGTTGTTCACCACATGTGCGCAACCTAACACACACACAAACACACACGCACGTATTAACTGTATATATGATGCTTTCGGGTGTGCCAGTACAGTACAGTGACAGTACAGTACAGTAGAGGGTACAGTAGAGGGACCGCCACACGGTAACTCATTTCGGATGCGGGGTGGCACACCGGAACCGGCCCGGCCCCCTGGGCGCGTGCGTTCCTGGGGGTCTGGAACTTCCCCACCCCTGGGGACCCCCACATGGTAACTGTCATTTCTCTACCGTTTTGGACGTGGGGCGGCTCGCCGGAACCGGGCCGGCACCCTGGGTGCGTTCCCGTGGGTCTGGATTAAGAGCATCTGCTAAATGCCTAAATTGTAAATTCTTCACTGACTATACCTGTTATTTTTCAGCCACCATCAAAGAACCGCAGAGAACGAGCTGAATTGAAGCCAGACTACTTTGATCCATCCTCCATAATGGATGATTCGGTAGGCATACTTTTGTGGCGGTTACGGTTACATCTCACTATAAATGCACCAAGTGTGTGTGTGTGTGTGTGTGTGTGTGTGTGTGTGTGTGTGTGTGTGTGTGTGTGTGTGTGTGTGTGTGTGTGTGTGTGTGTGTGTGTGTGTGTGTGTGTGTGTGTGTGTGTGTGTGTGTGTGTGTGTGTGTGTGTGTGTGTGTGTGTGTGTGTGTGTGTACATGTCTGTAATCCACATAACTCGAGAATCGTTCGCCCCACCGACTTCAAATTCGACACACGCGTTCCACACGCCCACAGAGAGTGCCGTGCCCTGTGTCGAGTCGTACACTTTCCTGGGGTTTTTATGTGGGTAATTTGGGTTTTTAGTTCAATGACGATAAGTGTTTCTTGTCTCCCAAACATCATTAAAATAAGATCTGGTTGCAAAAGGGGTTGCAGACTGTGGCTTGGCTTCTACTGGCCAATTCATACCTAAAGAATAAGTGGTTTAATTCAGGAGAATGAGATATGTATAATGATATATCTTTTTGCAGTAGGGTGCACACATACATACAGGCATTCTTGTTTTAGATTACTGGCCACTTTATACCCCCAATTACATATTGTGTGGCTTGGTATCTCAAATATTTAACACATATGCTGTTGCATCTATCATAACCACTAAACCACAGTTTAGACTGCCTTTAGAAATTATGAATCTGCACAAACTTCATGAAACCGCTTTGAAAAGAAACCTATAAAGTGTCAGATATGAATGATTTCGGCTTACTTTGCCGCAAAGTGACCGCAAAGTGCCGCAAAGTGACCTTTTTTATCTTGATATACAGTTTAATACCAACTATTGACCTAGTTTTTCCCAATTTATTGATATGATTTATTGTTCTCTTTTAAATATTTTTCTCCTGTGCTAAATAGAAAACAACCACCTAAAGATGTTGATGATTAAGAATATTTTGGTGACTTGGTTAAAATAATATATAGTATAGTTAAAATATATGTATAAAATAATACAAGCAATAATTCATTTTTCCAATTTTTTAAAATTATTATACAAACATATATAGACTCTAAATCATGTTATTTTTCCTCCAGGTGCTGAATGTTCCAATGTTCTAAAAGTAAAAAGGGGATATAAGGATACTTTTATTGAAGATCCCGCTCTAATAAGATGGCCGTTTCTTCGTAAAGAAATGTAAGTTGCTCATGGGACTTGTGAGACACCAATGATTGCCTCTCTTCAACGTCTTGTTTGACTTTTAACTTTAAAGGTTGCCTTGGTTGCATTTTCTGATATTTTTCTTCACGTGGCTGTAGTAGTGGCATTAATGTATAAGTTGTTTCCACCTTTATTCAGCTAGCCTAAAAACAACTTGTTAACACCGTTAACTTGTAGCCAGCTTGAACCTATTGGATTGGATAGGTGGATGCTTAAAAGCTGTGTTTTGGTCGACTGAAGTGCCAATATAGAAACTTCTTCTCTATAGTGCTTGATGAAGAAGAATATGACTAAAATTAAAATAGTCAAGGTATACATTTGTCCTTTAATAAAACAGCTAATGTCTTATGTAAATATGGCTGATATACTTTTATTAAACTAGAATTTGGCATGGCATGTAGCCATATATTGTATATGCCAAATACAGTATGTACACCGTAAACAAAAATGTGAAATGGCATCCTATAATGTTGAAATGCCTTACCGCAAATGTGATGTGCGGTGTCCTCAGAATTCTCTATCATGGTATTTTTTGAGATATATCAGTTGTGCTTTTATACCTTATAGATGATTTTGATTTATAGATATTTTGTAATGACAATCAGATGTAAATTAATTGTTTGTAATCATGTTAATTCAAGTAGAGAATCTTTTGACTTTGTAATTCTAATGTTGTATAGATATGGCCTGAAATTTATATTTTATTTTCATCTTTGTAGAGATAATGACTAATGTAATATCCAAATGGAATTTAACCTGTTGACAGCTGCACTTACAATTAATGTTGAATAAGCTGGAGCAGTTGCAATGTCATACAGTACATTTAAATCCAGCCTATGACCGTCGACAATAGCTCTCCTCTATTTTCTTTTCCACTGTACACTATTTAAATTAAATACTCCCCTTTAATCAAGCAAGAAATGCTATAAATGTAATGTTTCAAAAGAAAGGCATTGAATAAGCATTTGTGCTTGTGTTTTTTCAGGATCTTTGCAATGCGGGTATAAGATAGAATATACTGTACCAAGTATAGGACAGTGGTGTCACAAACAGTAGGAAGAATGTATGTTGCAGTTTAATGGGGCCCTGACATTAAGGATTAATCTATACTTTCCCATTTCCACAAGGGTCACTTGACCATTTTTTTTTAAATAGATTTTATAGATATTATAGACTCTATCATATGGACGCTGATGACAACACCCTCTGTGTGGAGTCGTTGATTGCTGGAGACCTTCTCTAGTTACAGGGAACTGCACAGGTTTTGTATATGAATAGCCTAAGAAAAAAGGTTAAGTCACAACACAGTGACTCTTCCAGAGCTAATGTCCCGTTCAAGACCCCAATATGTTACGACCCTTGGTCATTGCCCAGTGCAGAGTAACGTTCTACAGTTCTACACCCTAAAATATATGTTTTACTAACTTTAAAGCTGGTGCCCCTATTTTGGGCATGTTCCTTAAGTTTTTTTTTTATTAGAAATTTCTTTGGTTTTTTTCCCCAAACATATTTTCAAACAGCAATAATAGCGGATCTACAAACTCACAATGTAGTGATGTGTTGTAGATTGGCTATTTTAGCTATTTTTAAATAAAGAAATGTGAAATAGGATTATTTATTTGGCATTAGTATGTAAAAAAACATATATACATTTACAGACAAATAAGAGTGATAATACGTGTTACAGAGACTATTTTACACACATAGGAATACAGGTGTGCCTTGACATTTTTACCTGCCCTTTGGTGTGCCATTTGAAAACCATTGACAGAGCAATCTGTGTTGCTCTTTTGTTTTTCCTGTTCTAGTTTGTTAGTTCAGTTGTGTAGTTAGTAGTGTAACATGGAATCCCTGGAAGGGCTCACCTCTGAGGAGCATTTCAGTAAAGCTCAAAAGTTGATTTACAACTTAAGGTGAAAATTATATATATATTTTTTTGAGCGAAAGGCTTTTGGTGCATTACAGTGGTCAAGGGCCCCATTAAGCAGTTCTGCAGCTAGATATGCTTCCATCTGACATCACTGATGACTACTTGATATCTTTATTGTAGGTATGAAAGTGTTCTACAATGATTCTAAGTTACATGATGATAGGATTTAGATTGATTGATGAACAGGAATCATGTACATATACATAGTATACTACTTATTTCCTAGTAGTAGGAACTAAGCTTGTATCATATTTGTGTGTAATTACAACTATATTACACAGCTAAACATATACGTTTGTTGCTGGGGCTGATTTTGTATTTGCAAATTTTGTTTGAAATCCAATTTAGCAAAAACGTGCAGTAAATGGAAGGTTATTTGAATTTAACACTCTAATTTGCAGTTAAATATACACTTTCTATAAGTACTGTATTGTTGTTGTGTTTGCCTTCTTAAAGACAAGTCGTACTGTAAAGATCCTTGCAGACTGCCGTCGTCTTTTGGAAAAACAAAGTAGTCTGCAGGGACCTTAAAGGGCCACTAAACCCCTTTTGCAACCAGATCTTATTTTAATGATGTTTAGGACACAAGAAACACTTTCCTGGGGGTTTTTTAATCTGTAATATGTGTTTTTAGATATTTTAGTCCTGACACCATCTTCATGACAATGTGGTCTCACTTCCTTCCTGGACTACAAGTCACACCTCCATGCAGCCTATGCCAGTGCACCAAAGCATTATGGCCATTGTAGGTATTCAGCAATCCAGTCAAACTCTAGTCAAACACACAGACTTCATTATTTTTCTGGCCATAGGGCGCACATTTCAAATTGTGCTACTGTTATCTACTACAAATACTAATAACATTGAGTGACTGGAGTTTCTTCCAGCGGTGAAATGTCCCTTTAACATTCATTTTGGTTGTCTGTTTTAGCGACCCCCCCCCCCCCCCCTGTAGCTCCTTTGTCATTACAATGTGTCAGAAGGAACACTGAAAAAGGAACGCTGCAGGGTCTGAGCCATATAGTTATAATATATCGGTCTGAGCGACCGAGGACATTTTGTAAAGCAACAACACATTGTCAGAAACAGTATTTATTAACTGTAAAACACATGAATAAATGCATGCATTTCCAGTGCCTATATCATTTTGGTGTGTCGGGGACACTCACAAACAAACATAATGGTTAATTATATTAATAGTGGTTAGAGAAGTTGTTACTAAAATGCATTAATGTGGAATGGTTATTGTGGAAAATATACCAGTGAAAGAAAGAGTATGGCTTTAAAGGCTTGTTGTGTTCATATTTCTTTCCATTTGTTGAGTTGGGGTGGTTGGCAGATTCTTGCTGCAAACTTATGGGAATATATCAAATATCAGAAATATTTCTTCAAGTTCTGGTTCATGATTTCATCACATATTCTTAATTTCTTAACTATTAATACTGAAGTCAATTCTTCCAAAAAAATCCTAATGGACTGTACACTCACTTTTCCTGCATCATGTCACTTTGGATGTTTTCTGTTACGCATTGAACTGCTGATCCTGTGCATACTTCTGTATGTATACACACATATATTTAAATATTTGTGTATATGCATTTGTGTTTTATTGACAAAGTGTCCACTGCATCATTTATTGTTTGTATTTATGTCTGGAGATGTAACTTTGAACAGAATAAACTCCTGCAATGATGTTATGATTTGATTATGTCTGCCAGTCTATGCATGGTGCATTCCGTTTGAAGTGCGCTGCCTACGGAACTCGCCTATCCTGTTCCTGCAGCAACGGCAACGCAGGCGTGCCATTAATGACAGTAAAGCACACCCTTTGATTGATTGAAATATTTATTAACAGTTTGTAGAATTTACAGTACATTTTAAGCACAAACTCAATACAAAGACTGTCAACTGTGAGTGGACGACCCAATTAAGCATTACACTTGTTTACAACAGGGTCCACATTGTTCAATTCATCAAAACATTTAAAGACATACAAACATTTAGAGACATACAAATAGACATTTCTATGTAGCTAAATTCATCATATGGGAAGCAAAAAAGGGAAAAGATACAATATACAGTGAGGGAAAATGGGGTGGGGGGGTGGGGGAATTCAGATTTTACAGAGGCCAGTTTCGAATTGCAGCCATCCGTAGGTGCCCTTTGAGAGCGGTTTTGAAGGAGTCAAGGGATTCACATGTCTTAATGACTGTTGGTAGGGCGTTCCACATTTTGGTGGCATAGGAGCGAAAAGAATTTAGTCCCTTGTTTGTGCCGAATCTGGGTTGTACATGGTTTGTTGCACTCCCTCTGGTGTTGTGGGTGTGGACTTCGTTTACATTAAGGAAGTATTTAGACAGGTACATGGGTATCTTGGTGGTGTATCGAATCTTGTGGACCAGACCCATTGCAAGATGCTGTACTCTGTCGACGACCCTAAGCCATCCCAGCCTGTCAAAGTGGGCAGGGGTGAGGTGGGTTCGGGGGGTGAGGCCAAGTAGGAGCCTGACCAGTTTGTTTTGGGAGGTCTGGAGCCTTGTTTTAAGGGCCTTTGAGGTGCTGTGGTACCAAGAGGTGGATGCATAGTCAAAGAAACCTTGTACGAGGGCTCCTGTTAAGGTCTTCAAGGTGTTTTTGCTGACCAGTGAGGAGATCCTGTAAAGGAATCTTGTTCTTTGATTGACTTTTTTGATTACGTTGGTGGCCATCTTATCACCGGAAAGATTGGCCTCCAGGATGGAACCTAGGTAGGTAATTTGATCTTTTCGTGTGATAATATTGTCACCCACTCGTGTAATATTGCTTAAATCAAAGTTAGCTGGCCTAAACCTTTTCAGTGCTCCATGATGCAATGGAGTCTTAATCATATCGTATGCGTCAGAGTTCAACACCCTCCACGACAGGCACCCTACTAGCCCGTAGTGATGCTGGTGCCACCCAGGGTGCCACCCGTGACAGAAATTCCCCTTCATGCCTGGCTTCCCTGCGAACATGGTCAATTGTTTTCATATGGACACCAGGACACATATGTTATTTGACCTGGGTAGGGTTTGATTGATTTATTAACAGTTTGCAGAATGAAAGTACATTTCAAGTACAACTCAATACAAAAACTGTTAACTGTGAGTGGACGACACCATAAAGCATTACACTAATTGTTTACAATAGGGCCCACCATTTTCAATTCATCAAAACATTTAGAGACATACGAATATACACTTCTATATAGTCACTGCCCAATATAAGCCCAATACAAAATAATTAATTCAATGGAATTATTAATGGAATTACAATTCATGTGATTGATTGATTGAAATATTTATTAACAGTTTGTAGAATTTACAGTAGCCTACATTTTAAGCACAAACTCAATACAAAGACTGTTAACTGTGAGTGGACGACCAAATTAAGCATTACACTTGTTTACAACAGCGTCCACATTGTTCAATTCATCAAAAAGCATTGTGGAATTATTACAATGCTATATATCTACTGTGTGTGTGTGTGTGTGTGTGTGTGTGTGTGTGTGTGTGTGTGTGAGTGAGAGATAACGTTACAACATAAACCAAACCATGTTTTCATATCAGTGTCCGTGGAATAATGTATTGATTAAATTAAGACGTAAGGCAATCCCCACTGGCACCCCCAGTCAGTGTATACTATAGTACAGGAGCCTTCATCCGCGTCACATTACTAGAAACAAAGCCTCTACTCTTGAGAGGGTCCCACAGTTCCACACATTGACCCTTTACGTGCCATGACGAAGTAGACATCCGGGCTGTCTGTGTGGGGAAGATGGCGACACTTATCCTCCCTGGTGATTGGATCAAAAACTGGGAAAAATCAGGAAAACACGACTTGTGAGTACTAGGATTGTACTGTAATGCTGTGTGAGGTTTATTCGGCGGCGAACCAGTTTGTAAAATATTGTCAAGCATGTAGTCTACTAGTCTTCATTCCCGTGGCATCACAAACACACAGCGGACTCGACGTTAGCCCACTAGGCTAACGCCAACCCCGGCCTGCTACGTTGTGTTAGCCGTGCAGCCCAACTGCCAAGTTGTTAACAAGGAAAACAACAGTCAAATCTGTAGCTGGCGTTAGGTGTGCAACATTAAAATATAAGTACATTATAGAAAATGTGATGCGCCCAATCTTGTGTCGGTGCGGCCATCTGTATGCTAACACCTCAGCCTCCGTGTCTAGACAGCTTTAGCTTCAACAAGGCATTCAGGTGTATTGGCGACGTTAGCTAAAGGCTAATGCATTTGTAAACACATTGGCATGCGCAGCCAACAAAGCTCAGCTAGCTAAAGCCAACACGGTCTTCAGTGAGATTCTCTAAACATGGTCAAACATCACACTCTGAAAGCCAGTGCAATGTTTGTAATACAGGCGTCTACTCTGTAAACAAGAGGTTTAGCCCGTTGCACTTATTGCCTCTCATCCTGCCAGAGGAGACCATTAATGTATTAGCATCTCGCTAACCTACGTTAGGTAATGGGAGGGAAATGTCCTAACATTAACTCAAAACGTGTTGATGCGTCGGTGATCGCCTGCCTCAACCTCATTGACCTTAGTTTGCGCCTGGCATGGTCATTTCCACAAAGTATAAATGATAATTAATACGTTTATTGTCCTGACGCGACATTTTTAATCAATAAAAGGCGCTATATAATATCGCATACGATATTAATAACGTTAGCAGCAGCCTTATTATCTTAGCAGGCCGTGCATGATTAAGTATGGCCTTCAGTGAGACATGCTAAGAAGGCAGTTTCATAGTTCATATGGTTCCAATGTTTCCATACCCATACAACAATGAACAATATGCTTCAAACTAGGTCAAAACAGATTAATACATTGGCCTATATATCTTAATGTCCAGTCACCATCATGAAAGGGAGCACAGCAAAGGCAATATGTGCTTAGTGTACTTTCTTTCACCACTGCACTGTTCAGAGCATAACCAGTGGGTTATGATAAATCACACATCTTGGCAGCAGGGTCAGCATCTCATCTAATAAACACTTGTAGTTAAATCTAGTGTTTTCTTTTCATTTCCAATACAGAAGATGTGATTGCAGACAAGGATTGTGTAGACTTCTCAGTTGTGTACTTTCTGTATTTATTGTAGTTGTGTCTTTACTAAGGAAATGGGAGCAAGAAAGGCTTGCTGGGCAATTGCCATGGAAATGTTTGAGGTTTTTTTTATATAGGGCTTCGGCTTGGAACTGCATGATGTGAAGAATGTTTCTGTCATCTTGTAAGACTGTATGCCTATTGCCTATGCTCTGTTTGCAACAAGTGCAGGCAGGTGTCATGTAAATGCTCTTTTGTCAGTGTGACATTGAATACTAACACTGCATGTTCATTGTGAATTTGAACATTCACAAAATGCAATAAATTAGGTGAATAGTTTGTTTACAAACAGACAGCCAGAGCTGAGCAATATTGTATAGATCTACTTCTCTTCTTATGTCTATCAGCTCTCGCAGGGCAGCTGGCTTTAGTTCCTCAGAGCACCGGAGATGTCCCCGCCCCCCCCTCTACCCACAATACTAGGGATAGATTGTTAGGGATGTAATATGTTCTCTATGTTATCTAAGTTATCTACAACTGCTAGTTTAAAACGATGCCATCAATATTCACTACTTCCACACAGCAGTCCGTTTCTGTCTATCTTAAGTGGTGTTTAGATAGCATTTTATGTAGACATAGCACTCTATAGTGTACGGTATATGCATTGTTTCATTAGATATTCCACTATTAGGTTCTTAGCTTATGTATGAGTCTTAATGACTATTTTTATGTATTTGATGTATTACCATGTTTTTGTTCTTGCTTACTGTAAGTCGCTCTGTCTGGATTAAGAGCGTCTGCTATTTATAGCTTCCTAAATGTGTAAATTGTATGTAGGTATATGCCTATTCCATTGCCAGCAAGAGCTCTGGTGGTCCAAGCGGATAAAGCCAGCAGAAGCTGAGTACCTCACAGAGAGGAGGAGAGACGTTCAATGCTCGTACCTGGCAGCCTGATTGTAAACCATATGCAGTATATACATTTTAGGCAAGAGCCATGCACATGTAGTTGGTCATTATTATATACCTTTATTGAAAGGATAAGCCCCTTGAGATGTCGCATCTCATTTTAGAGGGGGTCCTCAACACAGATACATTGTACAATACAGTTCACAAAGCAATACAACAGTACAACCATACACACAGAAAGGACAAAACAAAACAAGACAAAACAAAAGCTCTCCCAAAGATAGCTCCCACCCCACTGTTTCATTCATTTCATGTTGATTCATTTCACGCCCACACCTATTGTTATCAATATTTGCTATATCCGTACAAGTAGTCTTTCTGAGTGTAGTATATGCAAACTACTACAAAAGCCTACATAAGAGCACAGGCGTGCTTAGGTACGGTTTGTTGCTCTGTGCAGTTGGCCGTTTTTTCAACTTTGATGTTTCACTTTTTGCTGGGTCGACCCCCGACACAGTGTGGAAAGTAGTGGTTGCTCCTATCCATAGACAGTTTGCATGCAATTGGAAACTCGCTGCATTCTAAGAATGTGTCAGCAAAACGATGCTGCTGGTGTGAATTCTGCACAATACCGCCGCCGCTGCCAGGCCATTGTTCTTGGGTCAAAAATATGTCGAGCATATATCCAATACGTGACTGAATAGCTGGAGTTGCTGTAATTCAGTACTGGCATTTTGAATCTCTCTTGACCATAATCCCACAGTCATATTCCAAAAAATATATATATAGTTGCATCAAAGCTGTCAGTCATCCTGCATGATGCATAATTGATATTTCTCTACCAATGTGGTACGTTGGTAACTAAAGTTGAGTTAGTATAAATTACTTACAAGTTCAGAAGATTTCATCATTCCTCTTGTAAAAAAGATATAGGGAATTCACTGTCATACTCTGCCAAGCAGGAAATAAATCCATTTAATTGCCCATACACTTGTACTTCCATCTGTGTGGTCACCACAGTGATTGATTATGTCACCTTGAGGTGTTCTGCTTTGCTATTTTGGCTACATTTTCTGGACAGGTTAATAGATTCTAACACACATCATCAAACTAATATTGTGCAGTTTGTACTGTCGACATGATGCTGTACATTATTTCTGTTAGATCCTGTTGGCTACAATGCTGAGTTGCCTGTTTTTTGCTAAATGTCCACAACTGTTTGGTTGGGTTATACAAACTACATTGTTGGTCAGGCCCACTTAATTATGAGAAGGATTCCATTGCATGTTCTTGTAATGAATACAGATAGTCTGTATCACTGTCATTACATTGATTGTTCTATTTTATCTTTCCCATAGTGTCCAGCTGTGCAAGGTTCTCACAGAGAAAACAAATCATGGCAGTACTATTCAAGGTAAGCTTAAAAATATCCTCTCCATTGGCACGCCACAGTTTCCTACACGTTTTGCAGGATGTTTTGTTTGGATTAACATTTATAATACGCTTGTTAAGAAATGAAAATTGTGATAATACTGAACAAGCATCTATACAATTAGGAATTGTATTAGCTCATATATTGGGATTTTGTAATGCGCATAACCTTGAGTGTGGAAATGAGCAAATTAAATGAATGTTTATTTGAATTCACAGAATTCATAAGGCATAAGTAGAAGCTGCTTTTGCTTTTGCCTTAAAATTGCCTTTTGTCTTTTTATACATAAATCTAGATATACAATCAGCCTTGTATGAACTCTGCTGGCAAGTTGTACAGGGGAACTTGAAGTTGGATCTTGCTGCTTGTGTCCTTGGTGACATGATGGTAAGTCTTTTCTCTTCTGGAAAATTAAAACAAGAATTGATATAGTTATATTTGTAAAAAAGTGTCTCGCTCAAGTTCCTTTCTGTAATACTAGATGCAAACTAGAAAGCTCCATGGAGGGGTGCACAACTGGTGCAGGGCTGCCTGCCCGTGTATCGCTCCCCCTTCGCTAGGACCACAAAACCAGGAAATAGAGTACATGGAAAAACCTTTTTATTTGTAAATCTGTATAAAATATATATTCCCTTTCAAATCTCTTAGTTACACCAACATTGTTCATGTGAAGCAGTTTGTTTACGCTTATTATTTTGAAATGGCAATAATCGCTATTGTTATTTTTAGCTCTGTGTCTCCGAGGGTGAAAGCGACAAGCGAGCCATTCTGGCCAGGCATTGGGCACATAGCAGTAGGTACCACAAGATCATAGTCAGACCCTTCCCCCCCCCCCCGTGGAACGTTCGGTACAAGCGGCCCGCTTGGTGAGAACAGTTGGTCCCTGTGAGGAAGAACATTCGGACACAGCGATGTGGAACACTTGCCCTGTTTGTTTTCATTCCCTTCCCTGAGAACAGTCAGCACTCTGCCCTACAAGCCTAGAAGATGATGACCTCAAGTGCTAACTGAATCATTTACGTATACTTGAAGTGAAGATTTGTGTTCAACCAGAGAGTGGGCACTGTCCCCAGCCAGGGCTCGACAGTGCGACTAGGTGCTCGCATTTGCTACTAAAAATATCACCGTGCGAGTTGTAAAATTCAATTTGTAGCACAGGTTTGCCAATTAAATCGTGATAAAGACAAGGCTCTACAGCAAGTGCACATTCTATAGTCGCGGTTCTATACCTAAATTTATATTTCTGAACGGCGGTGTCGTTCGCCAAAAAGAGCAGAGCTACAAGCTAACAACGTGTCGAGGCTCAATGTGGCGTTCATTTGAAGATCTGTCCCATTCCTCCCACCCCTCCCTGTGTTGCTGCTCAGTTCTCTTCCCTGTCAGCAGCGGAGCTAACGCAGCAGGATAGCATGGTAGCACAGAAGACAGAAGGAGTTGCTATGACCCCGACACGTTGAATACTAAAGTTATTTTGAAAGTTTGTGTTAAATGTTGATATAACTTTTAACCAAACGTGGTTGAAGCAGCCGTGCACGCAAAGAGTGCACGTGCGCACGCACATGGAGTGGACGGATTGATTGATATACCCAAACAAAAACAACCCTTGCTTAGCACCTCGCTTACAAAAGCGTGTGCGCACCGCAATACGAATGACCGACCTGGCTGGATATATTAGTCAGTGGCTAGCTCAGGTCCATAGCTCTAAATGCAACGCATTAGACTAGAGCTATGGACCAGAGCTAGTCAGTGGCCTGCATAACGAGCAACGGAAAAAAGGCAAAGATCCCCCCCACCACCTCCTTCCACCACGCCGAGGTGTAGCCTATATTTGTCCGATGTTCTGTCTGAACTGAAGCAGTCAAAGTCAAGGAGAGTTACAATACTAATTCACCATCGAGTAGCTTCTGCACTAAATGTCACACTCCGATGATAGAACAGCAAGATAAAAACGGATTGTCTGTCTGTCTGTCTGTCCATCCATCCATTCATAAAATGAATTGATTATCTATCTGCAATATCAATATTGTGATCATTTCTTAAAAGATATTGTGATATCATTTGCCATATTGCCCGCCCTTACCTCATATCACTTTATTAAAGAAAAATCACACCTGTGTGAAGTGAGGGGCACTCATATCATTATACATCATGAATTATCTCATACACACCAATCAGAATGCCTGTTGCCTGTGATTGGTTAGCTGATTTGCTCGTTTACATATGACGTTTATTGTCCTTTCAATGTTAATGTCGTTTAATGTTTTGATGTGTAATTTACGTCATATTTAGCGGAATTTTGACCTAATTTCTCCGTTCATTGTCGGTGGCAAATATTGAGACGTGTGGGTACTAAAGCTGTATATCAAAAACACATTATTTGATAACTTTTCATCGTGCTCCTAAAATAATTTGTGTGCTACTAGATTTTTCAACTTTCAACAAAAAAATGCTAAGCGTCGATTACCATATAGAACATATTATTGAATTATAATATATAATATAATATATTAAACATAGGACATAGCCTCCTCTCTTCTATCTGCAAATGAGAGATATCGCTTGCATTTGTTATGATGCTGATGTTTTCTTTTTTGCAGTTTCTTAACTGAAGTTTCGGTAACTGTAACGGTAACTGCACACTATTCTTCTTTCTTTTTCAGGAATTCAGAGATGACATGCCATCCATTTTAGCAGATGTTTTCAGTATACTAGGTAGGTGTGATTTTGGATTTGGCTCAACGGAACTGTACTTGTTATCAACTAGTTGCTTAACCCTAGAATCCCTGGACGGACAGGGATAGCCGATCTACAAGCTCACAACGCATTAAAGTGCCAAGTGCTGTAAGCGTCTAGATCGGCTATTTTCGGCAAAGTGATTTCCTTCATTCCACTCCAGTTTTCACCACCATGTCTATTGGAAGGAGCAATTGTCTATACAGTGTGTGTGTGTGTGTAGTTGGGGCCTTCAACCACTATTTGAAATATGAATGTATATTGGACTATAAAAAATAAATGAAAGTTCTAAAAAAAAAAAAGAAGAAAAAGGTTCAAGTAATAAAAGAAAAGAAAATGGCACTGGGCTCCTGTAACCTTGCAGAGCAGCTTGCCTTGCCAGACTGTAAAGGTGGTTGCACTCTGGACGCGTTTTTCTGAAAACCGACGGAAAAATGCAGCTAAAAATCCGAAAACGCGCCTGGTGTGCAGGGACCTTAAGCTCTACTTTTTACTGCGGTCTGTTGTCTGCAGACAGACGACCACGACTGGTACCGCAAAGGCATCGTGCACTGAATGCACACAGTCAGGAATCACATCACATCAATTCAATTGATTCAAAATGATTATGTAGGTCAAGCTGAAACCGGCGACCCATTTGGTAATGATGGCAGACAAGTATACAACGAACCAGACTCGTCCGAAGAAAGTGGTCTAATTTCCTTTTAATTTCTTTTTTTTTGGAATTGGCCCTCGGGTAAAACATCCATGTCACATTCCTTGGAATTGTGTTCCTTAATGTTAAATAAAAAAGTGATGTCTATTCAGAGTCTGACTGAATAGATTACCACAGCTTGAGAACCACTGCTTTAAGATAATGAAACAGAAGGATGGTATTATAACTGTAATTTTAAAGTGTTTGTTATGACTAATAAATTGAACTAGTAAACGTGATGCCATTTTGATGAATGTTGTCTTTGCACAGATATAGAAACGAGTGCACTGGAAGAAAAGAACAAACGCGATCATTACACACAGTTGGTGGGAGCATGTTTGGTAAGAAAAACAAATATCCATGAAAGGTCTTATAACAATTATATGTATTTGTGTATATGTCCACGATATTATTAGCTTTTAGACAATCCTGTGTATATATTTTAATTGTTTTTGTGAACTGTCACTTCTCTTCTGGGTAGATAAAGATACATATGTTCATAAAAAAGAAAACACTAAATATTATACGTATATAACAAACATTGGGCTCTAGAGTGTTAAACGGTCGGCACCTGGTCAGAGCAGAGTTTTCTCAGAGTTAGTTCTAGACCTGAACGAAATCCTCCGTCAACGCTGAGATACCGAGACTTGTGAGGCTATGTTGAGGTGGCGCACACGTCTTGGTAGCTCAACGTTGGTTGTAGACAGTACAGTAGTAATACATACAGGCCTACAGTATATATGTACACTTAGTTGAAGCAAACACTGCAGTCAGTAAATATAAGGGGACGAGTAAGGACTAGATATCGTTTCAAAAGGAGAGATGGTAATATGTAGTCAATCTAGTGACCCCAGCAGGGATTTCACTATAGTAAAAGTTCAACCACAGGGCAGGGCAGTGAGGGCACTGAGCTCCGTGGTGCGCTGCACTGCTGTCAAAACCTCTGAACCTATCAACTGCACTGGCCTGCAGTAACCATTAACATTACTGCCCTCAACCTAGCAGCCATCATATAGTTTCCCATGGGTTTTTATTGTAGCACTGCATTACACACAACTCCTTCACATCTGTACTGACAAGCTGCCAAGTGTTAATTACTGCAAACCTTTTCTAATATGGCATACTTCACACTACATTGCCAAGTATACAATATTATTCATAATAACTATGTTCTTGGGTAACTGCCTCTACTTACCGTAACTTTATTTTTATTTTTAACTTAAAACTCACTCAGTGCCACAGGACGCCTTTGGACGCCTCCCCTTTAACATGCTGTGGTTGAGAATGATTACTGATTCGGCTTTATTTGTGACACTGAATCGATACATGAACGGTTTATTGTTTTGCCTGAAGCAGAATGCTTCCACCGTCCACTTTGATTGGGCTGCTGTCGGGCGGTTAAAGTTGTCGCCCTCAAGGTAGCCAGCTGGGTCGAAATGAAAGCAAATTGGGGAATTGATTAAAAATAAGTAATTAATTACCATGATTTCTTTTTCTCCTGGGTGTGTGATACTGTGGATTCATGAGCAATTACCCACATGTTTTGGTCATTCTTTATTGCTGTCTTAAATATGTTATTTAACCAAATACATTGTATTGTACCCCATCCACACCCCTTTTCCCAAACTCAGTTTTTTGTGCCAGAGTCTATTCTGAAAGAGAGGCTGGATCCAGAAACATTGGAGTCTCTTGGACTTATAAAGCAAGCCCATCAGTTCAACCAGAAGATTGTAAAAATCAAGACCAAACTCTTGTAAGTGAAATGTACAGATTAGTTAAAGATAATTATATTTTGTACTGCAGAACAAAAAAGTAATAACAAAAGACATGTCTTGGTGGTATGTAGAGTTATTTACTCTAAAGGGCCTTTCAAACGTGAAGTGATATAACGCGCCTATAGTTCATTTTCAATGAGACCTTCGTTTTTGCGCGGAGCACTGGGGAGCAAGTCGCGGTGCGACAACGCAAGTGTATTCACGTGAGCAGACCTGGAGGAGACCTGTCGTTGATCCAGGCAACAACGCCTGCGTTCCTTGCTTCCCGTTTGAAAGGCCCTTAATGCAGGTGCAGAAGTCTGTCCATCAGCCTCGTCCATGTTTTGTGTCACCTCATGTCTATGTCAGGGCCTTATCTTACATCAACATTTGGAGTTCTCATTGGAATGCCTGTCAAAACAATAATAATAATAATGCTTATCTTTATGATTTGTGTGTTGTTTAAGCTACAAGCAACAGAAGTTTAACTTGCTGAGGGAAGAGAATGAAGGGTATGCCAAGCTTATCACTGAACTGGGTCAAGACCTATCGGGTAACATCACCAGCCATGTTGTCCTGGAGAGCATCAAATCCCTCATAGGTAAGAAACGACTGCTTTGTTACCCAGTTATGACTTCACTTCAGAGTGTAAGCCCAAATTGCCCAAATTACAGTTTTAATTTAAAATCTTAATTTCTGATCAACTGCCTTTTTGGAAGGTGCTGCCCACAGACCTGCATGTATGAAAATTGAGGTGAAAAAGTAATTAAACACATTTTTGCATTTCGATTTTTGAGTTGGACATCAAGCGGCACCTGGTGAATTGAATGAGGGAATATGGCGAACTTGAGTGTATGTGGGAGCATTATGCGAGATAAGACTTGCCTTTTTACAATAACAATCCAGAGAGGCTGACATGTGTCAACTCACGGTGCTGTTATAAAACACATTACTTCAAATTGAAACACAGTAATGACATGTATTAAGCAGCATCGCTCTGAAAGATGTAGGTTAAAGCTGGTCGCGATAACCGTTTTTATATGGAAAACAATGCATTTATGTAATTAAGCAAATAATTAAATGTACTATTTTAGATACAAACAAAAACATGACTGAAAAACGTCCGCTTCCTTCATGCAGGATGTTTCAACTTGGATCCTAACCGTGTTTTGGATATCATCCTGGAGGTCTATGAGGATCGGTCGGACCAAGATGAGTTCTTCTTGCCCCTTATCAAGTCTTACATGTGTGAGCCACTCACCCTTTGCCACATCCTGGGCTTCAAGTTCAAATTCTACCAGGTGAGAACATCAGTTCTGAGCTGAGCTCACGAAGGATGACATGTTATTAAATCTGAATGAAAACAAAGCTGTATATGCATTTTATAGTTTTTCTTGATTTAAAAAAAACAAACGTACTTTCTTACCTGTCTTCAGGAGCCCAGTGAGGAAACGCCTAAATCACTTTACCACATTGCTGCTGCACTGCTTCACCACAACTTGATAGAGCTGGAAGACCTCTATGCACATGTAAGAAAGACTTCACTTTAAACTCTTTTGATTGAAAAGGTGTTGTGTAAAGTGTATTTTCAGCTGAGAAAAAGGTCCTAGTGCTGAGGTTATTTTGGAACGCAAATGCAACATTTTCATTTTCACTTAAAATACATACATAAATACATTTCCAGGAAATGTTCGATGCCTGTGTCATTTTGGCAAGTCGCTCACAGCTGAAAATTGTGTTAAGAGAAGTTGTCAAAAAACGTATACGTGGAAAAATATACCAGTGTAGGCCTGGGCCGTGGCTCAGTGGTCCAGGCACCTTGGCTGGTAATCCAGTCTGGCAGTGTGCCGCGGGTTCGACTCCTGATCTTGACGGCCTTTACTGCATGTCTTCCCTCCATCTCTCTCCCCATTTCCTGTCAGCCTACTGTCTGTCCCTCCATAAAAAATATAAAATAAAGGCGAAAGCCATAAAAAATAATATATATACCAGTGTAAGACTATATCACATTCACAAATGTTACACAGTATGACTATAAGTTTAGTAAATTTATTGTCATTATTTTAGTTCTCGATTTGTCAGCTTCTGGACATGGCAGAAGAAAAATACTATTACTAACTCAAACATTGTAGGACATCAGAATAACGATTACGCCATTTCCCTGTAACTCTTGTCTATTTTCTCCTTTGTCATTCCAGCTCATGCCACCGGATGCCACCATTGTAGAGGAACACAAACGAGACATTTCAGAGGCCAAGCAGCTCGCTCGCAAGCTAATCATGGTGGTGTTGCCGTCTGAAAAGAGTGACGACAAGGAAAAGGAGAAAGAGAAGGAAGAGGAGAAAAACGACAAGGTATGTTAATTAATATTTGGATTTCTGTTTCTGTTCCTTATCTCCTGTTCTTTGTGAAGGCCTGAGGTGTTTAAATTCTGGAAAGACTGGTGCAGTAAACGTAGCTTTACCAAGGATGTGCGAATCAGACAATGACATGCTGATGGCCAGGGTGATGACAGTGATGGAAGGAGTAGAGCTTTAACACGAAACGGCACAGAAGTGCTTGCTCTCTTAACGCCTGAAACTGCATCAAATTTTAATTTAGTTAGTTTAGACATTTTCCTTTTGTTCTACACATGCATAAGGAAGCTAGTGATGAAGGTAGTACTGTGTGGCTAGGGGAGATTTAGGGTCTCTAGAGAAGACGGCAAAATGAAATATCAGATGTGCCTTCCGTTGAGACGACAGAGGGTTTTCGGGGGGTTGAAAACGCAACAAAGTGAAAGACAAGAGTAGATATCTTTGAGAAAGCTCCGCCTCGCGTCCCCATGTAAGTGGGCAACACGGGAGAAACGTCAACATGGCTCACGTACTTGTTTTTGAGGGGTGCTAGCCCCTCCTATATTCAGCTATTGGTGTAGAGTTTTGTCTTACACAAACATTAAATTCCCATTGACAATGGATGGAGAATTTATGTCATATGTGGACGAGCAAAACGGTATTTTTGTCCTATTTATTTAGCCATCCTTCTATTGAGAGTGAGAGGTTTACCTGGCTCCATCCTTCCTAAACTGTGTAACGGTTACTAAGCTGCTACTCTCCCCTCTCCCCTCAGCCACCAGATAACCAGAAGCTTGGTTTGTTGGAAGCACTGCTCAGAATTGGTGACTGGCACCATGCCCAGATTATTATGGACCAGATGCCCTCATTCTACGCCACTTCTCACAAGGCCATTGCTCTGGCTCTCTGCCAGCTGGTGCACCTGACAGTGGAGCCAGTGTACCGAAGGTGACTACCATCATGGATTTACTTCAAACCATACATACACCAACCATACCATACATAACAGCAGGCATCTTCTACCACAACAGCCGAGATTGTACACCATTTGCCCTTTCTACCGCATGGAAATTAAATAATACACATTATGGATATAATGGCTGAGACATTATGGAGCACCCAAGAGGCGCACGCTTACTCATTGGTCTGTACCTTGCAGAGCTGGGGTCCCCAAAGGAGCAAAGGGATGTAAGCTATGTCCACTGAGGAACAAAAGGGCCCCTCGGCCAGCAGAGTGCTTTGAGGACCTGCGGAGGGACACGTTCAGCATGCTAGGATACCTGGGCCCCCACCTCGCCCATGACCCAATCCTCTTTGCCAAGATAGTGCGTCTGGGCAAGGGCTTCATGAAAGAGGTACACAACATTGTCACTGCACGAGTCTTTGGCCGAATCTTCTTGTTCGCGATCTTGACGCACATATTTATTTTATGCCTTTTTTAGTACCAAATTGATGCGAGATCCGACGTCAAAGACAAAATGGTAAGTAACAAAACATTTCCACCCTATTCTGGGCATGTCATAATATACGAACAGTCACAAATAGCCAGCGCCTTGTTCTCTTCATTTCCGATATTTGCGTATATATGGTTTACGTCAGTGGTTTTCCACCCTTTTTGTATTTGTCCATTATTTGCCATTTGAGCCATAGACCACTCAGAGTGACTCAGACAACAGGCAATTGATCAAAATAACAATTATTATTCTTGTAAATTAAGTAATGCAGATATTTAACCCATTTAGGCCTGACCTCAAAATTAAAAAAAAATCTTCTAAATCCTCCAGTTTTCTGAAATAAATATTTTCACGATTTAAAAAAAATAGCAGACCTACAAGCTCGTTTTTTCAATAGCTAAATTATAACATAATGTTTAAAACACCAAAAGGTATTCCCGCCCAAGGCCATAATGGTTTAACAATAATTTAACTCTTGAGAGCTGATTTAAGTGATTTTGGTGATAATGGGGATTGGTTTACTGTGCTTGTGACCTTTTTGATTAGTCTGACGTTGATGTTTGTAGTTTGTGAGCAGATATGCACCATCACAGGTTGGCATTGTTTTAAGAGCTGTACTTGAATTAATTTGCAGGAGATATTGCTGAGTTGTTTCCTGAGCATTGCGGACCAGGTGCTGCTGCCTTCTATCTCTCTGATGGAGTGCAATGCGTGTATATCTGAAGAACTCTGGGGCCTCTTCAAACTCTTCCCCTACCAGCACAGGTGGGAGATTCACATACAGATGAAAGCAAAACGAGAAGCATAATTCACTCGTGTGCGCATGTTCAGACATCTTTGTTTGTATTTTAATGAAGCACTCTTCTCAGCTTTGTGCTGGTTTTTGTTGACGGCTGCATAACTATCACACCTAACTGATGTCTACCGATCTATGCTCCTACAGATACCGGTTATATGGGCAGTGGAAGAATGAGACGTACCTCAGCCACCCACTGTTGGTCAAGGTCAAAGCTCAAACTGTGGAAAGGGCCAAATACATTATGAAGTAAGACACTCATAAAGGGACTCTTTCGTCATTAAATGTTTTTTTCTTTCACCACCAGCAATTTCAGATCAGCTGTTAAAAGAATATGTGCGCTTCAGTGAAATCACTGTCACTAATGGGATGGACAACCAAATATAGTCTTAAGCAGAGTTTTTGTTTTCCAAAAATTGTTAATTTTATTAAAATCCATATTCTTTTACGACATGGCTCTGGAGTCTAGCCATCTAGTTGAGCGCAAAATGCACACACTGCCAGCAGGCAACAGAAGTAAACCTGCCAATATTTCACTTGAATTTTATCTGCTCTGATCTGGCTGTCATGCATCATAGATACCGTATGTGATAAAGTAGACGGCTGACGTCACAGGCTGGAAACATGGATTCCGAGATCCGAAAGATTGGAGTGACGCAGTTCCTGTATTGATCACCCACGTTCCACATGATAAAAACATTAGCTCGATAACTATAACCTAATCAAGATGCATATAGATTTGATACACCTTTTGTATCTCTTTTTTTGCCAGGCGATTGACCAAAGAGAGTGTGAAACCGTCTGGAAGGCAAATTGGCAAGCTTAGCCATAGCAACCCCACCATCGTTTTTGATTATGTAAGTATTGCGGCTGTTTCTATCAGGAGTATGTCCTATTCTATCACTGGTACAGGTATTAATTTAAGTGCAGAGAAGAACAGAAGCCTAGGATGAAACCAGAGTGCATATATTGTTTAATAGGATGAATCGAGTTGAGTTTATTTCCACTATGGTTTCACAATGTAAAACCGTTAAACACAAGATAATTACTTGAAACACTACACATCATGTGGGATGTTGTGAAATCTCCATTCTCCATTAACAAATCATTGCATCTCCTCTAGATCCTGTCTCAGATCCAGTGGTACGACAACCTTATTGGTCCTGTTGTGGACTCGCTGAAATACCTCACGTCTCTCAACTATGATGTCTTGGCCTGTATCCTTCACAGATATATCACTTATTGACTGCCATTGGCGTATGTATACGCCATTTCAATCCAGCGCACAGACCGCCATTGACTGTGTCGTGTGGTGTTTTCAGTGTTTACAATGGAGGGCGCTCGCAACCTGTGAGTGATCCTAGGAACGCCGAAGAAGAGTACGCCCAGGATAATCTAAAAAATGGATTTATAAAAATATACTTCTTTTTTATGCTTTGTTCCCACACAGTTTTCGGTGAAAACAAGCTATATTCAACTGCCAATAACTAAAGATTGGAACATCGCACTGACACTCATTTCCTCCCCCTGATGAAAGTAGAGAGATATTTAGTGTTTACAACAAAATAGTCTATGGGTCTTTAAATATTAGTAAAAATACTGTGCTTGAAGACTGTTCTAGAGAAACTCTGGCAGTAAATTAATTAAAAGTATAGTCGATGAGGGGGAGGGTTGCTCTGTCTTTCTGGGATGTCCCACTTAACTATGTCTTCAGATTGCATCATTGAGGCCCTGGCCAACCCAGAAAAGGAGAAAATGAAGCACGATGACACAACCATCTCGTCTTGGCTTCAGAGTAAGTTTTAACACGGCTCTTATTAGCTGTCTTTATTTTGCTTCATGACTGGGCCTGTGCGGTACTATGAGTATGTCTCAGTTCATGGGCTTCAATAAATGCATTTTTCACCTGCCGACATTTCTCTTGTCTACCAAGGCCTGGCAAGTCTGTGTGGAGCTGTGTTCAGAAAATACCCAATCGAATTGGCCGGCCTTCTTCAGTACGTGACCAATCAGCTGAAAGCAGGAAAGAGGTAACATTCTCCAGTCAAGTGAAACCTTGGCACATTGGGCTTGGAGAGTTAAAGTGCTTGTTTATGGTCTGTTGTGAGTCTGCTTGGTTGAGAACATTTCAGTTCACCCAAAGCTGTTAAAAGTAGGAGTGGAAAAGAGTGCTGTTCGCTTTACTCTGCTGAATTTATCCTCCCATAATAAAATTACCTTGTGGATGTCCACGGTGGGTGGTCAGTGGGTGGACGTCACAAGCTCAACATCCGGACTTGAAAGGTGCACTGTGGGTTCGATCCACACCACATTTGGCACAAACCCTCTTCAGGGGTCTGCCATGAGAATAGTCTCACCGTGTGACTAGATTTAACCATTTTAGGACGGGAACCCCTTTTGGGGTATTTGCCGTTCAAGACGGAAACCCCTTTTGGGATAATTGTTAATATAAATATGTACAGTATATAGCAACATGACATTTTTGTAATATTTGAATTGACTAAACCTTTATTAAAAACTAAGGTCAGGATTTAGAAGGTGTTTTTTGTTTTTTGAATTGGCCTCAGTCCTAGGGCCTGGAAATCTGGTTACTCAAATGAGTTGTCTCGAATGCAGGGCAAAGAAAGAAATGGAAGTGGCACACTGTATTTTTAACGGCAAAATAACTCCCACAAGCACAAAATCACAAGATCAGCAGCTCTTCGGCACTTCCTTGTAAATCCTTGTTTTATTATCTGGCATGTTTTATTATCTGGCGGCAGCAACAACACACAGGCGCGTTTCGGCGTGAGCGAAGGAGTCTCCTGCTGAAACCCGTCCGTGTGATGTGCTGTCAATTAAAAAAAAATAGCAGACCTACAAGCTCATAGCGCGCCACCGAGTGGCGCGCTATGAGCTTGTAGATCTGCTATTTTTCAATAGCTAAAGCATAGCATAATGCTAACACAAAAAGGGGTTAGAACCGTATGAAAACCCATTCTGAAATGTTTGGTAAGCCGTTTTCTATTCTGGTCAGGTTCCCATTGTGTACACGACGATCATTGCTTTTTGATGGTTTAAATTAAATTGCAACTTGTATTCTCTGCCCCCCCCCCCTCCCGTAGCTTTGATCTGCTGATCCTCAAGGAGGTCGTGCAAAAAATGGCGGGCATTGAGATCACGGATGAGATGACGTTAGAGCAGTTGGAGGCGATGACGGGTGGGGAACAACTTAAAGCCGAGGTAACAGAGTACAACTTTTGTCTTTTCACCTCCCAACATGCTCCTCGTCTGGATGTGATGCTCCTCCAGGAGGCTTCTGGACTGTTTTAACGATGTGGCTTCTTCTGTCCACAGGGTGGCTACTTTGGCCAGATTAGAAACACCAAGAAGTCGTCTCAACGTCTGAAGGACGTGTTGCTGGACCACGAGCTGGCCTTGCCCCTGTGTCTGCTGATGGCTCAGCAACGCAACGGGGTGGTCTTCTTAGAAGGAGGAGAGAAACACCTCAAACTAGTGGGCAAGCTATACGACCAGGTATGCACGTTCTCCTACTGCTGTTGTTCCTCACATTTAAATGTTAAGGATCCCCCCAGTTTGATATGCATTAGACCACAGACTCCCATTTGATGGGGACCCCATCTACAATGTAAAATACGGGTGTACAAAATGGAACCAATAGCGTTCAAGTTGATCCATAGGCATAGGAACCAAACCAAATGGATCATTACGGATCCATTTGGTTTCTACTCCCATAGTTACAGACCTGTGTTGGTCAATTTGGTTTCTAACTATCAGTCATTTACCTGAGGAACCCCCCTTGAAGGACCTGGGACGTTGAGAACCAGTGACCTAATGTATTCATGATACTGTTATTGTTATCTTATTTATTAGTTTGAAAACAACATGCTGTTACTGCGGCCACGTTGCATCATACTCCAAATGAACAGAGTTCTGAAAGACAAGACCATTTTATACTTCCTAATGTCAGTTTTGAGTGCTGTACCCGACCCTGCCCCATCCGTAATCTGCCTAGTGACACCACAGCTCACTTCATCGCTCAAGCCACTGAAGCAATTTGTGTATTAATGTTGACATGGAAAATAAAAACATGGCACTTTTCATTTCAAAAGGTTTGCAGACGACTGTGTTGTGGAGGCTTTTGTGTGGAAATTAGAAAGCGGTCTCCCACTTCTGTTTTGCCTAGAACTGGAGAATTCATCCATGTGTCCATTGACATACAGTCCGCCGTCTAGGCTGCCAGTGCCTCACAGATTAAACAGGGAATCTCGCTTCCAGCAGAAACGGCGTCACTTGAATATAAAATTAACCCATTTTGGAAAAAGAAAAGGCTGAAAAACCCATGTTTTTATGTCAGTGGTGCTCAACCTTTTTCATGTCAAGGACCCCCAGAATTATCTCTATTGGCCACGGACCCCCACCTCAAAATATTTAGTTCCAGGAACCCCCTAGAAGCCAATATGTTAGTTAAAAATGTTCGCTCTGAAATATATATTCAATGATTTCCGCCACATTTTCACGAATTAAATAAAAATAGCAGACCTACAAGCTTGTAGACTGTGAGCTTGTACATCTGCTATTTTCCAATAGCTAAATGATAACATAATGTTTAAAAAACCAAAAGGGGTTCCCGCCCAGAATGGATTAAGACTTGTTGGAGCACTATCAGCCAATAAGTGCTCATTTGGAAGCGAGATTCCCCATTATAGTCTATGAGGCAGCTTAAAGAGCTCTGGCTAAAGAGTACTGTACATTAATCATACGTCACTGATCACATGACCACAAAAATGCATTCTCCAGTTCTATGGTGGGGGTTCTTATTACCACACGACCGCTCTATAGGTATAATAATGACATGGTTTAATGTTGAGCGGCATTCCCCTTTAGTTACATGCTATTAAGGCTCTATGGAAAGAACGATACAGCCCCATAACAATCTTCTACTGTCATCCCGTGACAGTGTCATGACACACTAGTGCAGTTCGGTGGATTCCTGGCGTCCAACCTGAGCACAGAGGACTACATCAAGCGAGTTCCCAGCATTGACATTCTGTGCAACACGTTCCACACTCCGCACGATGCCGCCTTCTTCCTCTCTCGGCCCATGTATGCCCATCAGATTCTGGTGAGTTGACTCGACCACCAGCGTCAGCTGGTGTATTGGTGACTGTGTGTGTGGCATTGTAGGCTCCGTTTTTACAATTCACCCTTTTTGTCATGACCCGCCCATGGTTGTGCCCCTCTTCATGAATTGTTTACATACGGTAGTTTTTTTGGAAAAGTCGATGTCTGACATCGTCACTGTCACGTAGAAACATTGTGTGTTCAAAACATGATTTTCAGAAAGGGGTGGGAAAAACGGTGTTTTTAACGGCGTCAATGTAGTTATGCACGCAGTCAAAAACTCTTTAGTACTTTTTGTGCAACACTCTTGTACAACAAAGTAGGGATTTAATTTATGTAGGGAAATAAATATATATTTGGAGATACAGGGTTTGTGCCTGACAGTGATGATATATATATTCTTTTTATCGTAGTGGCTTTGAAATGCTAAAAAAAAAAAAACATGTGGTGTACTAAGTTTCTCCGTTCACTTCAGTCAAAGTACGACGAGCTGAAGAAAGCGGAGAAGGGCAACCGGCAGCAGCAGAAGGTTCACAAGTACGTGGCGGCGTGTGAACAGGTGATGGCGCCCGTGCACGAGGCCGTCGTGTCCCTCCACCCTCCCAAGGTCTGGGACGACCTCCGGCCCCAGTTCTACGCCACCTTCTGGTCCCTGACCATGTACGACCTGGCCGTGCCGCACACCGCCTACGAGCGCGAGGTCAACAAGCTCAAGGTGCAGATCAAGGCCATCGAGGATAATCCGGAGATCGTGAGTAATGTTAAGCCACTCTGACCTGAGATCAGATTCTAAAAAATGTCTTCTACATCCTGACAGTTTTCATTCTGACCTGAGATCAGATTCTAAAAATGTCTTCTACATCCTGACAGTTTTCATTCTGACCTGAGATCAGATTCTAAAAATGTCTTCTATGGTACATCCTGACAGTTTTCATTCTGACCTGAGATCAGATTCTAAAAATGTCTGTTTGAAAATGACAGTTTTCTGAAAAAGCCATGTTTCTATGTCAGTCGTTCTTCGATTTTTCAAAAATAGCAGACCTACAAGCTCATAGCGCGCCACCGAGTGGCGTGCTATGAGCTTGTAGATCTGCTATTTTTCAATAGCTAAAGCATAATGCAATGCTAACACCAAAAGGGGTTCCCGCCCCAAAATGGGTTAATGCCGCTCACAAATGCACGCGTGCTGCTGTAAAAGATATACGTCCCTTTTTGTTTTATATATATATATATTACAAATAAGTCTATTATAAAACACACACGGCTGCGTTCTATGCACGAAGGGTACTTCATTGCGGTGTGGTTTCCTCTCCTCCTCCTCCTCCCCTCTGCAGCAACTAAACAAGAAGAAGAAAGAGAAGGAGCGTTGCACGGCCCTGCAGGACAAGCTGCAGGAGGAGGAGAAGAAGCAACTGGAGCACGTCCAGAGGGTCCTGCACCGCCTCAAACTGGAGAAGGACAGCTGGCTGATGGCTAGTACGTATACGGGCTAGCCTCGGAAACACAGACCTTTTTGTTTCCAGGGAGAGAAACAAAAGTCTGGGTCCGAGTCCACTTCAATTCGGCATAGAGTAGCGCAAACATCGCTCACTCTCTGCTGATTTCTGATCGTCTGCACCTTTGTAAAATTGACATACACACGCACACCTGTACACACACACACCTCTCTCTCTCTCTCTCTCTGTCGCTCTAAGTAATTAGTCTCATGTCGCACAGCTGCGCATAGTTTCTCCCGGCGGATCCTGCCGGGAGCTGCCTATGCCATAAAAAGCATAGGTGAGTTCCAGGCTACGTACGGGCGCACTTTTAGAGTCCCACGCCTGCTGTTGTTCACGCGTAGATTTGATGTATTATGGCTGTCTCTGGCCAGCCTGGATTCTTCTTGTCTGTCGTGGAGCCATTTTTATAATGAACCTCTTTTTCGCTCCTTGTTGAACAGAATCCACAAAAAACGAGACCATCACCAAGTTCCTGCAGCTCTGCATCTTCCCCCGGTGCATCTTCTCCGCCATCGACGCCGTGTACTGTGCGCGCTTCGTGGAGCTCGTGCACCAACAGAAGACGCCCAATTTCTGCACCCTCCTGTGCTACGACAGGGTAAGCATCTGACAAAAAAATGATATATATATAATACCTTTTATTATCCCATTTTGTTATGAGATCAGATTCTAAAAATTCTTCTACATCCTGACAGTTTTCTGAAAAAGCTATGTTTCTATGTCAGTCGTTCTTTGATTTTTCAAAAATAGCAGACCTACAAGCTCGTAGCGCGCCGCGCTATGAGCTTGTAGGTCTGCTATTTTTCAATAGCTAAAGCATAGCATAATGCTAACACCAAAAGGGGTTCCCGCCCAAAATGGGTTAAAAGTATTTAACATTTTAATGAAGTACTGTAAGGGAAAAATAAAATGACAGCTACTAGTGTTTTGTTTTTTTAATCTACTTAATTATTTGAATGTTTAGTTTACATCATGCTATAATGATTATTTTAGTGTACTTTAGTTACTTTTTGCCTAAAGTCTGCCTCACATATTGTAAAACCATAGACTGTAAAAAATATGGACAAAGCGTTCCCCGGGTCTAACATGAACGTAAAATGAAGCCTGTAATAATATGCTAATTCCTGATGTAAGTCGCCATCTTTGGTACCAGCTGGCCATTGGCTGGCTCCGTTTTGTATACCAGCTGGTCATTGGCTGCCCAGACAACGAGGCGGGACTTCCCCCCTTCTTCTCCGTTGGTTTTTATTTTGACTCGAGTGGGAGGGGAATCCCGATCATAGACTGTAATGGTAGCCACGCCCCTCAGAACATACGCGATGGGTTTTTTTCTTTATGGTCATTTTTTTAATTAATGGGACCATAATTTTCCAAAAAGAATATTATGACATTAGAAATGAGACTTTAAACTAGTGACTGGAAGAAGAAAGTATTCATGACCATGTTTATTAAGATAATACAGTCTAGGTGAAGTTGGGCCAAAATACATGGGCCTCTATGGAGCTATGGGGCTTTTTGGGTCCGGTCCAGCGCCACAACAGGCCATTATATGAACTACCGATTTCAAATGAGGCTTCACGAAATATCTGGCTGACTGCCCCCCTGTGTAAAACGGGTTTGATTTTCTGTACATTGTCTTTCCACCCCCCGCAGGTTTTCTCTGCAATCATTTACACAGTTGCCAGCTGCACGGAGAACGAGTCTCGCCGTTACGGGCGCTTCCTCTGCTGCATGCTGGAGACGGTGACTCGCTGGCACAGCGACCGCGCCATCTACGAGAAGGTGACATCACGCCTCCTCCAAGAATGTATCGTCCTCTTGCTTCTCCTGAATCGATGTCTCACTTTGCGTTTGTTTTTTCCTTTTTCGGAAGGAGTGTGGCAACTACCCCGGATTCATGACCATCTTCAGAGCCACAGGCTTTGACGGAGGGAACAAGGCCGACCAGTTGGACTACGAGAACTTCAGGCACGTGGTGCACAAGTGGCACTACATGCTGACTAAAGTGAGTCCACCACTAATGCACCTTACATCCCTATCGGTTGGAATTGCTCTAATGAGAATTTCCAAAGTGTAGCCTATAGTGGGCGACGATATGACTTCAAATTAAGTATTTCAAACTTTTGCTTCAATTATGATTAATGTATTTTCACTATTTTTGTACAAAGTAGTTAACCTACATGATTAAGTCTGTTATTGGTTAAATATCTGTTTCAATATATATATTCTGTTAATTGCTACAGATGTTCATTGAAGGTGTGTATTTGGCAACTAACCCCCCCCATCTTCAACATTGTTTTCCGTCAACCAGGCGTCAGTCCACTGCCTCGAGACCGGGGAGTACACCCACATCCGAAACATCCTTATCGTTCTCACCAAGATCCTGCCCTGTTACCCCAAGGTGCTGAACCTCGGCCAGGCACTGGAGTGCCGCGTCCACAAGATCTGTTTAGAGGAGAAGGAGAAGAGGCCCGACCTCTATGCCTTGGCCATGGGGTAACACAGCCCTGTGTGTGCTGCAGCTCTCAGTGGAGCCACACTGTTCACATACAACATGCATCATGTTTGTTTGGTGTGCTAACTGAAGCAAAAGCGCTTTTGCTTCAGTCAGAGAGATGTTATTGTGTGTGTGTGTGTGTGTGTGTGTGTGTGTGTGTGTGTGTGTGTGTGTGTGCGCATGTGTGTGCGTGCGCGCGCTATAAGTGGCTATTGCTTTTCAAATTTAAGATTTTTATGTATACATTTAGATAGTTCTTTTTTGGATTCAGTTCCAGAGGTTCCAGAGGTTGAACCATTCTATTAAGCTTGTGTGCATTCAAATAAATGTCCCTTTTCTGTGGAGGTAATCTGTGGATTTAGCTGGGAGTAGGGAGGGGTGTCAAATTAATTTCACTTTGCGATAATGTTTGTCTGTGCGTGCCTGCTTGGATGCGTTTGTTGTTGGGGGTGTGTACATGCAAAGCTGTGCTGTGTAAAGTTCTCTTGATTCCCTGGCCTGTGCCTGGTTTAAACCGTCCATGCGTCTTGCAGTTATTCAGGTCAGTTGAAAAGCCGGAAGGTGCACATGGTCCCAGAGAACGAGTTTCATCACAAGGAGCAACCAGTGCGCAGCGCCACCCCTGCCAGTCAACAGAACGGCCCTGGCAGCACCGGCAAACCCACCACCAACACCAGCAAGACGGACGAGGGGACTTCTGAGGAGGGCGGTGAGTTAGAGCAGACTGAGACAGTATGTCCTTGTTAGATTGTCTGTGTTTCCCCCCCCCCCTGGATCTGGTAACATTTGATGTTACATGATTGTGCGTTGTGCTCATCCCAGCTCTGCATTTGTGTTTCAACAGATCGGGGCAAGGATAAATCTCAGGGGACGGCGAAGGGACCTTTGAACAAAGCCAACAGCACAGCAGCCAAAGTAACCACCAGCAATGGCAATGGTGCTCTTAACAGGTACGTTTGTAGTGGAAATAGGGGAAGGCACTTAACCATCTGTGTAATAGATAGAGGTCAGATATAGAGTTGCTGGTCGGCTCCATATATGCAGATCTAGGTGACGATCCAGTCTTTTGATGACGTCAGTGTCGTGATCTTCATATATGGAGACGGCTATATGGTGGCATTATGTCACAAGGCGTGACCATGTATGGTGGCGTGACACTGATGGGAAATTCAGGTTTTCATAGTAAACCTGTGAACTGCTGTCGCAACAATAGACCAATACAATCTCCAAATGTTATTTTAAAGGTATATTCAGTGATTTCACTCAAAAGACCATAGGTTTCGTTTTTGGCTGTGGGACCCAACCTTTCGTCCAATCAGGATAGAGAGTCAAAAACGAAACCTAAGGTTTTTTGACCCCCAGGGGTTAACTGGGGACAGGAAGGAACTCCTTATATGGCCAGCACACTCTATAGTAGGGAGGATTATCACAACAAAACAAAAAAATAAGTGATATTTGAATTAAGTGAAATCACTGAATATACCTTTAATAGTAATTGTTACTGTTTACTGTGAGAGCAGCACAATACCTCAACACCGTTGAATTAGTAATATGGTAATATTGGTCTTAAAGAAATTCTCAATAAAGTCTTACGGAAAAACAGTTTTTGTTGCCCATCAGAATTGATATCACACTTAGTAAGGTTTTTGGTCATATCTGTTGAACTGAAGGCGTTCGAAAATCCTACTTAGTAAGGTTTTTGGTCATATCTGTTGAACTGAAGACGTTCGAAAATCCCAAACAAACAAAAAGCAATCCTCCGGTTCCCTTTCAGCACCAAGCCCATCAAAGAGAGGGACGACAAAGAGAAGAGTGGGAAGGAGAAGAAAGACAAGAAGGAGAAGACACCAGGCAGCACTCCAGAGGCAAAGGGGGAGACCCGACGGGAGAAACAGAGGGAGGAGAGAGGCGGAAAGGAGGAGCGCGTTGCACGCGAGGGTAAGGAGAAGACGCCCAAGGCCGACCGGGACAAGCTGAAGGCCGACGACAAGAGCAGCAAGGAGGACAAGGCCAAGGCCGGCAACGGGGAGTCCCAGGAGATGTCCAGGGATCGGGACGCCGTCAAGGAGTCCAAGAGCAAGGAGAAGGGAGACCGGACCGCTGCATCTGGGTCCCTCAAGTCGCCAGTTCCCAGATCAGAGTCTGCTGAGTCTGAGAGGGGTAAGATTCAACATTGAATGGACTTCTTGTACTGTAATGTTGCTCTTTTGAGCATGGCTTTTATTTTCTCTTTGGCATAATATTAAACATAGCCCAAAGTCTCCAAATCCTGTCACAAGCTGTGAGGTTGAGTTATACAAGTGACCTTTTGAATGTAACAAATGTGTGAATGTGTGTGCTGACAATCTGAAAGAAATTACCACGCCAATTAAGTTTCACTTTTCATTTCCCATATGTGCAGATCACAAACGGCGAAAGGTCGAGAGCCACTCTTCACCAGCGCACTCCTCATCTGTAAAGGTTAGTATGGCCTGAGGAAAGCTGTGCCCGTGTTTCTTCTCTGTCTACCGGAGCGTTCCCATCTGTTGCCCATTCCATCGACCCTCAAGAACCCAAAGGAGAGATCTCGTACATGCAGGCGTGGCATCTGGAATTCCCCATCCAAACACCATGGGAGTTGGAAAGCATTCCATGAACACTAGTATATTATTTTCCTGAATTGGGAGAGAAATCGAGGACTTAGCCGAGAGAATAATGTAAATATTATTTTTATACTGAGATATTTATATATTTTTTTATATTAAGGAAAGCAGTTATAGTGCCTTGAGAAGATTTTTTTTTTTACGCATTTCTACGTTCCTTGTGCTGTTTTTTCTTTTTTTGGAGAAAGAAATATTTGCCTGAAATTTCTTTTTTTGGAGAAAGAAATATTTGCCTGAAACATATTGGCTTTGCCATATCAGATGTCTGCCCCTTTCCACTGGCAAGCTGAAAATGTTTTATTTTCTTTTTTTTTTACCCCTCAAAGAGCTGTATTTTAAGAATAAAAATGGAGGCCAAGTTGAGATTTTTTTCCCTCCCCCTGCTCGTACACTTTGGCGAGCTGAAGATTCCCCTGTCAAAATGCTGTCACACATCGGTTCGTCCCTCATCATACCGGGAACAACAAGAGGGCTTCGGGTGTCTCCAGCGAGCCTCTTCGTGGCACAGAGGCACTTTCCTGCGGAAGCTGCATCATCATCTACCCTCCAGCCCAGCCCTTTCACCTCAGTTTGTTTCAAACGGTCTGCATGCAAGCCTGCACTTCAAGTCGAGACGGGCGGCGCCCAGGCGTTCCTGCTGGCCCAACAGCCACGGCCCAAACCCACCAGCTGACCAGCTTCTGTCACTACTACCTCCAAACGCACGCACAGCGGGAATCAAAGCCACCAGCACCTGAGAGGTCGGGGCGGAGACGGAGAACGCCAATGTTGCTGTTTTGAATGGGCCACAATATAAAACACGCCTACCCCCCTACAAAGAGAGAGGGAGAGAGAGAGAGAGGGAGGGAAGGTGCGGGGGCGAAGCCTTTGGAATCGACTGGAGCATTGCCCCCAAACCACTGGAAGGTGGCTTGTGATAGGTCTAAATTATACTCTTCCACCAGAGAAATAGGCTCCCCCTGAGTCTTATCCATTCCAGAACTGTAAGTGACAGCGACAATTTCCTATGTAGGGATGCAGCAAGCACACAAGATTTCACACACATGCACACACACACACACACACACACGAACACACTTGTTATTTACACTACACTACAGCACTTGCACTTTAGGCATAGTTACTTACCCAGCTGCACTTTAGGCCAGGGTTTAATAATGTGATAAAATTCCAGACACTTTTTTTAAAGTACTGAGACTCTTATTTATTTATTGCATTCACTTTTTTTTCCTTTTTGTCCATTTTAAATATTGACATTCCAGATGTTGAGCCTTATTAATTCTCCTCTATGTGATAACCTTGTCAAAGCCTTAGTTCTTGAAGGTCAGCGATCAAGGGAGAAGTTTGCTGTCGGCCCGGCCAGACCCCCACCCCCCACCCCTCCCCCACTACCCTCCTTCCTTCAAACTCTACTGCTGTCTGACAACCTCCCCCACCCCCCTCCCAGCTCATCTGTCATCTCCATTCATTCCTACAGGACAATAGCAACGAACCCAAGGATTCTGCATCCAAGGTTTGAAATGACTCTACTACTACTACAACTCATTGTATTTACCCATACCGATACCAGTGTCGTGATCTCATGTTGTGTTTATATCTATCTAGCTATATATCTCGTGTTGTGTTTATAGCAGACTCCTCACTCAAACGTGCACTTGCAACTCCAAAGCAAACTCCACATGTCTCAACATTGTATTTACCTGCCATAGTGTCAACCCTTTACCCCTGTCGGATTGGTGGTTAGACTGGCATATTCACCGATACCGTTATGACCCGATATGACAAATAAGGGCCGATCCGATACTTTTCCCGATACCGATACAGTATCGGGACATCTTTAGTTCTCAATATTTCATGTCAAGGACCCCAACAATTATATGTAATTGGCTGCCGACCCCCATCTGAAAACATGTTGTTCCAGGAACCCCCACAAGAGCAAAAATATTAGTTAAAAACGTAGCTCTGAAAGAATATATGTTCAAAGATTTGCGCCACATTTTCCCGATTTTTCTAAAATAGCAGATCTGCTATTTTTCAACGGCTAAAGTATAACGTAATGCTTAAAACACCAAAAGGGGTTCCCGTCCTCGATGGGTTTAAGATGAGTTTTTTGCCCAGTTTGTTGCCTAGATGCAATTCACTTGGGGTGTTTTGTCTCCATCCTTCCAGTCTTTCATAATGACACACTTGAATGAGTAGTTTTATTACGGCTTCAGTATCCCCCTTTCCTGATTTCTGGATCAAAGTAGTTTACCCGACTACATATTGCTTAGATAAAAACCGATCTAAGCATATCATTGCTGTCGGGCAGACATCTCATAAGAAAAGGAGTGAAAGACTTGAAATTAGACCATCCTGAGCACATTTACTTTAAATTGTGTCCTGTTTTCTTTCCTCTTTCCACTTTCTCTTACGTACCCCTAGGGGGTACACCTACCTCCACTTGAGAACCACTGCATTATAGCACACACTTAATGGGAGAAAATGTTTTTAGAAAACAGTCTTGATTGTCTAAAAACAGTTTAATTCATTTATTTCTTGAGGCCTAAACAAAGTTTAGACAAACTTGTTCACATGCAGAATATCCTTGGAAAGAGAACCATTTAATCTATTGTACTGTGGCTATTAACGGTTCTGTTAACTGTACAGACTGATATATATTACTGTTTGACTATTTCTCAAACATTGTCCAATTTCCAAACAGAACAATAGTCAAATGGTGATAATTGGCGTTATTAAAACAAATTGTTCTAGCTATTTTATTCTAAATCATACTTATTCATGATAATCTCTTTCAAACGTGGTTAGAGCCTGTGTTTGCATTTTATGGACAAATATTGCATTCTCATGAAGTGAAAACAAGCTGCACAAGCAAAGGTTTATGTTGTGTGCCAGGTTAAGGGATGCCCGATGTTTATCTTAGATATTGTGTTGCATTCCAAATCCATTCCTTCAACTACAATATAAAAAGGAATCATCACTATTTATCAGTGTTCGAATATTTATACATTTAAGCATCCTGATGTCAATTTACAAAACATGAAACATAAGGCCTAAGGCCGATTCTAAAAACGCCTCTAAATCCTGACCTAAGGTTTCTGAAAAACTTCAAATATTGATATAGCAGAATCAAAAAATTTACATTTTTGAATACTGTACATACTGTACAGAACCCCAATATGGGTTCCCGGCCTGAGGGGGTAAGATACAAATATGGGTTCCCGCCCAGAATGGGTTAAGAAACTAGCATCTAATAAGTATCAAGTTTTATTTTTAAGGAATGGATCATTCTTTCAGCACAAATCCCAACCAGACCATCATCCTTAGTTGTGCTGATGTACTGCCAGTCTGAACTCAAAGTTCAATGGGTGATCTGTTGAATTATATATTCTCGCTGTCTGTCAAAGAGGACAACCTTTTATGTCCAAAACTTTTCAGGAAATGGAAACGAGTTTCCATTTCATCACTACTATTTAGTCAATCACAAGCTCTTGATAGTGCGTTTCTTTGGTTAAACATTTATAAAAACCCACAGAAAGACTCAACCTAGTTTCCCTACATTTGGGCATGATATAGGCGGGGGGGGGGGAAGACATTCAGTAGTTCAAGTAGTAGCAGATCTTCAAGCTCACAACGCATCCCATTGCGATTAATTGTGAGCTTGTAGATTTGCTACTTTTGCAAGACATAGGCATGCGAGGAAGTATAAACTGAGTATAAACTCATTTTATGAAACAATGAAATATTGGGATACAATGTTTCTGTCTGACAGCGATGGTATGTATTTTTATGTCCAATAGATGTGTTTAGTCCAGGCTATTTAATTATTGTGCAATTAGTCTTTCCAACAGATATTATTCTTGTATCATACCAGACTTGCATTTGTCAGATAGTTATGAAGTTAGACCTGTTTTGAATGGTAAATTGAAATGAGGGGGAAAAGAAATAATGCCCTTTTCTGGTTTGGTTTGTGTGTGTCATTATCTTAACAGCACCACACCAACTACAATTCAGTTGCGCGATCCAAGAGCAGAGAGAAGGAATTGGACAAGAAAGAGTCCGAGAACACACAACAAGGCCGATCAAAAGAGAAGAAAGAAGACAAGGATCGGAAAGAAAGGAAAAGAGTGAGAATTTATCATTTTATATCATTGTTCGATCATCATAAATTGTCATGAAACTTTAAAAAATTAAAATAAATCAGTAAGTCGAATTATTTCAGAACTTTATTTGCCTGGTGTTATTTGTGTCCTGTTGTGATCTGTTTTAGGACCACACTGTCGGCGAGCGGGAATCAGTGGCCCAGGAAACTAAACGTAGAAAAGATGAGAATGGCACCAGTAAGGACACTATGACACATCTCACTAATTTGTTTTATTGTGTCTCTGCCTATATGATAATGATGAAATACCCGCTCGGGTGTACTCATTGGCATTATCCTCTCGTCCCAGATTCCTCCAAAAACAGCAAGAGTGCCAGTCCTTCCTCAGACTCTGCACTTTCAGCTGAGAAGGAGAAGAAGAGGCCCAAATCATCCAGTAAGGAGAAGGGAGAGTCGGCGAAACCCGAGAGGACCTCCTCTGGAGGGAAAAAGGTGAGCGGAACAGCTATCACTGCACACTTTGACTGTTGTCAGTCAGGTTTATATGTAGTAAATCTAGAGCAAGTGTATGGCTCCGTTTTAGTCATCATTGCAGTTATGGATTTTTCCGTTTACATGTCCTTTCTGTGAATGTGCTGCAGGAGTCCAGGCACGATAAAGAGAAATCTGACAAGAAAGACAAGAGGGACAGTAGTGGTGGGAAAGAAGAGAAGAAACAATATCCTTGAATTTAAATCCAAAACTGTGAGCACTTTTTTTACCGTTTATATAGTGTGAATACTTTAATGTCCAATTGGGCTGAATAACCTATATTTAAAGTGGTTCATCACATATGTATATTGAACACTGACTTTTCTACGTAGATAAAACTGACGATGACAACAATCCGATAAATCAAATGTTATGGAAGACACAGGAGAAAGATTTCGGCATGATTTATTTTCACCATTCTGTATGCATAGTGCATACAAGCACACACCTTTTTAACAGCATAGTCTCATGACGTAGCTGCAAGAAGAGGAGTAGTTGCCATTCAGTCTTGCAGTGTAAGTCATAGCACAACAGTTCCTACATTTCGCTACATTCATTATAGCTGTGCACCATTGCTTCCCATGTCATTTTGAGTGGTGAAAGTAACTCGGATTACTCTAGCAGAATTGTCACCTGAATGATGTAACTTTTAAAATTCTTTATGGGATTGTGTCTACTATATTGCCAAAGTTGAAACATTTACGTTGCTAATCCTTGTTACTAAGCAGTGCTATTTTCAACAGCCATATAATTCAGTGAAAATTAGAACAAAAACAATGACATAATATTTAGCATCTAAATGTTAGTTTATTATTTTAGCTGACATTGGACAATAGAATTCAGAGAAAATTAGAACACGTGAAAAATGTCAGCTAAAATAATAAACTATTAGGATTAGTAGGTATACAATATTAGCAGATTGTAGACCCCCTAGTCAGGGCACGTGGCTCTATAGATTGTCGGTTCAAAACTGGGCTTTTATTCTCATATTGGATTATTCTTTGTTTCCCTTAACACTCACACTCATAAATCTTCTGAGAAGCACAGATAATGTGCAGTAAAGGTAAGCTATCATTTTCATGGATATCCTTGATAAACATTTTATCTTGAGCTCCTTGTGTTACTTTGCGGTCAGTATTTGGTAGTATTTCTCATCTACCCTCCTTATCCCTCTCTTTAGCAAAACTGGAGAAGCTGAGCTTTTTGTTACAGAGACAGCTGTAACCCCATCTGTATCATCATGTTATCCCGGTTCCTTAATTTCTGCCTGTGTTGTTTTTGATATATTGCAAGTGATGTTAGTTGTAGTATTCAACTTTAAAAAACTTTTTGTTTTTCATTTCAATTTATTTCAGCTAGTGGGCTGAAAGCAGTTTTTTTTTTTTTCCTATTCAGTATGGGCACAATGTGCTATTCAATACAGGAAATGTTATCCTTCTCAGAAATCTGGTTACTGTAGCATCGGCTCATGCATTCAATAATCCCTAGGTTGAAAATGTGTCCTTTTTTATGTCATCAGAGTTCGCTTTTGCTTCTTTTATTGGAATTAGCAGGCTTTCCATATTCACTTACCTCATGCCCTTTAGAGTTGTCTATTTATTTCTCTTTACCTTTTAATCCAAGCAAGAATTTAGGCAGAGGTGAGCAAAATGATACAAAGGACCAGTTTGTATATTATGTGTACAATAATAAAGATGGTAACATGTAATTCATGTCACTTTTTTTATGTCATGTCCTTTTGTGTTTTCAAGTTTTTACATAATTTATAAATTGCCAGTTCACCCTTGATGCAAATATAGAATTGTAAAGACAACAAAATAAAACAAAAAACAAACAAAAAAAAATCTAAAGTTCTGTACTCCAAATACAACTGTTTTGAAATGACCATTTGGAGTTTTTATCTGCTGTACTCGAGTGTATGCTTTTTTTAAAACAATAAATAATAGTTTTCTTAGTGTGTCACTTTGATCGTGTCTCTTACCCTACTTCCTCCTGTTACACAAGAGAAAGTTGCTGTACTTGCTTTAAATTATAAATGTTTGCCATGTTCACCATTTGCCACCATTAAAGGTGTTGTAAATTATATTCTTTTGTTAAAACGTTTTTTTTTGTTCAAACATTGATGGATAAATCATTACTATAGACTAGATGGTTTTGTTCAGTAACGGGTGTCCCTGTGTCCAGGTATTTTAATGAACAGAAAATAAATGTTTACATGGCTTGCCAATTTCACCTAATCGGAGAACCCATTTATCAGCTTCAAATTGACTGTGTTCCAACTTCCAATTATGTCGTGACCACACTGAACACACCTTTTTTAAATGTTTTTTTATATATATTTTATTTTATATTTTTTTGTAGAGTGACAGACAGTAGGCTGACAGGAAATGGGGAGAGAGATGGGGGAGTGACATGCAGTAAAGGCCGTCGGGATCGGGAGTCGAACCCGCGGCACACTGCCAGACTGCATTACCAGCCAAGGTGCCTGGACCACTGAGCCACGGCCCAGGCCAACACTTTTTTTAACTGGAAGTGCTACTTCTGAAATACTCTGCAGGCCAAAGTGTACACCTTTGTGATGTCACTGATCACATGACCCCAAGTTCTAGACCTCCAGTTCTAGGCTAAATCATAGAGTAATAAAAGGATAGAGGCCGAACCGGCCTCTATCCGGTTCATTTTGATGGAAGTTGCGTTTTGAAGCACCCGGAAGAATGGTCTACTTCTGCATTTGACCACCACATTTTGATGGTCAAATGCGGAAAGTGCAATTGAGCGTTTGTTAAACCCCAGCTATCGGGGTTTCCTCGTCATCATTCAGGGGCCCGCCTGAAGTTCCACATTTCACCACTTTTTTAGTATTATTGCCACACAAGAACTCTTACTAATGACACCAGACCTGTAGGGGCCCGTTGGCCACCGGCCTACTTGCGAACGGTGCAACTTGGGAACCTAATAATACCTGTTGTCAACTTGTCATAGCACCCGTTTTAACTATCTGTGTCCCTTTTGTGCCCATGCTGTATATGGAGATATCTGTAGTATGCAATACATGTCCTCATAGCACCCATAACTGTCTGTGTACGACATGGAGATGTCTGTCTGTCTGCCTGTGTGTGAAGAGTGCAAACTGACTGTGAAAAGTGGACTGATTAAGTAATCAATTGGCAGGTGTGAGGTTGCCATGGCAATCAATAGGCAGAGGCTGGAAATTGCACAGGTATGGGGATTTAGGCTGATTAGGCCCACTGGAAGAGCCTGACCAGAGCCTTTTGTGGTGGTTCTGGAGAACCGTGGGTCCGACTGACTAGATACGGGCACTGCACTCCCTGCGGGGGTGTGGAATGGCTGCTTTAACCCATTGTTGACTGTCTGAATAAAAACCTTTTTACAGGGGCCATTTTTTTATTGCCCATAAGTGCTCTTTTGAAGGAGTCTAGGAATTCAAATTTCTTAATGGCTGTTCGTAGTCCGTTCCACATTGAAGTGGCATAGGAGCGAAATTAATTTAACCCCTTGTTGGAGCCGAATCTGGGTTGAACGTGTTTTGTGGAACTCCCTCTGTTGTGATCATGGACTTTGTTGACATTAAGGAAGTATTTCGACAGGTACATGGGTATCCTCTTAGAGGTGTAGCAAATCTTGTAGGCGAGGCCCATTGCAAGTTGCTATACTCTGTCGCCAACCCTAAGCCATTCCAACGACCGATCAAAATTAGCGGGGTGAGGTGGGTTCGGGGAGTTAGGCCAAGTAGAAGCCTGACTAGTTTGTTGTCTGGAGCCTTGTTTTTAGGGCCTTTGATGTGCATGCATAGTTGAATAAACCTTGAATGAGGCCTACTGTTACGGTCTTCAAAGTATTTTTGCTGACCACTGAGGAGATTCTGTACAGGAATCTTGTTCTTTGACCTTTTTGATCATTTATTGGTAGCCATTTTATCACAAGAAAGATTTGATTGAAGTATTTATTAACAGTTTGCAGAATGGGTACATTTCACATGAAAGCACAACTCAATACAAAGACTGTTACTGTGGACGACACACTGATAAAGCATTACACTTGTTTACAACAGGGTCCACCCTTTTCAATTCATCATTCACATTTAGAGACGTACAAATATACACTTCTATATAAAACAGACAAACGCGTTTCGGTGCGCAGGCCTTCGTCAGTGTCAGAATTTGCTCTTATCATTGTATAATGTATAGCATCATCTCATACTGGGCAATCAGAATGCCTGTTGCCACAAATTTACATCATATTTGGCGGACATTTAACCCAATTTCTCCCTTCATTGTTAATGGCAAATATTGAGACGTGTGGGGACAAGATTTGGCGGACATTTGACCTAATTTCTCCTTTCATTGTCAATGGCAAATATTGAGACGTACGGGGCCAAAAGCTATACGTATATAGAAGGGCTAGTGCCCCTCAAAAACAGGAAATCATGTAGGGAGATATAAAAGGGAAAAGAGACATATACAGTATTAAGGGGGTGGGGGGTGATTTAGATTTTATGGTGGCCAGTATCTAATTGCAGCCGTCAGTAGTTGCCCTTTCAGAGTGGATTTGAAGGAGTCAAGGGATTCACATGTCTTACTGTTGGTAGGGCGTTCCACATATTGGTGGCATAGGAGCGGAATGTATTAGAGTCCCTTGTTTGTGCTGAATCTGGGTTGAACATGGTTTGTTGAACTCCCTCTGGTGTTGTTGGTATGAACTTCGTTGACATTAAGGAAGTATCTAGACAGGTACATGGGTATCTTGGTGGTGTAGCGAATCTTGTGGACCAGACCCATTGCAAGATGCTGTACTCTGTGGTCAACCTTAAGCCATTCCAGCCTGTCAAAATGGGCAGGGAATGGGCATAATACCAGTGGTTTTCAACCAGTGGTCCGGGGACCAATTTCAACTAAGTCCACACTCACAACACCAGATGGAGACGAACCACGTGCAACCCAGATTTGGCTCAAACAAGGGATTACACTCATTTCGCTCCTATGCCACTAAAATGTGGAACGCCCTACCAGCCATTAAGAAATGTGAATCCCTTGACGCTCTCAAAGAGCACTTCGGACGGCTGCAATTTGAAACTGGCCCCCATAAAAATAAAAGTCTGAGTCCCGATCCCCTTTCCCCCATACTTACATGTTTTTCCCTTTTCTACTTTCTTTATATGATGATGTCCTGTTTTTGATGTCCAGCTTTGAGGGTGGGTGTAAACACAAACATTACATGCCATTGATAATGAATGGCCAGTTTTACGCAGTTTAACACAAACATTAAATGCCAATGCCATTGACAATGAATGAACAGCTTTGAGTGTTTGTGTAAACATAAACATTGTGTAATCACAAACATTTGAGGACGCAAATTCTCATTGGCCGGAATGCAATGATGTATGTATGATTGATGATGCACGATGATAGAGCGCCCCTCTTTTTTTTTTCTTTTCGTGTGTATATTTGTAAGTCGTTATATTGTTAATTTGTTATGATGAATTGAAAATGGAGGACCCTGATGTAAACAAGTCTTGTGCTTTTCATGGTTTCATCCCCAAAGTAGCAGTTTTTGTATTGACTTGCTTTTGTTTGAAATGTACGTGTACCCATTGTACATACTGTGAAATAACATTTTACAAATGGTGGGCCGTGGCTCAAATGCCGAATAAATAATGGGCCTTGATATGAAAAGGGATGAAAACCACTGCCCTAGACTAGATGGAGGGACATTGGGCATGCCTCCTGGCGGACATTTGTACTCTTGAACATATCTTTCTTGTCTTGCTGCTGTCACTCACCATAGCATGTGGCCTGAGCAACATTCTAATACGTTTCACTGCCATTAGTTTGAGCTGGACACAGTGAGATATTATTAAAGAAACATGAATCTAAGAATGAATATACAAGATGAATATAAATGCTTTTATTTAGGAAATGTAATAAAACTCTTTGTACATGACCTCTCTAAAGAGGTTAGTTTTGCCCATACATGCAACTCTCTTTGTTGAGGTGCAATTACAAATTGGAGAAAAAAAACCTAAAATAAAAAATAATAATAAATAAAACAGATCAAATGTGATTGTAAGTTGACTCACTCAGACCTGTTTAGGGTTGCAGTTTGGTAAAACTATCAACCGAATTCACATGCTTTTTTGTGTGGAGAATGTCTTGTTAAACTAAACAAATACAAGCATACATGATTTGTAGCAATTTGAGTTTTTTTTTCTTTTTTTTCCTAAAGAGATGCCACTCAGACATAAGCTGTTTCCTTCTCCACGCTTAGTTTACACTTGACCAGCTAAACTTCTGCATACACAGAAAAAGCTTGTTACAACCAAATATACTACCGGTATGTTATAATTTACCAAAATGTTAAAAGATTCACAACTGCAGATATTGCATTTAAATGAGGCTAGCTGCTAAATTTGTACATAGTGTTGAATGAGTTTGGATGCTTATACCTAAACCTTTTGAATATACTGTACTGTATGTTGAAAAGGGGTCAATAGTATTTGCTAAAGCAATTCTTGCTGTTGTGTTGAATATTGCAGCATTATGGCACCAACTGTTTTAAAAGCTAACCAGACCTCAACAAAATATTCTTGGTTCACAATTTTGGCAGTTGTGACAAATGTGATCTCATTGCTTGGTGTAGATTCAAACCAAGCATCTTATTGACTAAAGACACAAATTATGACATTGCCTTGTCCAACAGCCTTTGAGAATAAATTGACACTTTCTAAACCATTCGACTATGGTTTAACATGACCTGCATTTTCTGAATAAGGAATAGGGTAAAATAATTGTCACTTTTATTGATTGTATCTATTGAGTGAAGCTTGTCCTAATGATGACACTGAAATAGTCTTAGTAAATTAAGTAGGTGACTTCACTACACTAAATAAAACATTTAAATCCAACATAACATTTCACCACAAAAATATGTCTGCAAAGGATTTAAAACACGTATGTACTTCGGGATACTTTTCATTGACAATCATGGCATTTTGCTTCTTCTTTAAAATAGAAAATAAAAAGTTCTGACACAGATGACAACCATTGATCTAGTTCTCATCTGAAACAATGTTTCGCCTTATTTCCCTATAATTTAAATCTATTTTTCAAGTGAATTCAATTTCAATTGCATTGCCATGACACTGAAGGCTGCATAAGGCACTAAAAAGAGACAAAATTCCATATTTCTTAATGGAGTCCTGTTGTGTCATCATCTTTGGATGTTTGTGACAGGCTTTGTGGCCCAGGATGAGCAGATGTTGACAGTAGGCTCAGGCCTCAAGCTGATGACCAAGTCTTTTGCCTCCACGATGCCAGCCACAGCTTGTTGTAGAATACAAAGTGACTGTATCTCCATCGAGATAAACCGGTAGTACGGGACAACATTCAACATCTGCAAAGAGAATATAAATGGAAATTATTCCTGACTCTGCAACTAGTTTTCTCTAGTTTATCGGCTAAAGGACTGTCGGCTATTATGTCCTTTAATAATACCTGGGACTTATATAGCGCTTTTCTAATACCCAAAGACGCTTTACATGTGTGGTGGGGGGAGAGGGGAGACATGAGAAAAAGACAACTTTATTAGAAAAATAAAGTAAAATAAAGTAAAATAAGCTGATAAACTAGAAATTCCTTCAACGACAATAAATAATTAAATCTTATGCATTTGTAAATGTGATGTTTACTCCACATTTACTCCACACAAGCAAGCTAATAGAAGTGAGAAGTAAGGAAAGGGGCCCAAAATTAGACTTACCCCCTAGATTTTAACACTCTCTGTTCCATACACGTTGTAGCCTTCTCGGTATGTGGCAAAATTCTGGGCATTTGCTGGAGGGGCAGGTTTAAAGTTTTGTGCATTCTTTGCCAGTTTTAGTCTTTTGGTTTCTTGCCGTGACTTGTAGCAGAATTCTACCAAAGCCACGGTCATGGCCAGCCCAAGCCCCCCAACCAGAATATAGAAGACTCCAGCCACATTGCTCAGGCTTAATGCACTTGTCTTGTCCTGGGGGGAGGTAGGGAACACTGTTAAGAATTTAAAATTGATAGTGAGGCTGGCCTCAGCCAGACTCGAATCCAGGTTTGAAGTAGACCAGTCACACTATATCTGAAGTTCTGAACTAAACATTCCCAGAAATTCTAAGGGGACTGAGTAATTTTATTTCAAAATGAGAAGACAGCAAATCCCTTGCAGATAGTTGCCTGCTGTTACGTAGACCTGGTGTAATCTGAGGCTGATTTACTGAGTGACATTCCTGTCAAAGTTGAAAGCTGCAGTGATTTCCTACTTAACGAGTGAAATGTCAATCCTCAGTTGCAGAAATAGTAAGCTAGCCCCTTTCTACTCTAAAAGAGCTGGATTGGTGAATGTAGAGAGAAAGGCTCCATCTATCCTATCTTGTGGTCTCTTTGCAAGGTCACCCCTAAAGGAAGGTGGTCAGAGTCGTACAGGTCTAAACATTAAGCCCTGATTTGACTCTAATACCTATTATTTGTCACACTGCATCTTGAAATTTAAAGTAAACCAAAGTGACAAGCTGTGGAAATTGAATTGAACCATTTTGCTGCAATTAAAAGCCAAACATAGCAAACATTGAAATTCCTTTATAAGGGTTTTACCATTTGTATTTTAACTCAAAGTCTTCATAGGGTGATATTATATCGATCTCCACTTTGGATTACAGTGTCTGGATCACCCACCTAACTCAGTTGGTTAAACTAGTTTATTAACCCAGCAGCAAATGTCATTTATTGTGGCAAGGCCATTTAACACCAGTTGTCTGTATGTCAAGTGCATGGCTTGGCAAATTAATGTAAAATGGTCTGTTTGGAGTTTTTCCACAATAAGGAAACTTGCTGGTAACGGGTAATGCATAATGGCCCTGGATTAATTATAGTTATGTTGCAGACAAATGAATAAGAACACAAATAAACTACATTTCAATAGTGCGTTGGACGAGAAAAAAGCAGTATAACGGTTGCAATTCTATGATTCAACTTTTCATAATTGTATGAAGTACACAATATGTTTTACATTTTTGTTTTATCTATATTGTCAAACTGTGTAGACATCAATGACATTACGTTTATAATAATGAACGATGATTATGATCGATAATGATAATAGTCAAAATAAGTGAAATAAGCAATAACCATTACAATATAAAATAATATTGTCCCTGTGTTTTGTAGATGCTATTCTAGAGACAGCCAAGCAAGTGTTCTATATTTTTTTTGTATGCTTTAAAGAATGTATGCTTTAGATGTTTGCATATGAACAATTAAGTCAAAATGCAATTTGTAATCAGCATAAAAAGACCTGCAGCGACTGACCTTACTTCCAGAGTCCTTGGTTCCACATTCACCCTTATCGTACCACCATTTGTTTTTCAGCTTGTCTAAGACTCCTTGTTCACTGAGTTTCAATACTGCAAGGTTTACAGGAGTTCTTCACGTAGGGAAATAACATAAATAACATCATATTATGTTATTTTATGTTATTCAACTTTTAATCTACTTTATATACTGTACAAAGCGATAAGAGTAGGGTGCTGGCCAAGACATCACAGATATAGCAAGCAAACACTAGCTGTGACCTTTTTTTTATAAACCATATCTCTACCCTAGCATGCCAGACCCCACGCGTATCGCTTTGAGTAATCGGCACACACTGTTCAAGGTAGAATATTTGAACTTGCAGAGTAAGAAGCTGCCGCGTTAGCTTTGTACAAAAAAGAGATGGGATTGCTGTGAGTGTGAGCACATTTTTATGCGCAGCTTTTTAAAATTAATTGGGTGGATCTGACAGGAACCCTTTCTTGACTAATACAAAAAAAAAGCAGTCCACTTTCATTATCACAACAAAGACATGAGTGTTAATTCAACTCTGAGAGTGTAAGACTTGACCTAGGTCCTAGGGTAAATGTTATGCTCTCAAGAGTCAGAATAACATTCAGGATTTCGTGTGACTATGTGTATAGCCAATGTCTCACAAAATCACCCCTTTCTTCATAGACAACCACAGGGCATTTCATAATACAGGCACTATCGTGATGCCAAGACTGTTTTGCAAATATGAATCAAGACAAATCACCTCAGGGCCTGCTCCAAAAAGACTAGCTTGTTGTACAAAATGTACAAATTGTGTAGCAATAATGGCCATAATGTGGCCATTTGCACTGATTTGTTTCTTAAGTATTGTAATAGGTGTTGCTCACAATGCTCAGCAGCAAAGACTTTGTAAGACAATTACCCTAAATAATCAGCCATATGGCAGATAGATTTGGACGAAGTTGTCTGGAGAGACTGAATCTTTGGGTTGAGGAGAATCTTTCCTTGGGCTATTGTTTTGCAAGACATTATGCTGGACTCACTTGACTGCTACATGTCCATGCTTATTTTCGTACAGAAGGAAAAAAAAGTATAACAATAAATATATTGTATTCACCACTGAATTATTTGTGTAATGGCATATAAATCAAATATAAGATACTCAACAAGCAGTATAAATACAGAATAGTTGGATATCATGCATGATCAATATTGAATGGTTATTATGGCTAACCTGCCACCAGTTTTCTAACAAGTTCACTTTGAACTTCTCTTAGAAAAGAGCATTTTTCAGCATGTAAAGTGTATGCCGTAAAAAAGAAAATAATATATATATTATATGTATATATTTATATTTAACAGATTATTAGGGCAGTGACACTTTCTATATTCTTCCAAATAATATGATAATTATCAGTTTTGAGTTCCAGCTCATTGTTTTCAGTCATCGCTTACTACTAAAAAGTTGGCGTGATTTGTATCCAAGGGAAAACATGGTGGTATAATTATACACTGAATGCCAGTACTGGTGTAGTGGGGGCAGTAAGCAATGTAACCTAATCCACATGCTGTCATTTATATGTGAGCTCTCCACTATGGTGTGTGATCATGTGTTTTGGCTGCATCAATCAGTTGTGTCTTGTTGTTTCCCTATCCTGTGCTAGTTTTTTGACGATTGAGAAAGAAGAATGTTCTGCGTGTTCTCGCAAACACTACATTGGTAACCTCTACGACATTCTGTATGCATAAAATGTCAAATATTGCAGTGTCCTGGCCTGTGCATTTGAGGGAAAACAGCTAACATACTCATTACATTTAAATTGTGATTTGGCTACGGAAGCCAAAAAGTTTCACTCCACCAAACATCCAACATGGGTTGGTCATCCACCGTGCAGGAGAAGGAGCTCAGTGACTGCCATAGATAGGTCAGAGATACCCAACCACTGGTACGTGTGCCTGTGCTGGTACTTGGGACATGTCCCACTGGTACACGAGAAGGGAATCTATAACCTGTGCTGGTACTCGGGACATGTCCCACTGGTACACGAGAAGGGAATCTATAACCTGTGCTGGTACTCGGGACATGTCCCACTGGTACACGAGAAGGGAATCTATAACCGTGCGTCACCAGGATTGAGGATTAATGATATGGTCAATGACAGTGATATATATTTATGATATAGTGTGTAGTGATATAACATTATGTTGTGATATAATAATATAGCAGCAGGTATAGGCTACTTGAGGCCAGTCAACTGTCTTTCGTGTTTGGGTACCCCCCCAGCACACCCACCACACCCCACCACGCAGGCATGCTGGTCCACGAACATTTTATGAACAGGCAGCCGGTAATAGAAAGGTTGGGAACCCCTGCCATAGGTGACACTCGCTTAGACTGCCAACTCTTCATTAAGGAAACCCTTTCTGGACATAATTTCCTTGTTGACACAGTTGTCCAAATAAGTGTACAGTGTACTGGGAAAGGCAGTCCTATTTCTATCACCAGTTTAGCCAAACTCGTGCATGCCCTGTCCGAGGCACTAAAAAATAAGACCCAAAAGCCGCAAGCAGTCGATCGACTGGGTGGATGACCTGGCCAAGTCTTTTGCAGACTTCCAAGTGGGTACTGCCACTGGCAAAGGCAATTTGCATTACCCAGTGAGACTATCACCCTCACGACCGACACTTTGGAATCATCCATGACCGGTCGACGGTGCCCAACACCTCCGACCCAACGAATGGAAGCACACCACTTTCACCAGCGAGCTGCTATAGGTCTCTGCCACTTCCATTTCATGTTAGAAGCCCAACTGTTTACAGCTTTTGTGGATCACAGACCACTGATTCATGTACCTGACAAAGACCATACTGGTGGAAACATACTAACTAAACTTCAATTTGGGGAGCATGAGGAACAGTGCATATCTTTTTCTTGTACTCTTCTTGGTCTCTATCTGTACCTGTTTAAATTTTAATTTGCATGTGCATGTAGCCTACTATCTTGGACTGCAAGCCCAACTGTTCATATCGTTTATGGACCGACCACAGAGTGCACAGATTCCCGTGGTCATTAGTTTACCATGTCCAAGATCACTGAACCATGGTTTTGCCCCCAGGACCAACACGCCTAACTGACAGTCTCTCTCGGGCTGTTGTTGGCACTATTCATTTGGTCACCAACCAATTGCGCTCGCATGGTCGCACCGACCTAGCCTACGACTCTGAGGTTTGAGTCTACAGCACAGCCGTCATGAGCCTACAGCTGGCCGTGGTTCAGTTTGATCATAGCACCACCAGCTACCCTGCCCCTGTGCTCCATTGTACCCAAGGACTGGAGACAGAAGTTGGTTGCAGCAAAGTTCATGTGGCACAAGCTATGGACCTGAGATTTGAAAGCTGCCTCCATGGAGTGCCAGCATGTGTCTATGTTCACTACCACATCAGTGCCTATCAGCCTGAGCATTAGATGCCCGAGCATCAGTTCGACCACAAATTAATATAGCGCCTTCACTCAAGGCGCTTTATATTCACCCACACATTCACACCTAATGGCTAGAGGAAACCAACACCAACCCAGGGAGAACTGGGGATCGAACCGGGAACCTTCCGATTCCCAAGCAGCTGCTCTACGGCCTAAGCCTCTGCTGCCCCATCATCATCAGAGACCATCTTGGTCAACATGGTCATGGACCCTGAGGCTGTTCCTCTGGTGTCGACAGCAATGGCCATCATAGCTTGAGCGTTCATTGGCAACTGGACAGCGCAGTTCAGCATGCCATCTCACATCAATTTAAACCCCCTAATAAACCTTGGACTTCTTGGTTATCAATGCCCAGAGCTTTGGTAGGAAACAGCATAGCAGAGGAATATTTCCCCATATTTTATGAAATTGTTTGTTTCTGGCTGATAGGTTAAGCACAATTAGGCTAATCACATATGGTTAAGAAAGGTGCTTTTTGGGTGAGGCATATTTAAGAAGCATTCGCCGAAAACTGCACAGAAACAATATTAACAATCTGTCCCAGTACCCTGAAGCTCAACACTACCAAACCTCAAACATGGAAAACTGTACAACACCCTGGAATGTTCAATATACTGCTGTTAAATAACAACTCCATCATTTGGAGCTGTTTAACATTAATTGAAACAAACCTTTGACAAACCACCAGGTGGTGGAGTTGAGAATTTAAATAATGTTAGTGTTGCCTCTAGAGAAGCCAGGAACTGCAAGGATGATGCATTTCAGAATATAAAAGGACTCAAAATGTGGACGTAAATTGATTTGACAGAGATAGTTTATGTCATCCTGTAAAAATATAGCTCTGCTGTCGGGAAGAAACCATCTACTGGAACTCCAAAATGTTCCTTTTTCAGAAAATAAAAAAATATATATTTTGTTTTTCAGCAAATGAAGAAAACCCTATATTTTGTAAACAAAGCAATAGGCCTACTGCCTCATCAAAGTTGGTGTTGTGACTTTATATATTGTTGGAGAGGTGGTGGAGTTAGCTGCTTTAGCAGACAGTTTGAGGGTCCAATGGAGTTAAGAGGTTTTGTCCGAAGCACCTTGTAATACTTTCCATCGGTTCAATATGTTTTTCCATTGATTTCAAGAACCTCAAAAATGTAGTGGTTTCCTCCCCGACAGCAACGATATGATCTTAAGAGGGACATGTGAATGGGACTAATAGTTTATATACTAGACCTTTTGTTTTCTCGGTGCAAATGATTATGGATATATTAGTACAAATATGAATATGAGTGTATACTGTATGGGTGTTAATGTGAGTATGAGACGCATGTGAGTATGAGGTCAAATTTAAAAACTGCAATGAAAAACTTCAATTGCAAATTGAGTACTGTACATATTGCAGCAATATTGCATCATCCAATTGTCATGACTCAAATTGTTTTCTACAAATACTTATAGGATGTTTGCTACATTGAGTTTCACTTGTGTACCTACTACCTACTGTACATTAAAATAAATAAACTCAATCTAAATTCAGGGGATAATTAAATTAAGTATTTACTTGATAATTAGGCCTATTGAATTGCCTCTCTCAGTGGTTGTTACATACAATATATTCCAATAACTTTTTTTTTCCTGCAAAGAAATTAAAGACAAAGGAATGTGGCAGTCATGTTTGATACTATCAAAACATATCCTGCTCTCTTGTCTAACAACGAACATAGGCAATTGTGAAGACATGGCTACTCTGTGTTGTGTTGCTGTTAGCATCCATAGCCTGCTTACTCAGGAATGGATGACTAAAATCAGCAACAACAACGTTAGCCTGTCTTCGTTCACAATATGCCAGGTGTACTGTGGCCACGATGCAAGCTGAAGAAAAGATATACAGGCAGATCTACAGTTGAGTTGTTCCTGTGTCATGACACACAAGATCAGGGGCCTCATTTATAGGAAGGCTATACAATCAAATTTGATCTCTGAATTGGTATGAAAAAGCTCCCAGTCCCAACTTGACAAGCACACCTAGTAGAGGCAGTTAAACACTTTAACCCTAGCATCACTATTCTTGTCAGACTGCTGTACCTATATCTATCAATAAAGGCAAAAAGCAACAACAAAAGAAGAGAAAGCCTGTCATAGCACAAAAACAGGAAAGCCTTGATCAATAACAATGTGCTATTGTGAGAAATGGGAGCTCATTCAACGGCTCTTAAATGTGTTGCACATGGTAGTTGGAAGGTGTACACAACATATAAGATTGTATTAAATTCAAATGTTTTGTTTGTTAATTTTGTAAATGGGGCCCCTGGTCATATTCTCCACTCTGTTTTTCAGGTCTTGTTGATCATGGAAAGTCTTTGACTGGTCTTAACTGAAGATCACCCAAAGGTATTTCCATGCCGACCAGCTTATACTTTTGATTCAGTGAGACGGTGTTGGTATAATTGAACAAACATTCGGACCATTAAGGTCTTACTTTGCCATTAGAATTCTCACGTTTGCCTGTAATGCTTACTCCCCTCAAGAAAAACGCTGTGCCCCCGTGCCTAATCTGTCCCCAGCAGCAGATCGGAGGGCTAATGCTAATGCTAATGCTATGCTCTCTCATGTTGACCTGTGGATATAAAAAGCAGAGGCAAACATGTTCTACCTTTCATAACCACAGACCAAACCAGTAGCCAGAACACCCCCCCCCCCCCCCCCCCCCCCATTGTACTATATCTACAGTATCATTGCTGTTATTGCTATTTTCTTTCTCCTTTTTTTTAATTAGCCAAGTAAAGGATTCCCAGTTTGATCTCAGGTGCTTAAATATCAAAATACAAAAAAATATCACATTTAGTGGCTGGTAATTTGTAATTAAGGTTTCAGTGATGACAGCCTTGCCGATTACTCTCTACTAAGGGTACCCGACTTTGGTTGACATTGAGGCTGACCTTAGAGTCCCCTCCCCCGCTGCCGCACTCTCCCTTGTCGTACCACCATTTGTTTTTCAATTTGTCCAAGAGGCCCTGCTCATTCAGTTTTAACACTGCCAGGTTAACAGCATTTCTTGAAACGATAAAACATAACTTGTAAGAGAAAAATGATCAGGTCCGTGAGAAATCTAATTTGGATTAATAGTAAAGGAAATTGTTATGGATATCAATGGTTCATAAAGGGAGCACGGAAAAGACAAATTGGTAAAGTATTTCACCGGTGTGGAAAGGTTAAAAAAAAGTGCATATAAAAGTGTCAAATATTAGAAGGGTGGCATGAAGGGGGTCACACTGCTAAAAAAGTGACGTGTGCGGGATGGGGACATTCTGTCATGGAGAGTAGAAATAACAACATCCAGCATGCAAGGCACCATTCATCACAACTGACGGACCAGCATTGTAAGTAGCACGTTAAGAAAGGACATGAAATTTAAATGTTAAACCAGAAGCAATGCAAAAGAACCAGATGGATGGGGAAATCACAGACAACATGAGGGAAGAAAAGAGTGGGGAAAAGGGGACAAAACAAGGATGGAAAGGCTGTATGTATAGCTCCATCAACATTCAGACTAATTAAGTAAATGTGGCTATAATTAACAATAACATGAAGAAAAAAAGGCACTAACACAAACCAATAGTTTCACCACCCACAGACAGTGTATATGAATGAATGTATGTGCGTCCGTGCGCTGTATGTACGTACATCAGTCGTACAATATTTAGGTACGTATGTATATACATACATACTGTACATACATACATACATATATACACACACACACACACACACACACACACACACACACACACACACACACACACACACACACACACACACACACACACACACACACACACACACACACACACACACACACACACACACATACATACATAGTCTAGATTACATTTGAAATGCAAATGCTGTTTGAAAGGGTTTACTTTCCTGATGTGCTTTGGGAGCAAAAAGGGGGGCGGGTTAAAATGAAGAAGAAAACAATGAGCCCAGGAGACATCAGGGTAGGTGGAATACTATAACAACATGGACATTGTTATGTTATTCCACCCACCTTAATGCAGAGCCTTTAGGTGTGGCCACGCCGTAGCCCTTAGAGTCGAGGTTGCCTCCCACTTTCATGGTGTCACACGGCTTCCGCTGTTCGATGTACTCGTTCATGGTGGACTCCAGGAGGAAGGCGAACTTGCCCTTGGACTTGCGCACCCGGGCGACCCCGTCCGGAGTGGTCTTGGCAAACACGGAGGGTTCCGCCGATTTCATGTATGACCACATTTTCTCATAAACTGCTATTTTGGAGCGCTGCGAAAGAGAAGAAAAAAAGGAACCAAAACAAAAAGATTTTCTTCTGTTAGAAAGACTGCTAAAATGTAAAAATGATACATGGTTATTCATGGGAATTTGGCAGCATGCTGAAAATGCAAACTACCTGTATATGCTATGCTATGCTATGCACGCACGCACGCGCACGCACGCACGCACGCACACACACACACACACACACACACACACACACACACACACACACACACACACACACACACACACACGCACGCACGCACACACACACACACACACACACACACACACACACACACACACACAAACACACACTCCCTGAATTTGAACATTTTCAACAGTTACAAATTGAACAGGCCAGCACTCTTTCAATTGAAACGGGCTTGGTAAGATAGCAAAAATAATTATGTTATACCTGCTCGAACGTTGACACACATTCTCAGTAATCCAATTAAAAATGAAGAATAGTATCAGGCTTATGTGGTATTTTAACTGTTAAATGGTGCTCTTTGTTTGAATTCCACTGTGGCAGAATATTTGACTTGGACTTGACAGGACCCCAGTTCTCAGCCTGAGAACTGGGTAGACGTGCCACCTGGACCAGTTAAAACACATGCTGGATGCAGTCGTGCTCTTCTGGCACACACTGCAGCTAAAAATGGCCAGTTGAAAGTCTGCTGGTTGCTCACCAGGGAGCTGCAGTACACAGCTGTCTACAATAGAAGGACAAATATGGAACCTGCATTAAACTAGGTTAATGTGACCTTCTGCCAAGCCAGGAGAAGGCTCAAGTGCCTCTGTGAAAACGTTACCAGGAGAGGGCTAAAGTGCCTCTGTGAAAACTTTACCAAACCCCTAAATGTCTTTCGAGGAGTAGGTTTGTATGATCTCTTGGATCATGCAATCAATTTTAGCACTTACAAAGTGCTAAAATTCCATTATTTCCTGTCATGAGAGAAGGAATAGGATGGGTGGTTAAAGTCAAGAGTCAGGACCCCTCATAATTTGTAACATAAACTTCATTGCCAAAGGGATTTATTACATGAATCATGCTTCTGTAGATATCATGTGAAAAGTATTTATGGGACATTTTGGCTTCACTTACTATGAGTAGTTTGCAGTTTGCAGATTCCTTTGTAATAATTCTTTCAGATTCTTTAATGGATAATGATCAATGCTCATCATAATTAATGATGATAAAAGTTCTTACACTGCATCTGGTTGACGCAAGCAAGGGCCAACATCAGAGTAAATTGGCAAACTGTGTCAGCTGGCTCACAGTACTGTACCGTATATTGCATCATAAAGAATTCATCTGAAGCCAGCAATGGAATGGATTATGGATACAGGCCAATAACGGAATCATTCTTGACATACTGTAGTGATTAATGAACAATTTCAGTGGAAGAGAGTGCTCATGTAAGCAATGCTAAATGACTGGTTGACATTAAAATGCATTAGGAATGTTAATAGTTATCAAATTAATTGATAATTCCCATCCCTAAAATACATGCGTCTCCCTAAGTGGTGAACTGTAGTCGCAGAGAACATGTGAAGTAGAGTAGTAGACCATGTCTGTTATGTTGAAACCTATTAAGCCCCAATGTTTTATTAACTGAGTTAAAAGTTCTATTTCTGTATTTTTCAAAAAGCCCTGCTAGCTACAACCAACTGGACAAAGTGGTTTGAACTAAACAACACTGGCATCCTTGGAGCCTAGTCTCAAGAGTGGGGCAGATAAGAGGAAAAGATTATCTCTCTATCCATGGGTTACAAAGTTTGACCCTGGCATCACTTACACAACCGATGAAGTCAAGTAGAAGGTAGGAACAGCTTGCAAGGCCCTGTGCGAGACAATTTCAAATATGTATTCATAGGTCACCGATTTCAATGTAACGCAACAGGAACCCCAGCTAGTGTTTTTGGTCGTCCAACAGTTACTTAACACAAAGTGTCAGAGTGAAGACCAGAGTGGGATTTGAACCCGCAACGTCTGGATCATGTGGACAGCCACTTAACACACTGAGCTACCAGGCTGTCAGTGTTATCTGATTAACATCCATGATAACACTTAAAACCACTAAAGACACTTTTGATGCACAGCAAACACCATTAAAATGCTCTGTACATGATCCCAAGGCTCCATTTGAACAGTGACACCAAAAAGAACAACATAAAACTGGAAATCACAGAGAGCTCAGTGGCACCCTTGTTAAGACGACATCCATGTGAGCCAGAGGTTGTGAGTTCAAATCCAGCTGAGTTCCTCCTACTTTCACTCTGCAGCATGTTTTGGAGAATAACACCCAGAAGAACACTGGAAAGAGATAGAAAGTTGAGGAGATTTTCAGAGAGTGTGGTGGCTCTCTTGTGATAAGCTGCTGTCTGTGAGAGCCACAGGTTGTGGGTTCAAGTTCAGCCCATAGCCCGTGGCCTCAGACAGCATAGTGTTTTTCATAATTTTTCAGGATTTGAAAAATGTTTTTTTTTAAATCTTCGTTTTTCATCATTTTTGACCATGGGCTATAGCTCATGGTCTCGGACGGCATACTATAGCATGCCGTTTTTCATATTTTTTGAGGATTTGAAAAAAGACGAAAATCACTCAAGAGGTCTCGGAGTGATTTTCGTCTTTTTTTCAAATCCTCGTTGACTTCAATGTGTTTTGGGTCACCACCCAGCTAACATGTCCATCTGGGCCCAATTGGGTTTTGACATGGGCTATGGGCATGGGTTCCAAGTGGGCCGTGCACCCAGTTTTCACAAAGGGCCCAGCCGTGTTAGCCCATATGGGCTAACACAGGTTTCTAACTGGATCTTAGGTGGTATCCAAATGGGCCATTTTATTTCAGAACCATGTGTGCGCCACCTGTGTTTGCCTATATGGGTTTGAACTGGGATCTGATTGGGCCTTAAGTGGGTACCAGCTGGGCGAATTATATGTGACCCATGTAGGCCACACTTGTGTCCGCCCACATTGTCCTACATTACTATCTCCTACGATCAAGGGTTAGGGTTAGGGTACTGTAGCATGCCGTTTTTCATCATTTTTGAGGACGAAAATCACTCCGACACCATGGACTATAGCCCATGGTCTGGAAGTGATTTTGTCTTTTTTCAAATCCTCGTTTTTCATCGTTTTTGACCATGGATTATAGCCGGGTTAGGGTTATATAGGTTCCACGGGCTAATAAAGTGTAAATTCGGGGGTCCTTGACAAGAAAAGGTTTGGGAGCCACTGTTGTAGAGGGTCTATAGAATAGATAGATGTTGATAGTATTAAGTTAGTGACTTTGACAGTGTACAAATGGAACCGGTTTTCAGCAGGTCAAATGAGGTACAGAAAACCGTGTGACTCCCAGGCTGATCTCACTGGGGGAAAACTGTATGAGTTTATTTGTTTAAGAACTAACAATACATTGAAAAATATATTCTGGATGTGACACTTACAAGCCGAAATAGAGCAGTTGGTAGAGCATTAGACTGAATATCTAAAGGTCCCTGGTTCAATCCAGGCTTTCGGCAGTTGAAATGAGGAACAGAAAATCTCTTAGGCTGATCTCACTGGGTGAAAAACTAGATGAACAAGACCAATTTCAGGAGAACAAAAAAAGCAGTGTGAATTGTCTGGAACCAGTGGATCAGTGTGTTAGAACATTGGCCACATGAGTTCAAACCCCACTCAAGTCTTTACTTTCACGACCAATTTCAGAAGAATAAAATAAACAAAAAAGCAGTGTGAATTGTCTGGACTGGAGCCAGTGGCTCATTGTGTTAGAACGCTGCCACATGATCGGGAGATGGTGGGTTCAAACCCCACTCAAGTTCAAACAAAAAAATAAAGGGGTCAATCCCACCCCAGTTTTTACTGTGACACTTTGCATTCCACACTAACATCAATTAGCACAGAAAAGCTGTGTTATAGTAACCAGCAGTTAGCTCAGTGTGATGAGTGGCTGTGCTTGTGATCCACAGGTCCAGGGTTCAAATCCCACATTAGTCATGTGGCTCTGTGACACTCCGGCCGACGGTGCTTACCGGCCGGCATGCAGGCCGGAATAAATGGATTCTGCCCTCCCTCTTGCTTTGCACACTGACTTTCAGAAGGACAACTTTAAAGCAGCACAGAAATTCCCCATGATTGTGTGCCTCAGTGGCCCAACGGGTAAGTCAAATGTTATCCGTAGTATACCTAGTAGAAGTGTGCCGGTTCAAATCACAGACAGTGGATAATTGATATCCATATGTCACCGACACTGTCCATATCCATATCCTAGTAGAAGTATGCCGGCCACATACTCCTAGTAGGATGCTGAGTAGGTAGGAGTGTGTGCAGTTAAGAGCCCTGGTGGATAAATCAGATAATATCCATAAAATACCTAGTAGAAGTCTTCCGGTTCAAACCCAACATAGGATGGTGCTGAGTAGGTATGACTGTGTGCCGTTAAGTGGCCCGGTGGATAAATCAGATAATATCCATATAATACTTATGAGAGAGTAGGCGAGGAGGGGTCAGGCAGGAGGAGAGTAGGCGAGGTGGCACCAGGCAGGAGGAGAGTAGGCGACACCTTTCAAAGATTCCTTTTCAGGCAACATGTCCACCGTAAGATGAACCTAAGTAGGCTAGAATGGGGTTGCTAGGTGTAAGTATGTAGGACTAGTAGCATGCCAAAGTTTGTGCTATTGCCATAGAGAATGCATTGGGCGTTTACGTTAAATAACTCAGAAACTATAAAACATTTCAAAGTAAAAAGTTCCAGCATGTGTCTCCACAGTAGCTGAATAATAAAAAGTGTGAATGGAGTTTCTAGGTGAAAATGACTTTTGACGTGCCTATAGAGCTGCCATTGAGCCCCATGTTAAATGTCTCAAATTTAAAAGCACTATATTTCTAAAACTATGAAACATTTCAAAGATTCCTTTTCAGGCAAACATGTCCACCGTAAGATGAACCTAAGTAGGCTAGAATGGGGTTGCTAGGTGTAAGTATGTAGGACTAGTAGCATGCCAAAGTTTGTGCTATTGCCAAAGAGAATGCATTGGGGATGGGTGTATGAGAATGGGTGTTGCGGAGGATGAGAGGAATGCCTCTCATCCTCTGCAACACCCATTCTGATACACCGCTATACACCGTGAGGATATGGGCTATAGCCCATATCATACGGCATACTATAGCACGCCGTTTTTCATCATTTTTGAGGATTTAAAAAAAAAAAAAAAAAAAAAAAAAACGATGGGTTATAGCCCATCGTTTTTTGAATTTTTGATTTTTTTTTAAATCCTCGTTTTTCATAATTTTGTACAATGGGCTATAGCCCATATCGTACGGCATACTATAGCACGCCGTTTTTCATCATTTTTGAGGATTTGAAAAAAATGAAAAAAATGAAAAAAACGATGGGTTATAGCCCATCGTTTTTTGAATTTCTGATTTTTTTTAATCCTCGTTTTTCATCATTTTGGACAATGGGCTATAGCCCATATCGTACGGCATACTATAGCACGCCGTTTTTCATCATTTTTGAGGATTTGAAAAAAATGAAAAAATGAAAAAAAAACGATGGGTTATAGCCCATCGTTTTTTGAATTTTTGAATTTTTTTTTAATCCTCGTTTTTCATCATTTTGGACCATGGGCTATAGCCCATATCGTACGGCATACTATAGCACGCCGTTTTTCATCATTTTTGCCATTGAGCCCCATTTTAAATTTGAAAGCACTATATTTCTAAAACTATGAAACATTTCAAAGATTCCTTTTTAGGCAAACATGTCCACCGTAAGATGAACCTAAGTAGGCTAGAATGGGGTTGCTAGGTGTAAGTATGTAGGACTAGTAGCATGCCAAAGTTTGTGCTATTGCCATAGAGAATGCATTGGGCGTTTAAGTTAAATAACTCATAAACTACAAAACATAAAAATAAAAAAAAGTTCCAGCATGTGTCTCCACAGTAAGCTGAATAATAAAAAGTGTGAATCGAGTTTCTAGGTGAAAGTGACTTTTGACGTGCCTATAGAGCTGCCATTGAGCCCAATGTTAAATGTCTCAAATTTGAAAGCACTATATTTCTAAAACTATGAAACATTTCAAAGATTCCTTTTTAGGCAAACATGTCCACCGTAAGATGAACCTAAGTAGGCTAGAATGGGGTTGCTAGGTGTAAGTATGTAGGACTAGTAGCATGCCAAAGTTTGTGCTATTTCCATAGAGAATGCATTGGGCGTTTAAGTTAAATAACTCATAAACTACAAAACATAAAAATAAAAAAAAGTTCCAGCATGTGTCTCCACAGTAAGCTGAATAATAAAAAGTGTGAATCGAGTTTCTAGGTGAAAGTGACTTTTGACGTGCCTATAGAGCTGCCATTGAGCCCAATGTTAAATGTCTCAAATTTGAAAGCACTATATTTCTAAAACTATGAAACATTTCAAAGATTCCTTTTCAGGCAAACATGTCCACCGTAAGATGAACCTAAGTAGGCTAGAATGGGGTTGCTAGGTGTAAGTATGTAGGACTAGTAGCATGCCAAAGTTTGTGCTATTGCCATAGAGAATGCATAGGGCGTTTAAGTTAAAAAACTCATAAACTACAAAACATAAAAATAAAAAAAAGTTCCAGCATGTGTCTCCACAGTAAGCTGAATAATAAAAAGTGTGAATCGAGTTTCTAGGTGAAAGTGACTTTTGACGTGCCTATAGAGCTGCCATTGAGCCCAATGTTAAATGTCTCAAATTTGAAAGCACTATATTTCTAAAACTATGAAACATTTCAAAGATTCCTTTTCAGGCAAACATGTCCACCGTAAGATGAACCTAAGTAGGCTAGAATGGGGTTGCTATGTGTAAGTATGTAGGACTAGTAGCATGCCAGAGTTTGTGCTATTGCCATAGAGAATGCATTGTGTTGCGGAGGATGAGAGGAATGCTCTCATCCTCCGCAACACCCATTCTCATACACCACTATACACCGTGAGGATATCGGCTATAGCCCATATCGTAGGGCATACTATACTGTAGCACGCCGTTTTTCATCATTTTTGAGGATTTGAAAAAAATGAAAAAAACGATGGGTTATAGCCCATCGTTTTTTGAATTTTTGAATTTTTTTTTAATCCTCGTTTTTCATCATTTTGTACCATGGGCTATAGCCCATATCGTACGGCATACTATAGCACGCCGTTTTTCATCATTTTTGAGGATTTGAAAAAAATGAAAAAAACGATGGGTTATAGCCCATCGTTTTTTGAATTTTTGAATTTTTCTTTTAATCCTCGTTTTTCATCATTTTGGACCATGGGCTATAGCCCATATCGTACGGCATACTATAGCACGCCGTTTTTCATCATTTTTGAGGATTTGAAAAAAATGAAAAAATGAAAAAAACGATGGGTTATAGCCCATAATTCTTTGAATTTTGGATTTTTTTTTTTCTCGTTTTTCATCATTTTGGACCATGGACTATAGCCCATATCGTACGGCATACTATAGCACGCCGTTTTTCAAAAATTTTGAGGATTTGAAAAAAAATGAAAAAAAAACAATGGGTTATAGCCCATCGTTTTTTGAATTTTAGTTTTTTTCTTTTAATCCTCGTTTTTCATCATTTTGGACCATGGGCTATAGCCCATATCGTACGGCATACTATAGCACGCCGTTTTTCATCATTTTTGAGGATTTGAAAAAAATGAAAAAATGAAAAAAAAACATGGGTTATAGCCAGGGCTGCACACAACTTTTTTGGTCTAGTACTCAGAAGAGCACCTGGAGGAGTTGCTTGGTGCTCCTAAAATGCGGCGACCCGTCTCGCTGGATGGATAAAAGAGGGATGAATAACTTATAGCAAAACAATATTTATTGGATGAGTGGGGAGTCAATGGAGGGTATTGCAACTCTAGATTTAGCCCTAGAATGGCTCTTGTTGTAGATTCATCCCATTATTAAAAATATATAAATTTGCTAAAATCTAGGTCCATGTGTGTGGTCCAGCCCTATGGAATGCATATTATAATAAAAACAAGTTAACAACTTAAGGATAATATGATATGAGCATCAAAGCAATATTTAGATTTTGTATTATTTTGTATTTAAATAACCAATCTACTAGCTCACAACGTGTTGCGACACGTTGTGAGCTTGCAGATCAGCTATTTTTTTAACATGCGACACATCGTACGGCGAATCATACATCAGGCTTCCCTAGTTCCCTTTTGTTTTTAGATGAGGCGACGTACGTAGTCAGACAGTCAGACACACACACATGGCTCCTCTGTGAAAAAAATAAACAGTGTACACTACCCGACTTTACGATAATAAGGGACAGTATGTCGAGACACGGTGTTCATGTTGGGCAGCAGCAGTGCCAGTCCGCAATGCTTTAAACTCTTCCCACTCCACTATGTCGGAACTAAAACCTTAGTACCCGTAAAACGTCGGTGGCCGGTGCCTAGGCTGTGAGAGACGCTAATATGGTTTCTGCCTCGGATTCGGGTTTTGAGACGGCATCGCACACGAGCAACCATGCTACTCCAACAGCCGGAAAACAAACACAAGCACAGCGGCAAATGGGAAGAGTGCAAAGCATCCAAAGCATGACCTTTTACACCGGGGACTACAGTAGTTTGCTATCTGAAACGGAGAAGAGAAGACGAAACTATTTGTGTAAGGTTTTCCTGTCAACCGCCCTCCGCCTCCTCCCAGGCTCCTAGCACTCAGAAAGAAGCATGGATCCTCCCCCTTATGAGTAAGGACGCGCTGTGATTGGGCCAGTAGCCACTTTGAGTGGCAGTCGGTGGGAAATGCTCTCGCCACAACATTTTCTAGTATTCTGGCCATAATAATCATTCTGGGCGGCCCCAGCTGTTGGTACGCAGAAGCGCTTCCCGGCGCTTGATTGACAGCGCATTTTTAATTTTTACCGCGCATGCGCACCTGCGCACCACTTATGTGCAGCCCTGGTTATAGCCCATCGTTTTTTGAATTTTGAATTTTATTTTTTAATCCTCGTTTTTCATCATTTTGGACCATGGATTATAGCCCATATCGTACGGCATTACGCCGGCAGTACGCCGTTTTTCATCATTTTTGAGGATTTGGAAAAAATGAAAAAAACGATGGGTTATAGCCCATCATTTTTTTAATTTTGGATTTTTTTTTTAATCCTCGTTTTTCATCATTTTGGACCATGGACTATAGCCCATATCGTACGGCATACTATAGCACGCCGTTTTTCATCATTTTTGAGGATTTGAAAAAAATGAAAAAATGAAAAAAACGATGGGTTATAGCCCATCGTTTTTCGAATTTTGCATTTTATTTTTTAATCCTCGTTTTTCATCATTTTGGACCATGGATTATAGCCCATATCGTACGGCATACTATAGCACGCCGTTTTTCATCATTTTTGAGGATTTGGAAAAAATTAAAAAATGAAAAACAAAACGATGGGTTATAGCCCATAGTTTTTTGAATTTTTGATTTTTTTTTTAATCCTCGTTTTTCATCATTTTGGACCATATCGTACGGCATACTATAGCACGCCGTTTTTCATCATTTTTGCCATTGAGCCCCATTGTAAATTTGAAAGCACTATATTTCTAAAACTATGAAACATTTCAAAGATTCCTTTTCAGGCAAACATGTCCACCGTAAGATGAACCTAAGTAGGCTAGAATGGGGTTGCTAGGTGTAAGTATGTAGGACTAGTAGCATGCCAAAATGTGTGCTATTGCCATAGAGAATGCATTGGGCGTTTAAGTTAAATAACTCATAAACTAAAAAACCTAAAAATAAAAAAAAGTTCCAGCATGTGTCTCCACAGTAAGCTGAATAATAAAAAGTGTGAATCGAGTTTCTAGGTGAAAGTGACTTTTGACGTGCCTATAGAGCTGCCATTGAGCCCAATGTTAAATGTCTCAAATTTGAAAGCACTATATTTCTAAAACTATGAAACATTTCAAAGATTCCTTTTCAGGCAAACATGTCCACCGTAAGATGAACCTAAGTAGGCTAGAATGGGGTTGCTAGGTGTAAGTATGTAGGACTAGTAGCATGCCAAAGTTTGTGCTATTGCCATAGAGAATGCATTGTGTTGCGGAGGATGAGAGGAATGCTCTCATCCTCCGCAACACCCATTCTCATACACCGCTATACACCGCGAGGATATCGGCTATAGCCCATATCGTACGGCATACTATACTGTAGCACGCCGTTTTTCATCATTTTTGAGGATTTGAAAAAAAATAAAAAATGAAAAAAACGATCGTTTTTAGAATTTTTGATTTTTTTTTTAATCCTTGTTTTTCATCATTTTGGACCATGGGCTATAGCCCATATCGTACGGCATACTATAGCACGTCGTTTTTCATCATTTTTGAGGATTTTAAAAAAATGAAAAAATGAAAAAAACGATGGGTTATAGCCCATCGTTTTTTGAATTTTTGATTTTTTTTTAAATCCTCGTTTTTCATCATTTTGGACAATGGGCTATAGCCCATATCGTACGGCATACTATAGCACGCCGTTTTTCATCATTTTTGAGGATTTGAAAAAAATGAAAAAATGAAAAAAACGATGGGTTATAGCCCATCGTTTTTTGAATTTTTTTATTCTTTTTTTAATCCTCGTTTTTCATCATTTTGGACAATGGGCTATAGCCCATATCGTACGGCATACTATAGTACGCCGTTTTTCATCATTTTTGAGGATTTGAAAAAAATAAAAAAATAAAAAAACGATGGATTATAGCCCATCGTTTTTTGAATTTTAGTTTTTTATTTTAATCCTCGTTTTTCATCATTTTGGACAATGGGCTATAGCCCATATCGTACGGCATACTGTAGCACGCCATTTTTCATCATTTTTGAGGATTTGAAAAAAAATGAAAAAATGAAAAAAACGATGGGAATTTTTTTTTATCCTCGTTTTTCATCATTTTGGACCATATCGTACGGCATACTATAGCACGCCGTTTTTCATCATTTTTGCCATTGAGCCCCATTGTAAATTTGAAAGCACTATATTTCTAAAACTACGAAACATTTCAAAGATTCCTTTTCAGGCAAACATGTCCACCGTAAGATAAGGCTGTCCCCAAACATTCAAGGTTCGAATGTGATATATGTTAAAAAGTAAGTTTCTCGTGCATTCCTGTCAGAAGTTATGTCTATCTCCTTGTGCTGTCCCTCTCCAAAATCCCCTGTGCACATTCATTTGGTGATGGGCCTGCAGCCAATCAGCCAATCAGCAACAAACACACACACACACACACACACACACACGCACACACGCACACACACCAGCACGTCACAGAAAAAGGTTAGTTCTCTCTCTCTCTCTCTCTCTCTCTCTCTCTCTCGCTGCGCTGTTGAGTCTGTCTGTCTGTCTGTCTGTCTGTCTGTCTGTCTGTCTGTCTGTCTGTCTGTCTGTCTGTCTGTCTGTCTGTCTGTCTGTGTGTGTGTGTGTGTGTGTGTGTGTGTGTGTGTGTGTGTGTGTGCACGCGCATGTGCGTGTGTGTGTGTGTGACACTGATTTATTGAATATTCTGACTTTCAATTCAAATGTACATATATACATTTAGTTTTGATTGTATTGTTAATTTGTTGTATTGTGCTTTTTGCCTTGCTCTCAATGCCAATAAAGCTCCTTTGAATTGAAAAAAAGTGTGGTGACTGCGTGTGATTGTTTAGGAGGAGCCAGGCTGCTGATTGGCTCCTGTGATGGCCTCAACTATATAAAGCTGTGTGTGGAAGCAGCATTCTGATGTATTCTTCCTGGTGTGTGTTTGGTCTGTCTGTAGCAAGAAGTTACACACCGGCTGTCTGTAGCAAGAAGTTATACACACCGTCTGTCTGTCTGTAGCAAGAAGTTACACACCGTCTGGCTGTAGCAAGAAGGTAACTACATGTTAAACTTAAACTTTTAGCTTTGTTTTAAATGATTCAGTTTGGGTAACTTGATCTGTGAATGAATGCCACTGAGATGTGGAGTATAATAAAAAGAGTTAAGGTAACTGTTCCAATAGCTCATAGTGTCTTTTTGACTGGCATTCAAACTCTTCAGACAGTGGACAGGGTCCATTTGGTTCCATTTGTACACCGAGAGCTGTAAGGGTCCATTTGGTTCCATTTGTACACAGAGAGCTGTAAGGGTCCATTTGGTTCCATTTGTACACCGAGAGCTGTAAGGGTCCATTTGGTTCCATTTGTACACTGAGAGCTGTAAGGGTCCATTTGGTTCCATTTGTACACTGAGAGCTGTAAGGGTCCATTTGGTTCCATTTGTACACCGAGAGCTGTAAGGGTCCATTTGGTTCCATTTGTACACTGAGAGCTGTAAGGGTCCATTTGGTTCCATTTGTACACTGAGAGCTGTAAGGGTCCATTTGGTTCCATTTGTACACAGAGAGCTGTAAGGGTCCATTTGGTTCCATTTGTACACTGAGAGCTGTAAGGGTCCATTTGGTTCCATTTGTACACTGAGAGCTGTAAGGGTCCATTTGGTTCCATTTGTACACTGAGAGCTGTAAGGGTCCATTTGGTTCCATTTGTACACTGAGAGCTGTAAGGGTCCATTTGTACACTGAGAGCTGTAAGGGTCCATTTGGTTAAACATGCTAACACTTCATCTTCAATATAAAATTGGTATTGTCACAAACGCACAATACAATGTTGGGCTTAAACTTCATTCAAAGCTGAAGGGAAAACATATTTCAAAAGTTGGGGGGAAAATGTATATATTAAAAATGTAAGCTTGGGAGAGGGATGTTAAGTTGTAAAATATGGGTTGTGGGGGCTGACAAGGCTATACAGCCACATGTGTTTCTAATGTGATGTAGGCCTACATAACACTAATGCCACTTATCTTTTCTCTTCATGTAATTCCAGAATATGAAGAGTCACTGCACCAGTGGTGTAGGCAGCACCAAGCCCTGGACCCTGAGACGAGCCATGTCCGTGGGCCCCACAGCCCCACCAATTTAGGCTTCCGAGGACCCCCACCCTGGAGCCCATGTGAAGTGTCCCAGACCGATGCCCCCCTCCCTGCACAAGACATTGAGGTAGGAACTGTACACTATAGCTGCTGCTGGGAAGAGCTGCTTGCTGCGCAGTGAGTACAAATCTTGTTTATTGTCCTTTGCTGTCGCTGGTGTGTTTAAGCAGGGTAGGCCTACTCATGGTGTTGCTCTCGTTTGCGTTTGCGTTCCGGCTTCCTGCGGTTGCATCACATCGTCGTTTGCGTTGCGTCTTTTGCGTCGACTGCCACAATTTCGTCCGGTTCCCTCATTTCACCTAACTTGTGGACACTGCCTGTCATCTGCAGAAGAATGTGATGGTTCACGGTAAGTATCCTTTTTTTGTATTCTTTGCTGCTGGTAGGGTAGGGCTGGTAGGGTAGGGTTCCTACTAGGGTAGGTTTTTGCGTTGCATCGCAAACTAAGCACTTTGGCACAGGCATGGAGCTCCTGGTTTACTGGGATGGGGTTCGATTCCCTGCTGCGCCCTGCTGAAGTTCGAGTCCTAAAATAAGGGCTAGGGTACAGCCTTACCGTAAGATGAACCTAAGTAGGCTAGAATGGGGTTGCTAGGTGTAAGTATGTAGGACTAGTAGCATGCCAAAGTTTGTGCTATGGCCATAGAGAATGCATTGGGCGTTTATGTTAAATAACTCATAAACTACTAAACATAAAAATAAAAAAAAGTTCCAGCATGTGTCTCCACAGTAAGCTGAATAATAAAAAGTGTGAATCGAGTTTCTAGGTGAAAGTGACTTTTGACGTGCCTATAGAGCTGCCATTGAGCCCAATATTAAATGTCTCAAATTTGAAAGCACTATATTTCTAAAACTATGAAACATTTCAAAGATTCCTTTTCAGGCAAACATGTCCACCGTAAGATGAACCTAAGTAGGCTAGAATGGGGTTGCTAGATGTAAGTATGTAGGACTAGTAGCATGCCAAAGTTTGTGCTATTGCCATAGAGAATGCATTGTGTTGCGGAGGATGAGAGGAATGCTCTCATCCTCCGCAACACCCATTCTCATACACCGCTATACACCGAGGATATCGGCTATAGCCCATATCGTACGGCATACTATACTGTAGCACGCCGTTTTTCATCATTTGAGGATTTGAAAAAAATGAAAAAATGAAAAAAACGATGGGTTATAACCCATTGTTTTTTTTAATTTTTTGAAAAAAAAGAATTATCCTCGTTTTTCATCATTTTGGACCATGGGCTATAGCCCATATCGTACGGCATACTATAGCACGCCGTTTTTCATCATTTTTGAGGATTTGAAAAAAATGAAAAAAAAAAAAAAACGATGGGTTATAGCCCATCGTTTTTTGAATTTTTGAATTTTTTTTAATCCTCGTTTTTCATCATTTTGGACCATGGGCTATAGCCCATATCGTACGGCATACTATAGCACGCCGTTTTTCATCATTTTTGAGGATTTGAAAAAAATGAAAAAATGAAAAAAAAACGATGGGTTATAGCCCATCGTTTTTTGAATTTTTGATTTTTTTTTAATCCTCGTTTTTCATCATTTTGGACCATGGGCTATAGCCCATATCGTACGGCATACTATAGCACGCCGTTTTTCATCATTTTTGAGGATTTGAAAAAAATGAAAAAATAAAAAAAACGATGGGTTATAGCCCATCGTTTTTTGAATTTTTGAATTTTTTTTAATCCTCGTTTTTCATCATTTTGGACAATGGGCTATAGCCCATATCGTACGGCATACTTTAGCACGCCGTTTTTCATCATTTTTGAGGATTTGAAAAAAATGAAAAAATGAAAAAAACGATGGGTTATAGCCCATTGTTTTTTGAATTTTTGAATTTTTTTTTAATCCTCGTTTTTCATCATTTTGGACAATGGGCTATAGCCCATATCGTACGGCATACTGTAGCATGCCGTTTTTCATCATTTTTGAGGATTTGAAAAAAATGAAAAAAACGATGGGTTATAGCCCATCGTTTTTTGAATTTTTGAATTTTTTTTTATCCTCGTTTTTCATCATTTTGGACCATGGGCTATAGCCCATATCGTACGGCATACTATAGCACGCCGTTTTTCATAATTTTTGAGGATTTGAAAAAAATGAAAAAATGAAAAAAACGATGGGTTATAGCCCATCGTTTTTTGAATTTTTGAAATTTTTTTAATCCTCGTTTTTCATCATTTTGGACAATGGGCTATAGCCCATATCGTACGGCATACTTTAGCACGCCGTTTTTCATCATTTTTGAGGATTTGAAAAAAATGAAAAAATGAAAAAAACGATGGGTTATAGCCCATCGTTTTTTGAATTTTTGTACCGTAATTTTTGTACCGTAATTTTTGTACCGTTGTATCGTACGGCATACTTTAGCACGCCGTTTTTCATCATTTTTGAGGATTTGAAAAAAATGAAAAAATGAAAAAAACGATGGGTTATAGCCCATCGTTTTTTGAATTTTTGAATTTCTTTTTAATCCTCGTTTTTCATCATTTTGGACCATGGGCTATAGCCCATATCGTACGGCATACTATAGCACGCCGTTTTTCATCATTTTTGAGGATTTGAAAAAAATGAAAAAATGAAAAAAACGATGGGTTATAGCCCATCGTTTTTTGAATTTTAGATTTTGTTTTTAATCCTCGTTTTTCATCATTTTGGACAATGGGCTATAGCCCATATCGTACGGCATACTGTAGCACGCCGTTTTTCATCATTTTTGAGGATTTGAAAAAAATGAAAAAATTAAAAAAACGATGGGTTATAGCCCATCGTTTTTTTATTTATTTTTTATCCTCGTTTTTCATCATTTTGGACCATATCGTACGGCATACTATAGCACGCCGTTTTTCATCATTTTTGCCATTGAGCCCCATTGTAAATTTGAAAGCACTATATTTCTAAAACTATGAAACATTTCAAAGATTCCTTTTCAGGCAAACATGTCCACCGTAAGATGAACCTAAGTAGGCTAGAATGGGGTTGCTAGGTGTAAGTATGTAGGACTAGTAGCATGCCAAAGTTTGTGCTATTGCCATAGAGAATGCATTGGGCGTTTAAGTTAAATAACTCATAAACTACAAAACATAAAAATAAAAAAAAGTTCCAGCATGTGTCTCCACAGTAAGCTGAATAATAAAAAGTGTGAATCGAGTTTCTAGGTGAAAGTGACTTTTGACGTGCCTATAGAGCTGCCATTGAGCCCAATGTTAAATGTCTCAAATTTGAAAGCACTATATTTCTAAAACTATGAAACATTTCAAAGATTCCTTTTCAGGCAAACATGTCCACCGTAAGATGAACCTAAGTAGGCTAGAATGGGGTTGCTAGGTGTAAGTATGTAGGACTAGTAGCATGCCAAAGTTTGTGCTATTGCCATAGAGAATGCATTGTGTTGCGGAGGATGAGAGGAATGCTCTCATCCTCCGCAACACCCATTCTCATACACCGCTATACACCGCGAGGATATCGGCTATAGCCCATATCGTACGGCATACTATACTGTAGCACGCCGTTTTTCATCATTTTTGAGGATTTGAAAAAAAATAAAAAATGAAAAAAACGATCGTTTTTAGAATTTTTGATTTTTTTTTTAATCCTTGTTTTTCATCATTTTGGACCATGGGCTATAGCCCATATCGTACGGCATACTATAGCACGCCGTTTTTCATCATTTTTGAGGATTTTAAAAAAATGAAAAAATGAAAAAAACGATGGGTTATAGCCCATCGTTTTTTGAATTTTTGATTTTTTTTTAAATCCTCGTTTTTCATCATTTTGGACAATGGGCTATAGCCCATATCGTACGGCATACTATAGCACGCCGTTTTTCATCATTTTTGAGGATTTGAAAAAAATGAAAAAATGAAAAAAACGATGGGTTATAGCCCATCGTTTTTTGAATTTTTTTATTCTTTTTTTAATCCTCGTTTTTCATCATTTTGGACAATGGGCTATAGCCCATATCGTACGGCATACTATAGTACGCCGTTTTTCATCATTTTTGAGGATTTGAAAAAAATAAAAAAATAAAAAAACGATGGATTATAGCCCATCGTTTTTTGAATTTTAGTTTTTTATTTTAATCCTCGTTTTTCATCATTTTGGACAATGGGCTATAGCCCATATCGTACGGCATACTGTAGCACGCCATTTTTCATCATTTTTGAGGATTTGAAAAAAAATGAAAAAATGAAAAAAACGATGGGAATTTTTTTTTATCCTCGTTTTTCATCATTTTGGACCATATCGTACGGCATACTATAGCACGCCGTTTTTCATCATTTTTGCCATTGAGCCCCATTGTAAATTTGAAAGCACTATATTTCTAAAACTACGAAACATTTCAAAGATTCCTTTTCAGGCAAACATGTCCACCGTAAGATAAGGCTGTCCCCAAACATTCAAGGTTCGAATGTGATATATGTTAAAAAGTAAGTTTCTCGTGCATTCCTGTCAGAAGTTATGTCTATCTCCTTGTGCTGTCCCTCTCCAAAATCCCCTGTGCACATTCATTTGGTGATGGGCCTGCAGCCAATCAGCCAATCAGCAACAAACACACACACACACACACACACACACACGCACACACGCACACACACCAGCACGTCACAGAAAAAGGTTAGTTCTCTCTCTCTCTCTCTCTCTCTCTCTCTCTCTCTCGCTGCGCTGTTGAGTCTGTCTGTCTGTCTGTCTGTCTGTCTGTCTGTCTGTCTGTCTGTCTGTCTGTCTGTCTGTCTGTCTGTGTGTGTGTGTGTGTGTGTGTGTGTGTGTGTGTGTGTGTGTGTGTGTGTGTGCACGCGCATGTGCGTGTGTGTGTGTGTGACACTGATTTATTGAATATTCTGACTTTCAATTCAAATGTACATATATACATTTAGTTTTGATTGTATTGTTAATTTGTTGTATTGTGCTTTTTGCCTTGCTCTCAATGCCAATAAAGCTCCTTTGAATTGAAAAAAAGTGTGGTGACTGCGTGTGATTGTTTAGGAGGAGCCAGGCTGCTGATTGGCTCCTGTGATGGCCTCAACTATATAAAGCTGTGTGTGGAAGCAGCATTCTGATGTATTCTTCCTGGTGTGTGTTTGGTCTGTCTGTAGCAAGAAGTTACACACCGGCTGTCTGTAGCAAGAAGTTATACACACCGTCTGTCTGTCTGTAGCAAGAAGTTACACACCGTCTGGCTGTAGCAAGAAGGTAACTACATGTTAAACTTAAACTTTTAGCTTTGTTTTAAATGATTCAGTTTGGGTAACTTGATCTGTGAATGAATGCCACTGAGATGTGGAGTATAATAAAAAGAGTTAAGGTAACTGTTCCAATAGCTCATAGTGTCTTTTTGACTGGCATTCAAACTCTTCAGACAGTGGACAGGGTCCATTTGGTTCCATTTGTACACCGAGAGCTGTAAGGGTCCATTTGGTTCCATTTGTACACAGAGAGCTGTAAGGGTCCATTTGGTTCCATTTGTACACCGAGAGCTGTAAGGGTCCATTTGGTTCCATTTGTACACTGAGAGCTGTAAGGGTCCATTTGGTTCCATTTGTACACTGAGAGCTGTAAGGGTCCATTTGGTTCCATTTGTACACCGAGAGCTGTAAGGGTCCATTTGGTTCCATTTGTACACTGAGAGCTGTAAGGGTCCATTTGTACACTGAGAGCTGTAAGGGTCCATTTGGTTAAACATGCTAACACTTCATCTTCAATATAAAATTGGTATTGTCACAAACGCACAATACAATGTTGGGCTTAAACTTCATTCAAAGCTGAAGGGAAAACATATTTCAAAAGTTGGGGGGAAAATGTATATATTAAAAATGTAAGCTTGGGAGAGGGATGTTAAGTTGTAAAATATGGGTTGTGGGGGCTGACAAGGCTATACAGCCACATGTGTTTCTAATGTGATGTAGGCCTACATAACACTAATGCCACTTATCTTTTCTCTTCATGTAATTCCAGAATATGAAGAGTCACTGCACCAGTGGTGTAGGCAGCACCAAGCCCTGGACCCTGAGACGAGCCATGTCCGTGGGCCCCACAGCCCCACCAATTTAGGCTTCCGAGGACCCCCACCCTGGAGCCCATGTGAAGTGTCCCAGACCGATGCCCCCCTCCCTGCACAAGACATTGAGGTAGGAACTGTACACTATAGCTGCTGCTGGGAAGAGCTGCTTGCTGCGCAGTGAGTACAAATCTTGTTTATTGTCCTTTGCTGTCGCTGGTGTGTTTAAGCAGGGTAGGCCTACTCATGGTGTTGCTCTCGTTTGCGTTTGCGTTCCGGCTTCCTGCGGTTGCATCACATCGTCGTTTGCGTTGCGTCTTTTGCGTCGACTGCCACAATTTCGTCCGGTTCCCTCATTTCACCTAACTTGTGGACACTGCCTGTCATCTGCAGAAGAATGTGATGGTTCACGGTAAGTATCCTTTTTTTGTATTCTTTGCTGCTGGTAGGGTAGGGCTGGTAGGGTAGGGTTCCTACTAGGGTAGGTTTTTGCGTTGCATCGCAAACTAAGCACTTTGGCACAGGCATGGAGCTCCTGGTTTACTGGGATGGGGTTCGATTCCCTGCTGCGCCCTGCTGAAGTTCGAGTCCTAAAATAAGGGCTAGGGTACAGCCTTACCGTAAGATGAACCTAAGTAGGCTAGAATGGGGTTGCTAGGTGTAAGTATGTAGGACTAGTAGCATGCCAAAGTTTGTGCTATGGCCATAGAGAATGCATTGGGCGTTTATGTTAAATAACTCATAAACTACTAAACATAAAAATAAAAAAAAGTTCCAGCATGTGTCTCCACAGTAAGCTGAATAATAAAAAGTGTGAATCGAGTTTCTAGGTGAAAGTGACTTTTGACGTGCCTATAGAGCTGCCATTGAGCCCAATATTAAATGTCTCAAATTTGAAAGCACTATATTTCTAAAACTATGAAACATTTCAAAGATTCCTTTTCAGGCAAACATGTCCACCGTAAGATGAACCTAAGTAGGCTAGAATGGGGTTGCTAGATGTAAGTATGTAGGACTAGTAGCATGCCAAAGTTTGTGCTATTGCCATAGAGAATGCATTGTGTTGCGGAGGATGAGAGGAATGCTCTCATCCTCCGCAACACCCATTCTCATACACCGCTATACACCGAGGATATCGGCTATAGCCCATATCGTACGGCATACTATACTGTAGCACGCCGTTTTTCATCATTTGAGGATTTGAAAAAAATGAAAAAATGAAAAAAACGATGGGTTATAACCCATTGTTTTTTTTAATTTTTTGAAAAAAAAGAATTATCCTCGTTTTTCATCATTTTGGACCATGGGCTATAGCCCATATCGTACGGCATACTATAGCACGCCGTTTTTCATCATTTTTGAGGATTTGAAAAAAATGAAAAAAAAAAAAAAACGATGGGTTATAGCCCATCGTTTTTTGAATTTTTGAATTTTTTTTAATCCTCGTTTTTCATCATTTTGGACCATGGGCTATAGCCCATATCGTACGGCATACTATAGCACGCCGTTTTTCATCATTTTTGAGGATTTGAAAAAAATGAAAAAATGAAAAAAAAACGATGGGTTATAGCCCATCGTTTTTTGAATTTTTGATTTTTTTTTAATCCTCGTTTTTCATCATTTTGGACCATGGGCTATAGCCCATATCGTACGGCATACTATAGCACGCCGTTTTTCATCATTTTTGAGGATTTGAAAAAAATGAAAAAATAAAAAAAACGATGGGTTATAGCCCATCGTTTTTTGAATTTTTGAATTTTTTTTAATCCTCGTTTTTCATCATTTTGGACAATGGGCTATAGCCCATATCGTACGGCATACTTTAGCACGCCGTTTTTCATCATTTTTGAGGATTTGAAAAAAATGAAAAAATGAAAAAAACGATGGGTTATAGCCCATTGTTTTTTGAATTTTTGAATTTTTTTTTAATCCTCGTTTTTCATCATTTTGGACAATGGGCTATAGCCCATATCGTACGGCATACTGTAGCATGCCGTTTTTCATCATTTTTGAGGATTTGAAAAAAATGAAAAAAACGATGGGTTATAGCCCATCGTTTTTTGAATTTTTGATTTTTTTTTTATCCTCGTTTTTCATCATTTTGGACCATGGGCTATAGCCCATATCGTACGGCATACTATAGCACGCCGTTTTTCATAATTTTTGAGGATTTGAAAAAAATGAAAAAATGAAAAAAACGATGGGTTATAGCCCATCGTTTTTTGAATTTTTGAAATTTTTTTAATCCTCGTTTTTCATCATTTTGGACAATGGGCTATAGCCCATATCGTACGGCATACTTTAGCACGCCGTTTTTCATCATTTTTGAGGATTTGAAAAAAATGAAAAAATGAAAAAAACGATGGGTTATAGCCCATCGTTTTTTGAATTTTTGTACCGTAATTTTTGTACCGTAATTTTTGTACCGTTGTATCGTACGGCATACTTTAGCACGCCGTTTTTCATCATTTTTGAGGATTTGAAAAAAATGAAAAAATGAAAAAAACGATGGGTTATAGCCCATCGTTTTTTGAATTTTTGAATTTCTTTTTAATCCTCGTTTTTCATCATTTTGGACCATGGGCTATAGCCCATATCGTACGGCATACTATAGCACGCCGTTTTTCATCATTTTTGAGGATTTGAAAAAAATGAAAAAATGAAAAAAACGATGGGTTATAGCCCATCGTTTTTTGAATTTTAGATTTTGTTTTTAATCCTCGTTTTTCATCATTTTGGACAATGGGCTATAGCCCATATCGTACGGCATACTGTAGCACGCCGTTTTTCATCATTTTTGAGGATTTGAAAAAAATGAAAAAATTAAAAAAACGATGGGTTATAGCCCATCGTTTTTTTATTTATTTTTTATCCTCGTTTTTCATCATTTTGGACCATATCGTACGGCATACTATAGCACGCCGTTTTTCATCATTTTTGCCATTGAGCCCCATTGTAAATTTGAAAGCACTATATTTCTAAAACTATGAAACATTTCAAAGATTCCTTTTCAGGCAAACATGTCCACCGTAAGATGAACCTAAGTAGGCTAGAATGGGGTTGCTAGGTGTAAGTATGTAGGACTAGTAGCATGCCAAAGTTTGTGCTATTGCCATAGAGAATGCATTGGGCGTTTAAGTTAAATAACTCATAAACTACAAAACATAAAAATAAAAAAAAGTTCCAGCATGTGTCTCCACAGTAAGCTGAATAATAAAAAGTGTGAATCGAGTTTCTAGGTGAAAGTGACTTTTGACGTGCCTATAGAGCTGCCATTGAGCCCAATGTTAAATGTCTCAAATTTGAAAGCACTATATTTCTAAAACTATGAAACATTTCAAAGATTCCTTTTCAGGCAAACATGTCCACCGTAAGATGAACCTAAGTAGGCTAGAATGGGGTTGCTAGGTGTAAGTATGTAGGACTAGTAGCATGCAAAAGTTTGTGCTATTGCCATAGAGAATGCATTGTGTTGCGGAGGATGAGAGGAATGCTCTCATCCTCCGCAACACCCATTCTCATACACCGCTATACACCGCGAGGATATCGGCTATAGCCCATATCGTACGGCATACTATACTGTAGCACGCCATTTTTCATAATTTTTGAGGATTTGAAAAAAATGAAAAAATGAAAAAACGATCGTTTTTTGAATTTTTGAATTTTTTTTTAATCCTCGTTTTTCATCATTTTGGACCATGGGCTATAGCCCATATCGTACGGCATACTATAGCACACCGTTTTTCATCATTTTTGAGGATTTGAGAAAAATGAAAAAATAAAAAAAACGATGGGTTATAGCCCATCGTTTTTTGAATTTTTGATTTTTTTTTTAATCCTCGTTTTTCATCATTTTGGACCATGGGCTATAGCCCATATCGTACGGCATACTATAGCACGCCGTTTTTCATCATTTTTGAGGATTTGAGAAAAATGAAAAAATAAAAAAAACGATGGGTTATAGCCCATCGTTTTTTGAATTTTTGATTTTCTTTTTAATCCTCGTTTTTCATCATTTAGGACCATGGGCTATAGCCCATATCGTACGGCATACTATAGCATGCCGTTTTTCATCATTTTTGAGGATTTGAAAAAAATGAAAAAATGAAAAAACGATGGGTTATAGCCCATTGTTTTTTTTTAATTTTTCCTTGTTTTTCATCATTTTGGACCATGGGCTATAGCCCATATCGTACGGCATACTATAGCACGCCGTTTTTCATCATTTTTGAGGATTTGAAAAAAAAATGAAAAAATGAAAAAAATGATGGGTTATAGCCCATCGTTTTTTGAAATTTTGAATTTTTTTTTAATCCTCGTTTTTCATCATTTTGGACCATGGGCTATAGCCCATATCGTACGGCATACTATAGCATGCCGTTTTTCATCATTTTTGAGGATTTGAAAAAAATGAAAAAATGAAAAAAACGATGGGTTATAGCCCATCGTTTTTTGAATTTTAGATTTTTTTTGAATCCTCGTTTTTCATCATTTTGGACAATGGGCTATAGCCCATATCGTACGGCATACTGTAGCACGCCGTTTTTCATCATTTTTGAGGATTTGAAAAAAATGAAAAAATGAAAAAAACGATGGGTTATAGCCCATCGTTTTTTGAATTTTTGATTTTTTTTTAATCCTCGTTTTTCATCATTTTGGACCATGGGCTATAGCCCATATCGTACGGCATACTATAGCACGCCGTTTTTCATCATTTTTGAGGATTTGAAAAAAATGAAAAAATGAAAAAAACGATGGGTTATAACCCATCGTTTTTTGAATTTTTGATTTTTTTTTAATCCTCGTTTTTCATCATTTTGGACAATGGGCTATAGCCCATATCGTACGGCATACTTTAGCACGCCGTTTTTCATCATTTTTGAGGATTTGAAAAAAATTAAAAAATGAAAAAAACGATGGGTTATAGCCCATCGTTTTTTGAATTTTTGAATTTCTTTTTAATCCTCGTTTTTCATCATTTTGGACCATGGGCTATAGCCCATATCGTACGGCATACTATAGCACGCCGTTTTTCATCATTTTTGAGGATTTGAAAAAAATGAAAAAATGAAAAAAACGATGGGTTATAGCCCATCGTTTTTTGAATTTTAGATTTTGTTTTTAATCCTCGTTTTTCATCATTTTGGACAATGGGCTATAGCCCATATCGTACGGCATACTGTAGCACGCCGTTTTTCATCATTTTTGAGGATTTGAAAAAAATTAAAAAATTAAAAAAAACGATGGGTTATAGCCCATCGTTTTTTGAATTTTTTTTAATCCTCGTTTTTCATCATTTTGGACCATGGGCTATAGCCCATATCGTACGGCATACTATAGCATGCCGTTTTTCATCATTTTTGAGGATTTGAAAAAAATGAAAAAATGAAAAAAACGATGGGTTATAGCCCATCGTTTTTTGAATTTTAGATTTTTTTTTAATCCTCGTTTTTCATCATTTTGGACAATGGGCTATAGCCCATATCGTACGGCATACTGTAGCACGCCGTTTTTCATCATTTTTGAGGATTTGAAAAAAATTAAAAAATTAAAAAAAACGATGGGTTATAGCCCATCGTTTTTTGAATTTTTTTTAATCCTCGTTTTTCATCATTTTGGACCATGGGCTATAGCCCATATCGTACGGCATACTATAGCATGCCGTTTTTCATCATTTTTGAGGATTTGAAAAAAATGAAAAAATGAAAAAAACGATGGGTTATAGCCCATCGTTTTTTGAATTTTAGATTTTTTTTTAATCCTCGTTTTTCATCATTTTGGACAATGGGCTATAGCCCATATCGTACGGCATACTGTAGCACGCCGTTTTTCATCATTTTTGAGGATTTGAAAAAAATGAAAAAATGAAAAAAACGATGGGTTATAGCCCATCGTTTTTTGAATTTTTGATTTTTTTTTAATCCTCGTTTTTCATCATTTTGGACCATGGGCTATAGCCCATATCGTACGGCATACTATAGCACGCCGTTTTTCATCATTTTTGAGGATTTGAAAAAAATGAAAAAATGAAAAAAACGATGGGTTATAACCCATCGTTTTTTGAATTTTTGATTTTTTTTTAATCCTCGTTTTTCATCATTTTGGACAATGGGCTATAGCCCATATCGTACGGCATACTTTAGCACGCCGTTTTTCATCATTTTTGAGGATTTGAAAAAAATGAAAAAATGAAAAAAACGATGGGTTATAGCCCATCGTTTTTTGAATTTTTGAATTTCTTTTTAATCCTCGTTTTTCATCATTTTGGACCATGGGCTATAGCCCATATCGTACGGCATACTATAGCACGCCGTTTTTCATCATTTTTGAGGATTTGAAAAAAATGAAAAAATGAAAAAAACGATGGGTTATAGCCCATCGTTTTTTGAATTTTAGATTTTGTTTTTAATCCTCGTTTTTCATCATTTTGGACAATGGGCTATAGCCCATATCGTACGGCATACTGTAGCACGCCGTTTTTCATCATTTTTGAGGATTTGGAAAAAATTAAAAAATGAAAAACAAAACGATGGGTTATAGCCCATAGTTTTTTGAATTTTTGATTTTTTTTTTAATCCTCGTTTTTCATCATTTTGGACCATATCGTACGGCATACTATAGCACGCCGTTTTTCATCATTTTTGCCATTGAGCCCCATTGTAAATTTGAAAGCACTATATTTCTAAAACTATGAAACATTTCAAAGATTCCTTTTCAGGCAAACATGTCCACCGTAAGATGAACCTAAGTAGGCTAGAATGGGGTTGCTAGGTGTAAGTATGTAGGACTAGTAGCATGCCAAAATGTGTGCTATTGCCATAGAGAATGCATTGGGCGTTTAAGTTAAATAACTCATAAACTAAAAAACCTAAAAATAAAAAAAAGTTCCAGCATGTGTCTCCACAGTAAGCTGAATAATAAAAAGTGTGAATCGAGTTTCTAGGTGAAAGTGACTTTTGACGTGCCTATAGAGCTGCCATTGAGCCCAATGTTAAATGTCTCAAATTTGAAAGCACTATATTTCTAAAACTATGAAACATTTCAAAGATTCCTTTTCAGGCAAACATGTCCACCGTAAGATGAACCTAAGTAGGCTAGAATGGGGTTGCTAGGTGTAAGTATGTAGGACTAGTAGCATGCCAAAGTTTGTGCTATTGCCATAGAGAATGCATTGTGTTGCGGAGGATGAGAGGAATGCTCTCATCCTCCGCAACACCCATTCTCATACACCGCTATACACCGCGAGGATATCGGCTATAGCCCATATCGTACGGCATACTATACTGTAGCACGCCGTTTTTCATCATTTTTGAGGATTTGAAAAAAAATAAAAAATGAAAAAAACGATCGTTTTTAGAATTTTTGATTTTTTTTTTAATCCTTGTTTTTCATCATTTTGGACCATGGGCTATAGCCCATATCGTACGGCATACTATAGCACGCCGTTTTTCATCATTTTTGAGGATTTTAAAAAAATGAAAAAATGAAAAAAACGATGGGTTATAGCCCATCGTTTTTTGAATTTTTGATTTTTTTTTAAATCCTCGTTTTTCATCATTTTGGACAATGGGCTATAGCCCATATCGTACGGCATACTATAGTACGCCGTTTTTCATCATTTTTGAGGATTTGAAAAAAATGAAAAAATGAAAAAAACGATGGGTTATAGCCCATCGTTTTTTGAATTTTAGTTTTTTATTTTAATCCTCGTTTTTCATCATTTTGGACAATGGGCTATAGCCCATATCGTACGGCATACTGTAGCACGCCATTTTTCATCATTTTTGAGGATTTGAAAAAAAATGAAAAAATGAAAAAAACGATGGGAATTTTTTTTTATCCTCGTTTTTCATCATTTTGGACCATATCGTACGGCATACTATAGCACGCCGTTTTTCATCATTTTTGCCATTGAGCCCCATTGTAAATTTGAAAGCACTATATTTCTAAAACTACGAAACATTTCAAAGATTCCTTTTCAGGCAAACATGTCCACCGTAAGATAAGGCTGTCCCCAAACATTCAAGGTTCGAATGTGATATATGTTAAAAAGTAAGTTTCTCGTGCATTCCTGTCAGAAGTTATGTCTATCTCCTTGTGCTGTCCCTCTCCAAAATCCCCTGTGCACATTCATTTGGTGATGGGCCTGCAGCCAATCAGCCAATCAGCAACAAACACACACACACACACACACACACACACGCACACACGCACACACACCAGCACGTCACAGAAAAAGGTTAGTTCTCTCTCTCTCTCTCTCTCTCTCTCTCTCTCGCTGCGCTGTTGAGTCTGTCTGTCTGTCTGTCTGTCTGTCTGTCTGTCTGTCTGTCTGTCTGTCTGTCTGTCTGTCTGTCTGTCTGTCTGTCTGTGTGTGTGTGTGTGTGTGTGTGTGTGTGTGTGTGTGTGTGTGTGTGTGCACGCGCATGTGCGTGTGTGTGTGTGTGACACTGATTTATTGAATATTCTGACTTTCAATTCAAATGTACATATATACATTTAGTTTTGATTGTATTGTTAATTTGTTGTATTGTGCTTTTTGCCTTGCTCTCAATGCCAATAAAGCTCCTTTGAATTGAAAAAAAGTGTGGTGACTGCGTGTGATTGTTTAGGAGGAGCCAGGCTGCTGATTGGCTCCTGTGATGGCCTCAACTATATAAAGCTGTGTGTGGAAGCAGCATTCTGATGTATTCTTCCTGGTGTGTGTTTGGTCTGTCTGTAGCAAGAAGTTACACACCGGCTGTCTGTAGCAAGAAGTTATACACACCGTCTGTCTGTCTGTAGCAAGAAGTTACACACCGTCTGGCTGTAGCAAGAAGGTAACTACATGTTAAACTTAAACTTTTAGCTTTGTTTTAAATGATTCAGTTTGGGTAACTTGATCTGTGAATGAATGCCACTGAGATGTGGAGTATAATAAAAAGAGTTAAGGTAACTGTTCCAATAGCTCATAGTGTCTTTTTGACTGGCATTCAAACTCTTCAGACAGTGGACAGGGTCCATTTGGTTCCATTTGTACACCGAGAGCTGTAAGGGTCCATTTGGTTCCATTTGTACACAGAGAGCTGTAAGGGTCCATTTGGTTCCATTTGTACACCGAGAGCTGTAAGGGTCCATTTGGTTCCATTTGTACACTGAGAGCTGTAAGGGTCCATTTGGTTCCATTTGTACACTGAGAGCTGTAAGGGTCCATTTGGTTCCATTTGTACACCGAGAGCTGTAAGGGTCCATTTGGTTCCATTTGTACACTGAGAGCTGTAAGGGTCCATTTGGTTCCATTTGTACACTGAGAGCTGTAAGGGTCCATTTGGTTCCATTTGTACACAGAGAGCTGTAAGGGTCCATTTGGTTCCATTTGTACACAGAGAGCTGTAAGGGTCCATTTGGTTCCATTTGTACACTGAGAGCTGTAAGGGTCCATTTGGTTCCATTTGTACACTGAGAGCTGTAAGGGTCCATTTGGTTCCATTTGTACACTGAGAGCTGTAAGGGTCCATTTGGTTCCATTTGTACACTGAGAGCTGTAAGGGTCCATTTGTACACTGAGAGCTGTAAGGGTCCATTTGGTTAAACATGCTAACACTTCATCTTCAATATAAAATTGGTATTGTCACAAACGCACAATACAATGTTGGGCTTAAACTTCATTCAAAGCTGAAGGGAAAACATATTTCAAAAGTTGGGGGGAAAATGTATATATTAAAAATGTAAGCTTGGGAGAGGGATGTTAAGTTGTAAAATATGGGTTGTGGGGGCTGACAAGGCTATACAGCCACATGTGTTTCTAATGTGATGTAGGCCTACATAACACTAATGCCACTTATCTTTTCTCTTCATGTAATTCCAGAATATGAAGAGTCACTGCACCAGTGGTGTAGGCAGCACCAAGCCCTGGACCCTGAGACGAGCCATGTCCGTGGGCCCCACAGCCCCACCAATTTAGGCTTCCGAGGACCCCCACCCTGGAGCCCATGTGAAGTGTCCCAGACCGATGCCCCCCTCCCTGCACAAGACATTGAGGTAGGAACTGTACACTATAGCTGCTGCTGGGAAGAGCTGCTTGCTGCGCAGTGAGTACAAATCTTGTTTATTGTCCTTTGCTGTCGCTGGTGTGTTTAAGCAGGGTAGGCCTACTCATGGTGTTGCTCTCGTTTGCGTTTGCGTTCCGGCTTCCTGCGGTTGCATCACATCGTCGTTTGCGTTGCGTCTTTTGCGTCGACTGCCACAATTTCGTCCGGTTCCCTCATTTCACCTAACTTGTGGACACTGCCTGTCATCTGCAGAAGAATGTGATGGTTCACGGTAAGTATCCTTTTTTTGTATTCTTTGCTGCTGGTAGGGTAGGGCTGGTAGGGTAGGGTTCCTACTAGGGTAGGTTTTTGCGTTGCATCGCAAACTAAGCACTTTGGCACAGGCATGGAGCTCCTGGTTTACTGGGATGGGGTTCGATTCCCTGCTGCGCCCTGCTGAAGTTCGAGTCCTAAAATAAGGGCTAGGGTACAGCCTTACCGTAAGATGAACCTAAGTAGGCTAGAATGGGGTTGCTAGGTGTAAGTATGTAGGACTAGTAGCATGCCAAAGTTTGTGCTATGGCCATAGAGAATGCATTGGGCGTTTATGTTAAATAACTCATAAACTACTAAACATAAAAATAAAAAAAAGTTCCAGCATGTGTCTCCACAGTAAGCTGAATAATAAAAAGTGTGAATCGAGTTTCTAGGTGAAAGTGACTTTTGACGTGCCTATAGAGCTGCCATTGAGCCCAATATTAAATGTCTCAAATTTGAAAGCACTATATTTCTAAAACTATGAAACATTTCAAAGATTCCTTTTCAGGCAAACATGTCCACCGTAAGATGAACCTAAGTAGGCTAGAATGGGGTTGCTAGATGTAAGTATGTAGGACTAGTAGCATGCCAAAGTTTGTGCTATTGCCATAGAGAATGCATTGTGTTGCGGAGGATGAGAGGAATGCTCTCATCCTCCGCAACACCCATTCTCATACACCGCTATACACCGAGGATATCGGCTATAGCCCATATCGTACGGCATACTATACTGTAGCACGCCGTTTTTCATCATTTGAGGATTTGAAAAAAATGAAAAAATGAAAAAAACGATGGGTTATAACCCATTGTTTTTTTTAATTTTTTGAAAAAAAAGAATTATCCTCGTTTTTCATCATTTTGGACCATGGGCTATAGCCCATATCGTACGGCATACTATAGCACGCCGTTTTTCATCATTTTTGAGGATTTGAAAAAAAAATGAAAAAAAAACGATGGGTTATAGCCCATTGTTTTTTTGAATTTTTGAAAAAAAAGAATTATCCTCGTTTTTCATCATTTTGGACCATGGGCTATAGCCCATATCGTACGGCATACTATAGCACGCCGTTTTTCATCATTTTTGAGGATTTGAAAAAAATGAAAAAAAAAAAAAAACGATGGGTTATAGCCCATCGTTTTTTGAATTTTTGAATTTTTTTTAATCCTCGTTTTTCATCATTTTGGACCATGGGCTATAGCCCATATCGTACGGCATACTATAGCACGCCGTTTTTCATCATTTTTGAGGATTTGAAAAAAATGAAAAAATGAAAAAAAAACGATGGGTTATAGCCCATCGTTTTTTGAATTTTTGATTTTTTTTTAATCCTCGTTTTTCATCATTTTGGACCATGGGCTATAGCCCATATCGTACGGCATACTATAGCACGCCGTTTTTCATCATTTTTGAGGATTTGAAAAAAATGAAAAAATAAAAAAAACGATGGGTTATAGCCCATCGTTTTTTGAATTTTTGAATTTTTTTTAATCCTCGTTTTTCATCATTTTGGACAATGGGCTATAGCCCATATCGTACGGCATACTTTAGCACGCCGTTTTTCATCATTTTTGAGGATTTGAAAAAAATGAAAAAATGAAAAAAACGATGGGTTATAGCCCATTGTTTTTTGAATTTTTGAATTTTTTTTTAATCCTCGTTTTTCATCATTTTGGACAATGGGCTATAGCCCATATCGTACGGCATACTGTAGCATGCCGTTTTTCATCATTTTTGAGGATTTGAAAAAAATGAAAAAAACGATGGGTTATAGCCCATCGTTTTTTGAATTTTTGATTTTTTTTTTATCCTCGTTTTTCATCATTTTGGACCATGGGCTATAGCCCATATCGTACGGCATACTATAGCACGCCGTTTTTCATAATTTTTGAGGATTTGAAAAAAATGAAAAAATGAAAAAAACGATGGGTTATAGCCCATCGTTTTTTGAATTTTTGAAATTTTTTTAATCCTCGTTTTTCATCATTTTGGACAATGGGCTATAGCCCATATCGTACGGCATACTTTAGCACGCCGTTTTTCATCATTTTTGAGGATTTGAAAAAAATGAAAAAATGAAAAAAACGATGGGTTATAGCCCATCGTTTTTTGAATTTTTGTACCGTAATTTTTGTACCGTAATTTTTGTACCGTTGTATCGTACGGCATACTTTAGCACGCCGTTTTTCATCATTTTTGAGGATTTGAAAAAAATGAAAAAATGAAAAAAACGATGGGTTATAGCCCATCGTTTTTTGAATTTTTGAATTTCTTTTTAATCCTCGTTTTTCATCATTTTGGACCATGGGCTATAGCCCATATCGTACGGCATACTATAGCACGCCGTTTTTCATCATTTTTGAGGATTTGAAAAAAATGAAAAAATGAAAAAAACGATGGGTTATAGCCCATCGTTTTTTGAATTTTAGATTTTGTTTTTAATCCTCGTTTTTCATCATTTTGGACAATGGGCTATAGCCCATATCGTACGGCATACTGTAGCACGCCGTTTTTCATCATTTTTGAGGATTTGAAAAAAATTAAAAAATTAAAAAAACGATGGGTTATAGCCCATCGTTTTTTTATTTATTTTTTATCCTCGTTTTTCATCATTTTGGACCATATCGTACGGCATACTATAGCACGCCGTTTTTCATCATTTTTGCCATTGAGCCCCATTGTAAATTTGAAAGCACTATATTTCTAAAACTATGAAACATTTCAAAGATTCCTTTTCAGGCAAACATGTCCACCGTAAGATGAACCTAAGTAGGCTAGAATGGGGTTGCTAGGTGTAAGTATGTAGGACTAGTAGCATGCCAAAGTTTGTGCTATTGCCATAGAGAATGCATTGGGCGTTTAAGTTAAATAACTCATAAACTACAAAACATAAAAATAAAAAAAAGTTCCAGCATGTGTCTCCACAGTAAGCTGAATAATAAAAAGTGTGAATCGAGTTTCTAGGTGAAAGTGACTTTTGACGTGCCTATAGAGCTGCCATTGAGCCCAATGTTAAATGTCTCAAATTTGAAAGCACTATATTTCTAAAACTATGAAACATTTCAAAGATTCCTTTTCAGGCAAACATGTCCACCGTAAGATGAACCTAAGTAGGCTAGAATGGGGTTGCTAGGTGTAAGTATGTAGGACTAGTAGCATGCAAAAGTTTGTGCTATTGCCATAGAGAATGCATTGTGTTGCGGAGGATGAGAGGAATGCTCTCATCCTCCGCAACACCCATTCTCATACACCGCTATACACCGCGAGGATATCGGCTATAGCCCATATCGTACGGCATACTATACTGTAGCACGCCATTTTTCATAATTTTTGAGGATTTGAAAAAAATGAAAAAATGAAAAAACGATCGTTTTTTGAATTTTTGAATTTTTTTTTAATCCTCGTTTTTCATCATTTTGGACCATGGGCTATAGCCCATATCGTACGGCATACTATAGCACACCGTTTTTCATCATTTTTGAGGATTTGAGAAAAATGAAAAAATAAAAAAAACGATGGGTTATAGCCCATCGTTTTTTGAATTTTTGATTTTTTTTTTAATCCTCGTTTTTCATCATTTTGGACCATGGGCTATAGCCCATATCGTACGGCATACTATAGCACGCCGTTTTTCATCATTTTTGAGGATTTGAGAAAAATGAAAAAATAAAAAAAACGATGGGTTATAGCCCATCGTTTTTTGAATTTTTGATTTTCTTTTTAATCCTCGTTTTTCATCATTTAGGACCATGGGCTATAGCCCATATCGTACGGCATACTATAGCATGCCGTTTTTCATCATTTTTGAGGATTTGAAAAAAATGAAAAAATGAAAAAACGATGGGTTATAGCCCATTGTTTTTTTTTAATTTTTCCTTGTTTTTCATCATTTTGGACCATGGGCTATAGCCCATATCGTACGGCATACTATAGCACGCCGTTTTTCATCATTTTTGAGGATTTGAAAAAAAAATGAAAAAATGAAAAAAATGATGGGTTATAGCCCATCGTTTTTTGAAATTTTGAATTTTTTTTTAATCCTCGTTTTTCATCATTTTGGACCATGGGCTATAGCCCATATCGTACGGCATACTATAGCATGCCGTTTTTCATCATTTTTGAGGATTTGAAAAAAATGAAAAAATGAAAAAAACGATGGGTTATAGCCCATCGTTTTTTGAATTTTAGATTTTTTTTGAATCCTCGTTTTTCATCATTTTGGACAATGGGCTATAGCCCATATCGTACGGCATACTGTAGCACGCCGTTTTTCATCATTTTTGAGGATTTGAAAAAAATGAAAAAATGAAAAAAACGATGGGTTATAGCCCATCGTTTTTTGAATTTTTGATTTTTTTTTAATCCTCGTTTTTCATCATTTTGGACCATGGGCTATAGCCCATATCGTACGGCATACTATAGCACGCCGTTTTTCATCATTTTTGAGGATTTGAAAAAAATGAAAAAATGAAAAAAACGATGGGTTATAACCCATCGTTTTTTGAATTTTTGATTTTTTTTTAATCCTCGTTTTTCATCATTTTGGACAATGGGCTATAGCCCATATCGTACGGCATACTTTAGCACGCCGTTTTTCATCATTTTTGAGGATTTGAAAAAAATGAAAAAATGAAAAAAACGATGGGTTATAGCCCATCGTTTTTTGAATTTTTGAATTTCTTTTTAATCCTCGTTTTTCATCATTTTGGACCATGGGCTATAGCCCATATCGTACGGCATACTATAGCACGCCGTTTTTCATCATTTTTGAGGATTTGAAAAAAATGAAAAAATGAAAAAAACGATGGGTTATAGCCCATCGTTTTTTGAATTTTAGATTTTGTTTTTAATCCTCGTTTTTCATCATTTTGGACAATGGGCTATAGCCCATATCGTACGGCATACTGTAGCACGCCGTTTTTCATCATTTTTGAGGATTTGAAAAAAATTAAAAAATTAAAAAAACGATGGGTTATAGCCCATCGTTTTTTGAATTTTTTTTAATCCTCGTTTTTCATCATTTTGGACCATGGGCTATAGCCCATATCGTACGGCATACTATAGCATGCCGTTTTTCATCATTTTTGAGGATTTGAAAAAAATGAAAAAATGAAAAAAACGATGGGTTATAGCCCATCGTTTTTTGAATTTTAGATTTTTTTTTAATCCTCGTTTTTCATCATTTTGGACAATGGGCTATAGCCCATATCGTACGGCATACTGTAGCACGCCGTTTTTCATCATTTTTGAGGATTTGAAAAAAATTAAAAAATTAAAAAAAACGATGGGTTATAGCCCATCGTTTTTTGAATTTTTTTTAATCCTCGTTTTTCATCATTTTGGACCATGGGCTATAGCCCATATCGTACGGCATACTATAGCATGCCGTTTTTCATCATTTTTGAGGATTTGAAAAAAATGAAAAAATGAAAAAAACGATGGGTTATAGCCCATCGTTTTTTGAATTTTAGATTTTTTTTTAATCCTCGTTTTTCATCATTTTGGACAATGGGCTATAGCCCATATCGTACGGCATACTGTAGCACGCCGTTTTTCATCATTTTTGAGGATTTGAAAAAAATGAAAAAATGAAAAAAACGATGGGTTATAGCCCATCGTTTTTTGAATTTTTGATTTTTTTTTTATCCTCGTTTTTCATCATTTTGGACCATGGGCTATAGCCCATATCGTACGGCATACTATAGCACGCCGTTTTTCATCATTTTTGAGGATTTGAAAAAAATGAAAAAATGAAAAAAACGATGGGTTATAACCCATCGTTTTTTGAATTTTTGATTTTTTTTTAATCCTCGTTTTTCATCATTTTGGACAATGGGCTATAGCCCATATCGTACGGCATACTTTAGCACGCCGTTTTTCATCATTTTTGAGGATTTGAAAAAAATGAAAAAATGAAAAAAACGATGGGTTATAGCCCATCGTTTTTTGAATTTTTGAATTTCTTTTTAATCCTCGTTTTTCATCATTTTGGACCATGGGCTATAGCCCATATCGTACGGCATACTATAGCACGCCGTTTTTCATCATTTTTGAGGATTTGAAAAAAATGAAAAAATGAAAAAAACGATGGGTTATAGCCCATCGTTTTTTGAATTTTAGATTTTGTTTTTAATCCTCGTTTTTCATCATTTTGGACAATGGGCTATAGCCCATATCGTACGGCATACTGTAGCACGCCGTTTTTCATCATTTTTGAGGATTTGAAAAAAATTAAAAAATTAAAAAAAACGATGGGTTATAGCCCATCGTTTTTTGAATTTTTTTTAATCCTCGTTTTTCATCATTTTGGACCATATCGTACGGCATACTATAGCACGCCGTTTTTCATCATTTTTGCCATTGAGCCCCATTGTAAATTTGAAAGCACTATATTTCTAAAACTATGAAACATTTCAAAGATTCCTTTTCAGGCAAACATGTCCACCGTAAGATGAACCTAAGTAGGCTAGAATGGGGTTGCTAGGTGTAAGTATGTAGGACTAGTAGCATGCCAAAGTTTGTGCTATTGCCATAGAGAATGCATTGGGCGTTTAAGTTAAATAACTCATAAACTACAAAACATAAAAATAAAAATAAGTTCCAGCATGTGTCTCCACAGTAAGCTGAATAATAAAAAGTGTGAATCGAGTTTCTAGGTGAAAGTGACTTTTGACGTGCCTATAGAGCTGCCATTGAGCCCAATGTTAAATGTCTCAAATTTGAAAGCACTATATTTCTAAAACTATGAAACATTTCAAAGATTCCTTTTCAGGCAAACATGTCCACCGTAAGATGAACCTAAGTAGGCTAGAATGGGGTTGCTAGGTGTAAGTATGTAGGACTAGTAGCATGCCAAAGTTTGTGCTATTGCCATAGAGAATGCATTGGGCGTTTAAGTTAAATAACTCATAAACTACAAAACATAAAAATAAAAATAAGTTCCAGCATGTGTCTCCACAGTAAGCTGAATAATAAAAAGTGTGAATCGAGTTTCTAGGTGAAAGTGACTTTTGACGTGCCTATAGAGCTGCCATTGAGCCCAATGTTAAATGTCTCAAATTTGAAAGCACTATATTTCTAAAACTATGAAACATTTCAAAGATTCCTTTTCAGGCAAACATGTCCACCGTAAGATGAACCTAAGTAGGCTACAATGGGGTTGCTAGGTGTAAGTATGTAGGACTAGTAGCATGCCAAAGTTTGTGCTATTGCCATAGAGAATGCATTGTGTTGCGGAGGATGAGAGGAATGCTCTCATCCTCCGCAACACCCATTCTCATACACCGCTATACACCGCGAGGATATCGGCTATAGCCCATATCGTACGGCATACTATACTGTAGCACGCCATTTTTCATCATTTTTGAGGATTTGAAAAAAATGAAAAAATGAAAAAACGATGGGTTATAGCCCATTGTTTTTTTTTTTTTTTTTTTTTTTTTTCATCATTTTGGACCATGGGCTATAGCCCATATCGTACGGCATACTATAGCACGCCGTTTTTCATCATTTTTGAGGATTTAAAAAAAAATGAAAAAAACGATGGGTTATAGCCCATCGTTTTTTGAATTTTTGATTTTTTTTGTAATCCTCGTTTTTCATCATTTTGGACCATGGGCTATATAGCCCATATCGTACGGCATACTTTAGCACGCCGTTTTTCATCATTTTTGAGGATTTGAAAAAAATGAAAAAATGAAAAAAACGATGGGTTATAGCCCATCGTTTTTTGAATTTTTGATTTTTTTTTAATCCTCGTTTTTCATCATTTTGGACAATGGGCTATAGCCCATATCGTACGGCATACTGTAGCACGCCGTTTTTCATCATTTTTGAGGATTTAAAAAAAATGAAAAAATGAAAAAAACGATGGGTTATAGCCCATCGTTTTTTGATTTTTTTTTAATCCTCGTTTTTCATCATTTTGGACCATATCGTACGGCATACTATAGCACGCCGTTTTTCATCATTTTTGCCATTGAGCCCCATTGTAAATTTGAAAGCACTATATTTCTAAAACTATGAAACATTTCAAAGATTCCTTTTCAGGCAAACATGTCCACCGTAAGATGAACCTAAGTAGGCTAGAATGGGGTTGCTAGGTGTAAGTATGTAGGACTAGTAGCATGCCAAAGTTTGTGCTATTGCCATAGAGAATGCATTGTGTTGCGGAGGATGAGAGGAATGCTCTCATCCTCCGCAACACCCATTCTCATACACCGCTATACACCGCGAGGATATCGGCTATAGCCCATATTGTACGGCATACTATACTGTAGCACGCCATTTTTCATCATTTTTGAGGATTTGAAAAAAATGAAAAAATGAAAAAACGATGGGTTATAGCCCATTGTTTTTTTTTTTTTTTTCCTTTTTTTTCATCATTTTGGACCATGGGCTATAGCCCATATCGTACGGCATACTATAGCACGCCGTTTTTCATCATTTTTGAGGATTTGAAAAAAAATGAAAAAAACGATGGGTTATAGCCCATCGTTTTTTGAATTTTAGATTTTTTTTGTAATCCTCGTTTTTCATCATTTTGGACCATGGGCTATAGCCCATATCGTACGGCATACTTTAGCACGCCGTTTTTCATCATTTTTGAGGATTTGAAAAAAATGAAAAAATGAAAAAAACGATGGGTTATAGCCCATCGTTTTTTGAATTTTTGAATTTTTTTTAATCCTCGTTTTTCATCATTTTGGACAATGGGCTATAGCCCATATCGTACGGCATACTGTAGCACGCCGTTTTTCATCATTTTTGAGGATTTGAAAAAAATGAAAAAATGAAAAAAACGATGGGTTATAGCCCATCGTTTTTTGATTTTTTTTTAATCCTCGTTTTTCATCATTTTGGACCATATCGTACGGCATACTATAGCACGCCGTTTTTCATCATTTTTGCCATTGAGCCCCATTGTAAATTTGAAAGCACTATATTTCTAAAACTATGAAACATTTCAAAGATTCCTTTTCAGGCAAACATGTCCACCGTAAGATGAACCTAAGTAGGCTAGAATGGGGTTGCTAGGTGTAAGTATGTAGGACTAGTAGCATGCCAAAGTTTGTGCTATTGCCATAGAGAATGCATTGTGTTGCGGAGGATGAGAGGAATGCTCTCATCCTCCGCAACACCCATTCTCATACACCGCTATACACCGCGAGGATATCGGCTATAGCCCATATCGTACGGCATACTATACTGTAGCACGCCATTTTTCATCATTTTTGAGGATTTGAAAAAAATGAAAAAATGAAAAAACGATGGGTTATAGCCCATTGTTTTTTGAATTTTTGAAAAAAAAAAAAATCCTCGTTTTTCATCATTTTGGACCATGGGCTATAGCCCATATCTTACGGCATACTATAGCACGCCGTTTTTCATCATTTTTGAGGATTTGAAAAAAAATGAAAAAATGAAAAAAACGATGGGTTATAGCCCATCGTTTTTTTAATTTTTGAAAAAAAAATTAATCCTCGTTTTTCATCATTTTGGACCATGGGCTATAGCCCATATCGTACGGCATACTATAGCACGCCGTTTTTCATCATTTTTGAGGATTTGAAAAAAAATGAAAAAAACGATGGGTTATAGCCCATTGTTTTTTGAATTTTTGAAAAAAAAAAAAATCCTCGTTTTTCATCATTTTGGACCATGGGCTATAGCCCATATCGTACGGCATACTATAGCACGCCGTTTTTCATCATTTTTGAGGATTTGAAAAAAATGAAAAAATGAAAAAAACGATGGGTTATAGCCCATCGTTTTTTTAATTTTTGATTTTCTTTTTAATCCTCGTTTTTCATCATTTTGGACCATGGGCTATAGCCCATATCGTACGGCATACTATAGCACGCCGTTTTTCATCATTTTTGAGGATTTGAAAAAAAAAAGAAAAAAAAAAAAACGATGGGTTATAGCCCATCGTTTTTTGAATTTTTGAATTTTTTTTAATCCTCGTTTTTCATCATTTTGGACAATGGGCTATAGCCCATATCGTACGGCATACTGTAGCACGCCGTTTTTCATCATTTTTGAGGATTTGAAAAAAATGAAAAAAGAAAAAAACGATGGGTTATAGCCCATCGTTTTTAGATTTTTTTTTAATCCTCGTTTTTCATCATTTTGGACCATATCGTACGGCATACTATAGCACGCTGTTTTTCATCATTTTTGCCATTGAGCCCCATTGTAAATTTGAAAGCACTATATTTCTAAAACTATGAAACATTTCAAAGATTCCTTTTCAGGCAAACATGTCCACCGTAAGATGAACCTAACTAAGTAGGCTAGAATGGGGTTGCTAGGTGTAAGTATGTAGGACTAGTAGCATGCCAAAGTTTGTGCTATTGCCATAGAGAATGCATTGGGCGTTTAAGTTAAATAACTCATAAACTACAAAACATAAAAATAGAAATAAGTTCCAGCATGTGTCTCCACAGTAAGCTGAATAATAAAAAGTGTGAATCGAGTTTCTAGGTGAAAGTGACTTTTGACGCGCCTATAGAGCTGCCATTGAGCACAATGTTAAATGTCTCAAATTTGAAAGCACTATATTTCTAAAACTATGAAACATTTCAAAGATTCCTTTTCAGGCAAACATGTCCACCGTAAGATGAACCTAAGTAGGCTAGAATGGGGTTGCTAGGTGTAAGTATGTAGGACTAGTAGCATGCCAAAGTTTGTGCTATTACCATAGAGAATGCATTGTGTTGCGGAGGATGAGAGGAATGCTCTCATCCTCCGCAACACCCATTCTCATACACCGCTATACACCGCGAGGATATCGGCTATAGCCCATATCGTACGGCATACTATACTGTAGCACGCCGTTTTTCATCATTTTTGAGGATTTGAAAAAAATGAAAAAATGAAAAAAACGATGGGTTATAGCCCATTGTTTTTTTTGAATTTTTGAAAAAAAAAGATTATCCTCGTTTTTCATCATTTTGGACCATGGGCTATAGCCCATATCGTACGGCATACTATAGCACACCGTTTTTCATCATTTTTGAGGATTTGAAAAAAAATGAAAAAATGAAAAAAACGATGGGTTATAGCCCATCGTTTTTTGAATTTTTGATTTTTTTTTTAATCCTCGTTTTTTATCATTTTGGACCATGGGCTATAGCCCATATCGTACGGCATACTTTAGCACGCCGTTTTTCATCATTTTTGAGGATTTGAAAAAAATGAAAAAATTAAAAAAACGATGGGTTATAGCCATAGACTGTAAAAAATATGGACAAAGCGTTCGCCGGGTCTAACATGGACGTAAAATGAAGCCTGTTATTCCTGCACTGTAAGTCGCCATCTTTCTAGATCCGTTTGGTACCAGCTGGCCATTGGCTGGCTCCGTTTTGGACCAGCTGGCCATTGGCTGCCCAGACAACGAGGCGGGACTTCCCCCCTTCTTCTCCGTTGGTTTTTATTTTGACTCGAGTGGGAGGGGAATCCCGATCTTAGACTGTAACGGTAGCCACGCCCCTCAGAACATACGCGATGGGTTTTTTTCTTCATGGTAATTTTTTTAATTAATGGGACCATAATTTTCCAAAAAGAATATTATGACATTAGAAATGAGACTTTAAACTAGTGACTGGAAGAAGAAAGTATTCATGACCATGTTTATTAAGGTAATACAGTCTAGGTGAAGTTGGGCCAAAATACATGGGCCTCTATGGAGCTATGGGGCTTTTTGGGTCCAGTCCAGCGCCACAACAGGCCATTATAATGAACTACCGATTTCAAATGAGGCTTCACGAAATATCTGGCTGACTGCCCCCCTGGTTATAGCCCATCGTTTTTTGATTTTTTTTTAATCCTCGTTTTTCATCATTTTGGACCATATCGTACGGCATACTATAGCACGCCGTTTTTCATCATTTTTGCCATTGAGCCCCATTGTAAATTTGAAAGCACTATATTTCTAGAACTATGAAACATTTCAAAGATTCCTTTTCAGGCAAACATGTCCACCGTAAGATGAACCTAAGTAGGCTAGAATGGGGTTGCTAGGTGTAAGTATGTAGGACTAGTAGCATGCCAAAGTTTGTGCTATTGCCATAGAGAATGCATTGGGCGTTTAAGTTAAATAACTCATAAACTACAAAACATAAAAAAAAAAAAAGTTCCAGCATGTGTCTCCACAGTAAGCTGAATAATAAAAAGTGTGAATCGAGTTTCTAGGTGAAAGTGACTTTTGACGCGCCTATAGAGCTGCCATTGAGCCCAATGTTAAATGTCTCAAATTTGAAAGCACTATATTTCTAAAACTATGAAACATTTCAAAGATTCCTTTTCAGGCAAACATGTCCACCGTAAGATGAACCTAAGTAGGCTAGAATGGGGTTGCTAGGTGTAAGTATGTAGGACTAGTAGCATGCCAAAGTTTGTGCTATTACCATAGAGAATGCATTGTGTTGCGGAGGATGAGAGGAATGCTCTCATCCTCCGCAACACCCATTCTCATACACCGCTATACACCGCGAGGATATCGGCTATAGCCCATATCGTACGGCATACTATACTGTAGCACGCCGTTTTTCATCATTTTTGAGGATTTGAAAAAAAATGAAAAAATGAAAAAAACGATGGGTTATAGCCCATTGTTTTTTTTGAATTTTTGAAAAAAAAAGATTATCCTCGTTTTTCATCATTTTGGACCATGGGCTATAGCCCATATCGTACGGCATACTATAGCACACCGTTTTTCATCATTTTTGAGGATTTGAAAAAAATGAAAAAATGAAAAAAACGATGGGTTATAGCCTATCGTTTTTTGAATTTTAGATTTTGTTTTTTAATCCTCTTTTTTCATCATTTTGGACCATGGGCTATAGCCCATATCGTACGGCATACTATAGCACGCCGTTTTTCATCATTTTTGAGGATTTGAAAAAAATGAAAAAATGAAAAAAACGATGGGTTATAGCCCATCGTTTTTTGAATTTTAGATTTTTTTTTGAATCCTCGTTTTTCAGCATTTTGGACCATGGGCTATAACCCATATCGTACGGCATACTATAGCACGCCGTTTTTCATCATTTTTGAGGATTTGAGAAAAATGAAAAAATGAAAAAAACGATGGGTTTTAGCCCATCGTTTTTTGAATTTTTGATTTTTGTTTTTTAATCCTCGTTTTTCATCATTTTGGACCATGGGCTATAGCCCATATCGTACGGCATACTATAGCACGCCGTTTTTCATCATTTTTGAGGATTTGAGGAAAAAAAACGATGGGTTATAGCCCATCGTTTTTTTTTTTTTTTTTTTTTTTTTAATCCTCGTTTTTCATCATTTTGTATGTAGAACTAGTAGCATGCCAAAGTTTGTGCTATTGCCACAGACTAGAATGCATTGGGCGTTTAAGTTAAATAACTCAGAAACTATAAAACATTTCAAAGTAAAAAGTTCCAGCATGTGTCTCCACAGTAAGCTGAATAATAAAAAGTGTGAATGGAGTTTCTAGGTGAAAGTGATTTTTGACGTGCCAATGTCTGCCATTGAGCCCCATTGTGAATTTGAAAGCACTATATTTCTAAAACTATGACACCTTTCAAAGATTCCTTTTCAGGCAAACATGTCCACCGTAAGATGAACCTAAGTAGGCTATAATGGGGTTGGTAGGTTTAAGTATGTAGGACTAGTAGCATGCCAAAGTTTGTGCTATTGCCATAGAGCAGGGGTAACCAACCAGGGGTTCGCGAGCTACCAGTAGCTCGTGGGAACCTTTCAAGTCGATCCCGAAGTGTCAGACTGACGGGCAGCCAATACACTGCCAATACACAGCAGAATGTCGTTCGCAAAAAAGAGCAGATCTACAAGCTAACGTGTAGAGGCTCGATGCATTTTAGCTTGAAGATCTGTTCCCCTTGCTTCCACCGCACCGCCCTCGGCCCTCCCCCTTTTAGCACTCTGTGCTCATGTGCTGTGTCCTGTGTGTCTGTTGTTCCCCTCGCAGGCAGCACACTAGCACAGAGCGTCAGAGTGAACGCAGCATGATATAGCGACACGTTGAATACTAAACTTATTTGTGAAGTTCGAACGCCAACTTTTAACTTAACCAAACATGGGAGAAACACTGTGCACGGCTGCACGCACAAATAAAGAGTGCACTCGGCACTCGCGCACGCACATGACGGATTATTATCGATCAAAACAATCCTTAGCGTCGCTTACAAAAGCATGTGTTGCACAGCATGAATGATAAGTAATCACCGACCTGGCTGGATAAATATCACTATGACAAAGTTTCAAAATGTTTAGTGCCGCTGTCAAAACATGACACAGTGAGAGTTGAAGATTCTAACTATTGGAACAAGAAAGCCACAGTTTTGAAGGAAGTGGGTCCTAGACAGGGCTTGACGCTTAGCTCATGGATGATAGACAGACTATCCGTTTTTATCCTGCTGTTCTATCATGTGATATTCGATGCAGGGCAAGATGCAAGATTGTGAATTAAATTGTAACATTCTCCTTGGCTTTGACTACTTCAGACAGAACATCTGACACACAGCTACAGTAGACTATTAATTTACTATTAGCTGTTAACTTACTCGGCTGCCTACCGTTGCTCGTTAAGCAGGTCACACAATGGATATGGACCACTGATATTTATCCAGCCAGGTCGGTGATTACTTATCATTCATGCTGTGCAACACATGCTTTTGTAAGCGACGCTAAGCATTGTTTTGATCGATAATAATCCGTCATGTGCGTGCGCGAGTGCACTCTTTATTTGTGCGTGCAGCCGTGCACAGTGTTTCTCCCACGTTTGGTTAAAAGTTGGCGTTCGAACTTTACAAATAAGTTTAGTATTCAACGTGTCGGGGTTAAAGTGCAGTCACAGCAGTCTCATTAAAGGTGGGCTGACCCTGAGAGTATGTCACCATATCTGTGAAAATATATATGGTCATGTTATGCCTATGTCATTTGAACATCTGCCAATGTGAATATTCATTGAAATGAGAAACAAAATATTGTGCAATTCATGTCCTTTGCATTTTGTTTTATTTAAAAAAAACTCAACAAAGAAGTTTATTTGTATTTTTGTCCTAATATTTCTTATTTCTAATACATTTGTCTTAATTTTATTTGACATTGATAATATAACTTACTATAAGTATTTATTCTAATTTAAGCTTTAGTCTTTGTGTGGATGTGTGCACATGCATTGAGCCTGTCAGAAATAGCAAAAAAACAAGTGTTTTTTCTAACACGTTTTAGTGGTAGATCTTGGCTTACAATTGGGAATAAAATGGGCTCTTGGGCTTGAAAAGGTTGGTTACCACTGCCATAGAGAATGCATTGGGCGTTTAAGTTAAATAACTCAGAAACTACAAAACATTTCAAAGTAAAACGTTCCAGCATGTGTCTCCACAGTAAGCTGAATAATAAAAAGTGTGAATGGAGTTTCTAGGTGAAAGTGATTTTTTACTCTCCTCCTGCCTGGGGCCCTCTCGCCTACTCTCCTCCCTCCTGGGGTCCCCTCGCCTACTCTCCTCCTGCCTGGGGCCCTCTCGCCTACTCTCCTCCTGCCTGGGGTCCCCTCACCTACTCTCCTCCTGCCTGGGGCCCCCTCGCCTATTCTCCTCCTGCCTGACCCCCCCCTCGGCTACTCTCCTCCTTCCTGGGGCCACCTCGCCTACTCTCCTCCTGCCTGACCCCCCCCTCGGCTACTCTCCTCCTGCCTGGGGCCACCTCGCCTACTCTCCTCCTGCCTGGGACCACCTCGCCTACTCTCCTCCTGCCTGGGGTCCCCTCGCCTACTCTCCTCCTGCCTGACCCCCCCTCGCCTACTCTCCTCCTGCCTGGGGCCACCTCGCCTACTCTCCTCCTGCCTGGGGTCCCTCCCCTACTCTCCTCCTGCCTTTTTTTTAATATATATATTTTTTATCCCACGATTTTGTAACCCATTTTTCACCCCTGTGTCAATCATAATGTGATCCTGGGCTCTACACACCCTCCGCCAACCTGAGGAGAGCAACGGACTTAACTCATGCTTCCTTCATGCATGAGTGTCCAAGTTGCTCCTTTACACCTGACAGGGGGGAGTTTCGCTGGTTGGACGTAGCGCGTGGAAGGAACACGTTATTCCAACCAGTTCCTTCCCACTCCATCAGGCGCCCCGGCTGGCCAGGGGGAGGCAGTTTAGAGACCAGGATTACTGCATGTTTTTGTGAGGGTACCTACCCTAGGGGACACGGGGAGAACATGCAAACTCCACACAGAAAGGCCCTTTCGCCAACCCCGCCTTCGGGTATGGGCACTGATGACGCGGAGGAGGAAACACGCCGCCAGCACCCACAGCGCCCCGAGCGGGAATCGAAACCAGGACCTTCTGGCTGTGAGGCAACAGCACTACCAACTGTGCCACCGTGCCCCTCTCTAACAATCACATTTACCACAAATCCCACTGCTCTAGGAGGAGTGCTGGCGCACGCGCGAACGCAAAAAGTGACACTCTTAATCTTGATAGTGTTACGTGCACGGTTTGCGCTCGTGCATGGGCTGGCTGTGATAGGGTGGCTGTATTGGTTCATGACTGGCATGACGGCTAAGAATGTATCTATTTAATCTTTCTTTCTTTCTTTATCTCATTTGGTCCACAGAAAGATACTTACATAGTTGATGCATTCATAATGTGCCTGTATCCAACAAAAATGTGAATGTAGCCTGTGTTAGTGTGACTCCCTGCTTTAGATACTGTAATAGATGCTGTATGCTGGGGAAAAAAAGGAAAAAAGGAAGATAAAAGGTAGACACTTTTATGCGTCTAAACTTCAGTCTTCGGGCTTTGACAACAAAGGCCTGTCACAAGACAAAGGAGGTAGTGTTGATTTCACAGATAAATCATGCAGTAGCCAGGATGAGTGACACATTATTTGAGAGATGACCTTACTGCGTTACATCAGAGAAAGAGAGAATACGGTTCTCAGATTAACATCCACATATTTTTTGAGAATCATACAAAAAAGATGCTTCTATAAATGTCTGTCGTATTTTTATATTCCTGGCTGCTCAGCGGTGGCAAGTGCGCTATGGAGGGCGGAAGTATAATTATGTCATATACCAGTATTATGAAGTCACTGTTTTTTTTGTTTTTTTCTGGGATAGGGCCTGAAATCCCTGTGACAGAGCTTGACCTTCCTGTGACAGGGCTGGCACCATGCGGTAACAACCTGTGACAGGACCATAACCATAGATATTAAAAAAATAGATGCCTCATTGGCCACTGCAATGCGTTGGAGCCATGTGTGTGGACAAGAGGGTGGAACAAGGCCCAGGCCGTAGCGTAACGGTCTGGGCACCGGACTGGTGATCCAGTCGCGGTGTGCCGCGGGTTCGACTCCCGGACCCGACACGGCCTTTACCGCATGTCATCCCCCCATCTCTCTCCCGTTTCCTGTCAGCCTACTGTCTGTCCCTTAAAAAATAAATAAAAGGCGTAAGCCGCAAAAAAATATCTTAAAAAAAAAAAAAAGAGGGTGGAACAATTTACACTCTGGGACGGAAGTGTGCTAGAAGTGCAAAAGGTAAGCTTGAGTTGCCACTATAAGCAATACATTTCACAATAAAAAGCAACGCTTATATTTTAATTGGGTGTAGGGTGGTAAGGGACCTGGATATTGGATAGGCCCAAAAAAGGTTAAGAAACACTGCTCTACATTTGACAAATCACAGCCTGCCAATAAAATCATAAATTAATAACTGGAACCAGAGATTATGCTTTTCCCAGGAAAACATCTCAAAATGTTTCGGATCATGTTTCGGTCATGCTCAGCCTAAATATTGACGGGTACCTTGTTGCGAACGCAGTGAGCCACTTACTATGACAGCAAGGGCTGAATGTCTGTGTATGTGTGTGTCTGTCCCGCTGTTACACCACCCGCCCGCCACCAGAGGGCGCAGCTGTAGCACACACACACACACACACACACACACACACAGGGCGCAGCTGTAGCACACACACACACACACACACACACACACACACACACACACACACACACGCACACGCACACGCGCACACACACACACACACACACACACACACAACCACACACACACAAGCTGCGTTCGCTTCACGCGTTTGCGCGTCTTACTTGTACTGTACTGTACGTCCAAAATTATTACTTTTCATGAAAATGGAACCTTAAACCCACAGGCAGACTTTCATATAGACCTGTGTTGTGTGCATAATACCTCTGGTTGACATTGAATTGGTCTTTTAAAAGATTATAGTTTGTCATGCTGTGTGGCTGAAACACTTACCCTAAAGAACTCTTTAGTAGAACCGGAGTCTAAGGTTCCATAAGCAATCTCTGTCTGCTTGGCTAGGTCCTCAGCGCTCTCTATTGGAGACACCATCCTTTCCACGGTGAGGAAGGCAGCCAGATTGGCCGTGTAGGATGAGATGATGATGAGGGTGAAGAACCACCACACTCCGCCCACAATACGCCCTGACAGAGACCTGAGAGTGGGAGGCGAGACAGACAGGAAGACATGAAAGCAGGGGGCTCTATAACCAACACCTTTTCAAATGTTCCATCAGGCCGCCCCATAGCCCAATTAAGGAGGATCGCTAAAGAGTGGACAATTGGAAAGGAGAGGAAAATTAAAAAACAAATAAATAAATCCCTATTTTGGGCATGTCATTGCTGTCAATAATGTTGACATTTTCAAAACATAGTCATGTTTTTCTGTTGAAAATCACTCCTCTTTGGTGAGTGAATATGAGGTAAACTGTTTTACTGGATTTAAAAAATATATGATAAATTCAGGCTGAATGTCAGGCTATTGAACAGTCAACATTATTTTGGAACAACTCTTTCCATTTGCTGACCTATAGCCTACATGCAGACAAAATTGCAGAGGTGCAGCTTAACTGAAACTTTATTTCAAATTTATGGTATAATACCCAGAGCTAATCACTGAGAGAGTAATCCTTCCTTTTTTTCCACATTTTAATTATGCCTAACCACTGTCCTCACTAATCATTGTCCTCATGAATCCTATGTCCCTATTCTGTGCCAAACATTTGTTAAAAAAAAGTAGCAGGTCTACAAGCTCACAAAGCATCACACTCGTAACACGACACGTTGTGAACACCTACCTGTGTAGGTGAAGCATCAGTTACCAACCCTATAAAGCATGGTCGTAAAATATATTCTAATCAGACAAACTAGCGTAGTAAAATTACCTCTACAGAAAATAACACAAAACCTCTCTGATGAAGGCATAATGCTGAAACACTTCAAAAATAAATAAATGGTAACTGATTGACATCCATCCATCTTCAACCGCTTATCCGTAGTTGGGTCGCGGGGGGAACAGCTCCACCAGAGAGCTCCAGACTTCCCTCTCCAGAGGAACATTAGTAACTTCCTCCTGGGGGATCCCGAGGCGTTCCAAGGCCAGTGAGTCGATGTGATTCCTCCAACTGCGCCTTGGTCTGACCCGGGGTCTCCTCCCAGTGGGACGTGCCTCGAGGACCTCCCTAGGGAGATGCCCGAGAGGCATATAACCAGATGCCCAAACCACCTAAGCGAAGAAGCAGCGACTCTACTCTGAGTATCTCTCAGGTGACTGTACTTTAAAGAAAACTAATTTCGGCCGCTTGTATTCACAAGCTTATTCTTTCGGTCATGACCCACACTTCATGACCATAGGTGAGAGTAGGAACGAACATTGCTCAGTAGACAGAGAGCTTTGCCTTCTGGCGCAGCTCTCTTTTCGTCACAACAGTGCGGTACAGCGACTGCAATACCACCCCTGCTGCTCCGATTCTCCGGCTGATCTCCTTCTCCGCCCTCCCCTCACTCGTGAACAAGACCCCGAGATACTCAAAATCCTTCACCTGGGGTAATGTCTCATTCCCTACCCGGACGGCACAATCCATCGGTTTCCTGCTGTGTCTTGCAAATCTTTATTTTGGAGTGCCCTTCCACCTCAGTGGATTTCATCTTATTGAGTTAACCTTATCGGCTGAGCACCCTCGCCCAAAGGCAAGCAGAGGAGCGCACCTGGCTCCAGTTTCTTTGGCTGCATAACTTTGACAACAACCACTAAGCCATCATCATCATACTATAATTCAGTCAATGTCTGACTGAATGTCTGTCTGTCTGAATGTGTGTCAGAAACACAGCCGTATCGCCTCACCGCCTGCACCAATCACTCCCACTTTTCACACAGGCATTGACTATAATAATATGGAGGTCTTAACGAAGCCCTTTTTCCAATTTAACATCATCATCATACTATAATGCAGTCAACATCTGTCTGAATGTCTGTCTGTCTGTCTGAACGAAGCCCTTTTTCCAATTTAACAAATTATAAATTAATAATTAATTTATTAGTGAATTAAAAATGCGAAAACACACCCAGGGCGCAGTACCCCCAGCGGCCACAAGGGGGGGGGGCAATATCTCACAACGGGTAAGGGCTAGTTTATATAATTAGCCAAAATATGGCTTTGGTTTTGAGTTTTAGTTTTAGAATGACCGACAGAATGATGTGTAATGTAAATGTCTCAAAACTGAAATTCGGGAATGCTTGTTAAATAAAGAAGAAGAAGAAGGACATGATCTGGCTGATGTTTCAGCTCCATCCAGCTGAGTGGTAAATGAGTCTGATTTGGTCAACAGCCACTATTAGTGTAAGAAAAAGGCTGTCAGAGCCCTATTATAACATGCAGAGTGCAGACTGCAGGTACATTACCAGAAGATGCACTGATTCCACACACCGTCTGTATTGCAAACTGCGGCATCAATGTTGTTGTTTAGGACAGGTCAACACTAAGGTCTTGTATCGTCCGTCCAGTGTTAACATGTATATTGTGATGCATATTTTCTACTTTTCTTTCTTTTTGTCTTTGTACACACAGTAGACTGAGTAGAGCATTCCTACACAAAGAAAGCACATCCGTTTCCACTCCTTTTAATTGTGATTAATATCTGTGTGTGTGTGTGTGGGGGGCACTTCCCCTATTCCTGTCACTGATCCTTCAGATCCTGTGAAGTCCCAGACAAGACGAATGAATGAAGAATGAAACAAGATTCAGAGTCTTCCGCAAGGACATGAAGGGCAGCAGAACAATGATGAATAAAGAGATGAATAAAAAAGGAGCTGTCGAGACAAGACTTCACGATGTGGCTCAGACATGGTAATGGCTTCATCAGGGTGAGAATGGATGGTGATGTGCTGCTCCATGTCGAATACGTTATATGCACCAAGTTGATGAGCGTAAAATGAGACATGCAGCAAAAACACGGTAGCCCTCCAAAAGTCATGGGGAGTATACAGGCAACTACTCGGATGAAATGACCCCTCATGTGCATTTTACAGCCCTCAGCATGGTGGATATAAGTTATCTTGTGGATGCAACGCATCGCTGCTATAAGGCATGCGGCTTGAAATAAAGGCGGAGAGCCATATAGGGACAATGATTAGGGAAGACAATGAGGTGCGGGGGGGACAAGCAGGAAGTGGAGTATGCGGCCTGGGGAACAGCTACGGGCAATATATGGAAGCTCAAAATAACATATATGCACCATGGGAGAGACTATAAAATGCAGAGAGATGATGAGGACAACTTAGAGGTGATGGGAAGTGAACACAACAACCAACCGACCGACCGACCAAAAACCAACCTTGGCGAGATATCGCATCCTTGCTGCATGAAGGCGCCCAGGGAGAACCACAGGCTATTAAAAATGCCAAAGTCGTTGGGAGGGTCCGGAGGGCTCTGAGGGTCTTTGGCCTCGTCGTTCTCGTCCAGGTGCCACTCGTAGGGGCTGAAACGGCTGACCAGGAAAAGCACCACGCTCACGCCGATATAGGCGAACACTATGCACATCCAGATCTCATAGGCCAGCGGGTCCAGGAAGGAGAAGACTCCCGGCTTGGACTTTTGGGGCTTCTTTATCATAATGGAGATGCCCAGGCTCATAAATGGCTTAGAAAAGTCTATGACTTCCTCCCGTACCAACGTTATAGTCAGAGGAGCCACGGCTATATCAGCTCTCTGCAAGAATGGGGGGGGGGGGCATAGGCACAACAACAATGCACAACAGTAGTTAGTCGTCTGACACAAAGACACACAGAAGAATTAGGCGTAATAGATTTTTTTCAACTGGAAAAACGAGCAAGAAAACAAAACAATTAAATAATAATAATCATGAATGTTTTCACATACGACTAAGTATGAGTCGGGATTTAAAGTTTAACCAAACCACCATGCAAAACATGAAATGCTGAAATTGAAAAGTTGATGTCCCTAATGTCATACTAGTATGTTCTCATAATCAGTCAATGTGGTACCGGATGTAATTTATAATATGAGATATTTTGGGGCGGGAACCCCTTTTGGTGTTAGCATTATGTGATGCTTTAGCTATTTTGGAAAAATCGTAAAAAAGCAGCACGAATCTTTGAATATATATATTCGTTCAGAGTGAACGTTTTTCTTATTTCGACGTCAGGCCTAAATGGGTTAAAAAATAAGCATTTGAGTGGCAGACTGGTGAAATGTGCCGTCTTAAATGACCGAACCACTGCACTGCACTATTAGCAAGCTGCACTCCACTACCACTGCAACACTGAAGGAAGTGCTAGTGATGCTGAATGTCTTCCAGATCCTCTCCATGAATCAAGTGGTGAAGGTTGGGATACAGAGGTGAAGGAGCTTATGCAAACAGTTCATAAAATTTGAATTAGCCTGTGACACTCTCCTCCATCAGCGGTCTCAGCAAAGCCTTACGGGCACATCAATTAGTGATAAATACTTGCCGTGATAAAGATGTAGAGAGATATAGAGACAGAGAGAGAACCAGAGAGAGAGAGAGAGAGAGAGAGAGGATGATATTTGTAAATATAACGCAGAGCTCGACCTTAGCTCAGGTTACGAATGTCCTCGGCCGACACAGATTTACATTAATCATGGTCTCTATTACCTCCTGGCTCATTAGCATGCAAATAGCTAATTAATGGCCATACTGATGTACAGTAGATGCAATTTTTTTATATGAATGTGAATCTGGGTGGGGGGGGGTGCTTGTGATCCATTTGAGTTATAGATGGCATCTCTCTAAATCTGAAGTATCAATAATGATATGGGGTAGGTTCTTTGAGGTTCTAACTTCAATATCTCCTCTGGGTTGATTTTGTTTTATTTTTATTTTTTATATTGTTATTTTTATTTATTTATCCGAGTTGATGTTGTCAAGTGGTGTTTTGTACAATACAGAGTAATGAGAGCTGTGTAATTTACCTTTCTGGGGTTGGGGTGGGGGGTTTTAGCTGTCTTTTTGTTTTCATTTTTTTTTTGTCTTGTCTTGTTTTAAAAAAAGAAAATCATGATTCTGTAATTCATTGTTTTAAATGATGATGTCTGCATTATCATTAAATAAATCTTAAAAAAAAACATTTGTATGGTATTCTTGTGTCAAACTAAGAATAGCATACATTATAATGACTTTCATCCTGATGTCCCTATTTTTGGATTATTATTTGTATTTGTATTTTTAGAATAGTCTAAATATAAATCAGTTGTTCCGCATTGTTGGTTTCAAACGTTTACGCCCCTGTTGTTCTACTATACAATAGACAATAGTTGTACATTATAACAACACCCCCCTCCTTTCTACCTGTTTGCTGCAAAACGCAGACCGCCACTTACCCCATACACCAGCTCCCCCACCATCCCGTTCCACGTCTTTGTCTCTGGATCTCTGGCACCGTACTTTCCGTCCGTAACTACAGACAGCTTATACTTTATCCCCACATGCTTTGCAATTTCAGAAGCTAAATCGACACAGTAGCCTTCGTATCTCTCGTTCCCGTCCGCCGTCAGGAAGTTTCTCTTGTACATCACATACGGAGCTTCCTGTATAGTTAGACATAGTGGTGAGCAAACATTATACACAGTGGTCACTGGGCCAGACCTCTTTGGTCACTCACATGACGAAGGCCTTGCTTGGCTATACATGCACACATGCGTGGATAACAAAAATGCACAGTCAACGGTAAATACAAAATAGCATGGTCAAAAAAAGCACTATGCAGAGTTAGTCACGGCCCACGGGTATGCTGGCTGGGGCACAGGCCCATGCAGCTAGCCACCAACCATCCAGCACAGCCTCGTAGGGCAGTGGGAGCTGTTATGGGGACAGAGCAGGTATATAAAGCAGGAGAGCGGGGAGAAAGCGGGGGGTTTCCCTCATGCTAATCTAGTCCTATAGTGACTCATATTATCTGGATATGTGAATAGGCAACAGGGCATGGGTGAGGGTCTCGTCTGCTTTGCATTTGCTTGGTAAAAGAGGGTGGGAGGCAGGTTGAAAGAGGCACTGTTTCCAATTCGTCAAGTAAAAATCAGCGACAGCAATGAGGTTTGGGATGGTTCTGGCTTATTTCTTCCTTCCTTTCTTCCTTCCGTCCATCAAACAAAATCTAGAAAACCATTTAAATATAAAGTGCACCTAGTTTACATGTACGCAATAAATGGCATTTAACTTGTGTCCAAACCAAACTATTCATAGTGCAACAAATTCCAAAGTATGTCTGGATTATACAACATGTCAGGTCAATTACTTACTGTGCTTAATCTATTTTTTTACGTCTCTATATGGGCTTGGTTCAGATTGTGTAGTACCTTCTGATTCTATGATTCTTCTATGATTTCGACCTTCCATTGTATGGCATTTTTTTTTAAATCATGGTAATGTAATGAAAGACAGACAGCAAACTCTAACTTGTACTTGAACTTATAGAAATGACTATTATGCATTGGAACTAATAGCCATACAGTACAGTACAGTACAGTACAGTACATTATATCAAATACAAGGCATGATTGGCATTGGCACAGTAATGGAATTACACACCTTACTGTGTGGCTTTCTAACCTAACCCTGCATAACATATAACATTATTTGGTTATGCAAAAATCTAAATGAGAATGTATTGACTTAGATTTTCTGAATTTGCCTAAGATGAGACCATAATAGACAAAGTCAGAAAGAAGGTCATGGTTTTAAATGTAAGATAAGGCATACCTTATTTTACATTTAAAGATGACTGATGACTGCTGATTTAGCCTGCCACTACTGCATTGTGAGCCATATGACCATAATATCCTGAGAGTAACGAATATAATATAATTCAGTAATTCAGAGGGAAATAATTCAAATTAGTTTTGAGCAAGGGAATACTAAAAGTTAACAGGCTTTGCTTATGTCCTATTGACAGAGCAGGGCCCATGCAGTGTCCCCAGTGCGCCAATTGATTATTCACAACATGACTGACTGAGCGTTATTTCTCTCCCTGATGTCACTGATAATTTACTTAATGAGAGGGAAACAAAATGTGTCTTCACTTTTACTTACGTACACACACTGAATGTCAAATAGACGGCGTCTAACCTCTATAGTTACTGTATCATTAACAAAGCCGGTATTGTGACGTCACTGCTACAACAGACCACCGCAATGTAAAAACTCTAAATGCTTTGTCACCCACACGGATACAGTTGAAGCACTCTTTTGTGAATCGACTGTTTCAACATGTAGTGAGTGGATGGAAAGCAACAAGAAAAATATCCTACCCTCCCAGGACAGAATGCAACAATGGACACTTGACCCTGAGTGGCAGAAATCTTTGGTGGAACATTTCTTAAAATCTGCTTCAAAAGTGTACCATGATAGTAGTGACCACAATTGTTCGGTTTTCCACAGAAGAGGACTCGTTGGTGACCTGCGGATCCACTATATATACAAATTTTTCGTATTCATTCCAGTAGCCAATCTGAAAGGGACAGAGAGATTGACAGTTATTACAAGAAGAAACATGTGCTTACAGATAGAGCCTCCAAGTGCAGATGAGTTGGAAGGCGCTATCTGTATAATTGAAGACAGAATTGATCATGCATCAGGCTCATACGAGCTAGAATAACACTGGTGGAGGCGATCGCTACACCTTTGCTGTATGTACAGTATAGAGGCGGAGGATTGTTCTATTCCTAGCTAACCTCCTCAGCAATGACTTCATTACATAACAAGAAGGCTGTGCCCACGCTAGCATGCTGATAATACCAACACCAGGAAATATATCAACGCTGTCAGGCAGAAACCTTGTGTTCAACTTTTTATGATTTTTCATAATATGCTACATGACACACGAGTGTCGTAACTCTAAAAGCTATCGTGTTGCATTGTGTCATACTGTAGATCTGCTGTTATCGCTACAACCCATTTAGAATTAGACCTGAGATCATTCTAAAGATTTCTTCTAAATCAGTTTTATGAAAAATCTATGTTTCTATGTCAGTGGTTCTAAAACTGTTTCATGTCAAGGACCCCCAGAATTATCTGAATATGGCCACGGACCCCCCCATCTGAAAATATGGTGTGTGTGTGTGTGTGTGTGTGTGTGTGTGTGTGAGGGTGTGTGTGTGTGTGTGTGTGTGTGTGTGTGTGTGTCCCCAGAAACAAAGATATGAGTTAAAAAAACGTTCACTGTGACAGAATATATATATTCAAAGATTTGCGCCACATTTTTCTAAAATAGCAGATCTACAAGCTCATAGCACGGCACCGTGTGCCGCGCTATGAGCTTGTAGATATGCTATTTTTCAATAGCTAAAGTATAACATAATGTTTAAAACACCAAAAGGGGTTCCCGTCCAGAATGGGTTAAAGTGATAGTAAAAGTGGCTAAATCTAAATATTCTATAAATATCTAACCAGAGAAAGGTATCATCAAGTGCTTATGACTTTAAACGTACAAGATTGCCACCTAACAGCGATGATACTGTATACAAAATAGTCAGGATGTGTCTCATACTATTCATTTCAATACTCATTCCGGTCAACAGACTTTCACGTTGAAGTAAGCATCTCACTAAGCTTCTCCTGCATGACTGACTGGACATCCTGAGACTTTAGTCCTGTTTAGTTCTGAACTGTAAAGGCTACATGATCTCCCAACTCCCAGTACTCACTCTGTTGTCACTGCACATACAGTACAGTGCACGGGTGGCTGTGGTGAACAGGATCTGGTGAGCTGTGCTACAGTATGTGAACAGCCAGTTCATTTTGGTACTTGTGGGGGCACCTTGTCAGAGTTCAGGGTCAAGACATATTGGATGTGTGTGTGTGTGACTGTGTGTGTGTGTGTGTGTGTGTGTGTGTGTGTGTGTGTGTGTGTGTGTGTGTGTGTGTGTGTGTGTGTGTGTGTGTGTGTGTGTGTGTGTGTGTGTGTGCATGCATGCAGGTGTGCATGTCGATCTGTGTATGTGTGTATCTGTCTGTCAATCTGTGTGTCTGCATGCCTGTTTGAGTTCATGTCTATCTACTACATATACAGTACAGTACAGTACAGTGCGTGCATGCGTGCGTGCGTGCGTGCGTGCGTGCGTGCGCTCGCGTGTGTTGATAGCTTTTCTGCTGACAGAATGTGTCCTCTGGCCTGCCCCCCTAAAGCCAGATTATGACACAGTGAAACCTGCATAGGCCCTGCATAGGCCCTGCATAGGCCCTGCATAGGCCCTGCATAGGCCCTGTAAACCTGCATAGGCCCTGTAAACCTGCATAGGCCCTGCGAGGCCACCTGCAGTCTCTGGAGCTAACTTCAGACGGCAGGGCATGTTGTTCTACTGTTGACGTGGCTTAGAGACAAGCACTTGCCTTGAGCAAAGACTGCTTAGACCTTCTATGCAGTGTTGTTTTTGGCAGCAAATTTTAGCAATTTTAGTTTAGTCATATAGTCTTTGGACTGAAACCTAATTTAGTTTTAGTCACATTTTAGTCACCTGGAAATCAAAATGTCTTAGTGTTAGTCTAGTTTTAGTCGACTAAATGTCATAAGATTTTAGTCGACTAAATCTACAGTTGTTTTTACACTTGCTGAAAATAGCTGATCTACAAGCTCACAACGTGTCGCAATGTGACGCGTTGTGAGCTTGTAGATCAGCTATTTTCAGCATGCAACCAAGAGTAAAAGGAGTAACAGTTTAGTCTAGTTTTTATTTGTCGACGAAATTGTGAGTATATTTAGTCTTAGTTTTAGTCATCATAGCTTAGTTTTCATTTAGTTTCCATTCGTTTTTGTCAGTGGAAAAAGGTAAATAAAGCGATGAATTAGTCTCACATAATATATCATGCAGTACACAGTACACAATACCAAGTACTTCGATTATAATGGCACAATCGTGTGAATATCAGTTTTGTGACGTATATTATGATGTGAGCATGTCTGTTCAACTTACCTTCCTAGGACCCGTTGTCTTCATCTCGTACACGTCGATTGTGTAGTTGGCTCTCCGACCGAATGTGTCAAACTGGATGTTGCCTGTCATACCTTGCACTTGCACCTGCCATGAACCAATGCAAGGGAGTGATAATAAGATCTGTTATTTGCATCCAAGCGGATTTAATCGTGTACTCCCTGGCCTTGGTGACGACCTTGATGCAAATTGTGTACAGTGTCAGTCACTTAAAAATGCATGTGACCAATTTCTTCCTTTGCTATATGGCTAGAGGTTGTTGCTTTTCTTGGCTTTGAGTTTCACATTTTCAACGGCTGTTCCACCTTTGTGTTTACATTTAAAAAGTCAAACAGCCAAATACAATCAAATATTGTTAATTGCCTGTAACAATAAAGCTATAATATCCTAGTATCTTAAAGCTATAATCGAGGACTTAATGTCTAACATATTTTAAACTTTATCTGTATGGTACAGTACATTAATACATATATAACTAGCACATATGCAGTGGTAGGAGCCGGAGGTGGTCTGGTCTCCCATTCTGGTGTTGGATAAGACACTGGATGACAATGTCAATAAAGTTAATCGAAGCAGACAGCTAGTGCAGCGGATTGGACACTAATGTGCCACTCTACTGTATAGTTCGAACGTCGTTGCAATTAGCTCTCTCCATCAGGAGAGGGGTAGACAACCGACAAAACGTAGAGATTGTCGCTTTTTAAACGTTAACCATACTAAAACTGTATTAAAGTGAACGAGGAAAAATACGAGAGAAGCCTCCTCGCGTCACAGCGAAAGTCCTCCAAGTCCTACCATTTTGAGGGCCCTCTCTATGTCGATGCCTTGGCTCCAGGGCACCGCGGGGTTGGCCAGGCAGTCACCAGCGCTGCCCCTTCGTGACACGTCCACCCGCTGGCGCCGGAGATAGCGGAAGGCCTCAGTGAGCACCAGGATGGCGTCGTGAGTCAGTGCTGACGTGTACTGAAACACACACCCCTCGACATCAAGCACACACAAAGCTACACACTGGACTACTGGGTGTCTATAATAAATAAATAATAAATAATTAAATAAATAATATTATTATTTTTATTATTGGTTATTTCATCTTATCTTACGTTATTTTAATTGTTATGCACACTATTGAGGAAGCTCAAGGCACAGTAATTGCACCGCCTAACATTTGCCACTGGCTGTATTGTTTGTGAAAATAAACTAACGGTAACTGTAATATCTGAGCCATACAGTATACCTTTTATACTCTTTTGTATAGCCTGTGAAAAGAAACAGATAACTGGACTCTGGAGGAAAGAGAGAGAGAGAGAGAGAGAGAGTGCAACATTGACAGCTATGCCTTGCTGACCTTCAGCGGAGTGTTTTTCGCCTCGGGAAATTCTCTTTCATCTAGGCGTTCCCAGCGTTGGAGGAACTGCTGGACGATGGGACTGTCTGGATTTATGATCTGGAAGCCTGTGATGTTAGCTCCGCCAGCGACGACCTTATCCAGGCTCATGTTGGAAAAGCCCTGAGAGCAAAAGAGCACAGCTGGTCAGATATACTGTAAAAGTCCACCAAATACCAGGCTAAATTAAGGTCCCCGGAGACTGCCGCTATTTTTTTTCGGGGGAAAAACATTTATGAAAAATGCAACAGTCTGCAAGGACGCATGAAAAGCAATGAAAAGTCTGCAGCCTGAAAAGCAATAAACATAATAGGGATATATGTTTAGTTGTTACAAAGACACTGTCCTGTTCCGTTTTTCTGAGAGCTAAAGTTATTGTTTGTTCCGTGAACTGAAAGTTAATTCTGGCAATGTACACTCTGGACGGGAACCCGTTTTCGTGTTTTAACTAAGCATTATGTTATACTTTAGCTATTGAAAAATAGCAGATCTACAAGCTCATAGCGAGCTTGTAGGTCTGCTATTTTTGAAAAATCGTGAAAATGTGGCACAAATCTTTGAATATAATATATTCTTTCAGAAGACTTTTTATTTATTTCGACGTCAGGCCTATAAATGGGTTAATGTAGAGATGGTCTGAAAGGTGTTGCTCTTCTTTGGTTGTGTGTGGCAGTGTGCTATACGATATAAGTTCTTACCAGGTTGGCAAGGATGTAGTGGAACCCTCTGCCATTTTTCCCAATGATCACCGCCTACAAGGCAAACAGAGACAGGTTCGGTTTAAGCCATGTTAACCTCAATTTATACGTGTATGAACAAAAAGTTTCAATGGCTTCTAATATGTGGTTGTGGACAGGAGAGAGACACAGCAAGAGAGGGAGAGAGCAATTTGCAAAAGCTGTGGGAGGTTGCAGTTGTGCGTGCGTGCACATGTGTGTGAGAGAGACGAGACGAGAGAGAGATAGATAGAGAGAGAGAGAGAGAGAGAGTCTGATGACAGTGCTTGTTCCTTTTCATTAACTTCAACATGTAAAATAAGGTCAGGGCTCACACACAGGCAAACTTCTCTTTCATAAAGATGTGCCTGTGTCTCACACGCACATCTTTATCTCAGCCAGGCCGAAGGCCAGGGGACAGATTATGTATTCACCCCTCTTTGTCATTGTGTCTGTGTGAGTTTTACAATAATTCAGAGAGATACAGTATAGGAACACTGTAACACACACAGTGACTGACACAACACACAAAAACACAGTCGCGCATATAGAGATTTGGCCGGGCTTTGGGGCGCGGGCCCGCCTAGCGTTTGAATGGACAGCTATCAGTCAAAAGGGGAGACATCGAAGAGGAAGGACGGGTGGGGAGGGATCAACATAATGGAATGTCAGAACAGGTCAGCTCCATATATGGAGATCTAAGGGTTTGAGGTTTGAGGTCCGATGTAGAGTTAATTGCTGGCCGGCTCTAATATATGCAGATCTAGCTGATGATCAAGTCTTCTCCATGAATGGCTATCCAGGGTTTGATGAGGTCAGTGTCGTGAACTTCATATATGGAGACGGCCTTATAGATCATGTCACGAGGCGTGATGGACGGACGGACGGACGGACGGACTGACAGGTTTTCATAGTAATCTGTGACCTACAGTCGCAATAAAATAAAACAATATAAGACAACCCTGCATGGCCAACCTGCCTGCTTCTGGTTGCATCATGTTGTAAAATCATGCAGTCTGAACTGGTACATTTAAAAGTGGATTGTCCGCACACAATGTAATTCTGCTCCCTGTCCTCTTTATTTCAACCTATATACAACAACGTTTCGCCCCTCCGGGCTTTCTCGAGAAAGCCCGGAGGTGGCGAAACGTTGTTGTACAGGTATATAGGTTGAAATAAAGAGGACGGGGAGCAGAATTACATTGTGTGCGGACAATCCACTTTTTGAGTGGTGCTATACGGAGCTATGTGTGTCCCTGGCTGGCTGTGTCCCTGGCTGGCTGTGTTCGAGCATGAAAATAGCGTTTGGTTGGGTTTGGTTGTGTTGCGCAGCCTGAACGCACGGAGCCTAACGCAGCCACACTGTATATATGATGATTTCGGGTGTGACAGTACAGTACAGTAGAGGGACCCCCTGGGGACCCCAGACGGTAACTCTGTCATTTCTCAACCGTTTCAGACACGGGGCGGCTCACCGGAACCGGCCCGGCCCCCTAGGCGCGTTCCTGTGGGTCTGGATGTCCCGGGGACCCCCACACGGTAACTCAACCGTTTCGGACGCAGGGGCGGCTCGCCGGAACCGGAGCGGCACCCTGTGGGTCTGGACCCCCACACGGAGTTGCACCACTCAGTTCACACGGGTGTGATTTTCTTCTTCATTTGATCACTTTTTGAGTCCAGCACCGTAGCTATTTAAAAACTGGGATGTTTATATCATTTTCAAATTACCTGACCAAACTCTGTTTCTCTCTTTTCCATGAGCTAATTGTTTTCAAGAAGATATTGTACAGTGGGGGTGATTGTTTTATTTTCTCCACTCTCTATACACCATCCCACGCAGTTTCAGGATGAGTATTTATACACGCCCATGAGCTACTGTATGCAAACTGAAATGTTCACTTGGTCTTATCCTCCAAGCAAGATGATGATCCACTGCTTCTGTTCCCATCTTTCTTTCAGTTTTATGGACAATACATTAGCATATTATATTCGTCATAGTATACCATGTATGACATGAGTTTTTACAGTTGTAATAAATGATACGTAGCTTGCGGAGTTAGTTCACTCGAGCAGCTTCATGCTATGCTCATGGGTGCATACTGTACATATACTGTATACTTGAGGGGGTTAATACGCTGCATTACTATGTGCATTATTACAGTGTTTGCAAGACCCACATGTCATACGCTGATGTGGCGTATCAGCTGACCAATTGGGCGGGGTATTTAACCCATTCTGACCTGAGATCAGATTCTAAAAATGTCTTCTACATTCTGACCGTTTTCTGAAAAAGCTACGTTTCTATGTCAGTCGTTCTTCGATTTTTCAAAAATAGCAGACCTACAAGCTCGTAGCGCGCCACTCGGTGGCGCACTATGGGCTTGTAGATCTGCTATTTTTCAATAGCTAAAGCATAACATAATGCTAACACCAAAAGGGGTTCCCGCCCAGAATGGGTTTTAAGCTCACCTAGACTGCATGCATTCGTCCTGCCTTAATGGTTCCTGGTTGTTACGCTCCCACCGCCACCCCAGCACCACCGGTGGGCTCTGTGATTTCTGTTCCCCATGGGGGGGGGGGTTGTTATTGTATATCAATATCCCTGCTCTTAATGTTGAATGATGGTGTTTAATCTTAACAATAAGGGTTGAGCGGCACGATATCCTGGCATGTTATTAATTAATCCTGGTGGGGAAACGGTTAAGTGGGTAAAGTCTCAATCAGCTTTCAAAGTCAGTATACAGCAGTGTGTGACATTTCTATAAACAGCACGGAGAGGAAACTGTGTCACCTGAATTCAAACCAAATAGGCCAAGGATGTGTGTCTCAGCTTTATACAGTATATATATATATATATATATATAAAAAATAATTAATATACACTGTATTACTATATATGTATGTATTCCTCAAAAAAGGGTAGTAAGAACTGATTCAAGAGGCATATATAATTACAATTTGAAACCGAGAGGAGAGCATTGATTGGCTCGTGCATTTTTAATGATCATTGAAAGGAAAGGATAGTCTCGATACCAATGAGTCACAAGAACACAACTCAGGCCTATGGCTTTAGACTTCTTGGACATCACAAAGTGTCATTAACTGCAATGTGCTTTAATATTTGCACTATATGGATAATTGCAACAATAATCACCACAATGATCTTTTTTTTTCTTTTGTTGTTTTTACACAACAAGTGTCTGTGGCCAGAATTTTAAATAACGGAGAACTGATTATGTCTCTGCTGTGGATACGGATAACTCATTTCAAGCCCCAGCATAACTTTACCACTCATACCATGTGTGTACGTTGTACAGTATGTAGCTGAAAGAGCTGATGTACAAAAAGGATACAATGTGCCTCCTTGTGACATCTGCTATGTTCGCTATTAAAAAAATAAAAGGCTTCTGAATTGCTTTTGTATTTACTTTCACCTCTACTGACATGCCCCCCAAAAATAGGGACATTATACAAATAACTCAAAAAGTAAATAAATCCATTAGTGGTGTGACAGTGATTCAGCAGGGAATAATACGCAGGATTTATAGCAGCAAGGAGGTCCCACTGTGCATCAGCTTTGATAGACAGCCGGGTGCCTCTCGGGAGCAGGACACAGCAGCAAAACAGGAGCACAGGGAACATAATAGGCAGCAGAAATAAAGGCCATAACTCTTCAGCACATGGATGTGCTGAATCGTTCCTTGTTTTACTTCATACGTGTATAGTTTATAGCATTTAACACGTCAAATAAAAATCTGACCATCATTCATAACATCTACTATAAGGTATAATAGGCACCATGGCATTTACCACTGAGAGAAAGACAGTGAGAGACAGAGACACAGAGACAGAGACAGAGACAGAGACAGAGACAGAGACAGAGACAGAGACAGAGACAGAGACAGAGACAGAGACAGAGACAGAGACAGAGACAGAGACAGAGACAGAGGCAGAGGCAGAGGCAGAGGCAGAGACAGAGACAGAGAGACAGAGACAGAGACAGAGACAGAGACAGAGACAGAGACAGAGACAGAGACAGAGACAGAGACAGAGACAGAGACAGAGACAGAGACAGAGACAGAGACAGATACAGAGAGACAGAGACAGAGACACAGAGGCAGAGACAGAGACACAGAGGCAGAGACACAGAGACACAGAGACAGAGACACAGAGGCAGAGACAGAGACAGAGACACAGAGACAGACACAGATACAGAGACAGAGGCAGAGGCAGAGGCAGAGAGACAGAGAGACAGAGACAGCTAGAGACAGAGACAGAGACAGAGACAGAGACAGAGACAGAGACAGAGACAGAGACAGAGACAGAGACAGAGACAGAGACAGAGACAGAGACAGAGACAGAGACAGAGACAGAGACAGAGACAGAGACAGCTAGAGACAGATAGAGACAGATAGAGACAGATAGAGACAGATAGAGACAGAGACATAGAGAGTAGAAACAGGTAAGGGGTTTGGACAACAGTTGTCCTATAGGTCACACTAATCTTAATCCTTGAACCAGTGACCCACCCCCAGTACAGTAAGTGTAGATATGATTTTTTTTCCCTTTTTTGTTTGGTGCTGGGTTACAAGACCATTAGCCTAAATACTCCAAGGAGAATCCATTCTAATTAAGCACACTGGAGCCATGGCACAGTGTTGCACTGTTCCTACGGAAGCACAAGTGACAAGCCTCACTTTTCACCATTTCACTTCAACCCCTTTTGGTGTTTTAAACATTATGTCGTAATTTAGCTATTGAAAAATAGCAGATCTACAAGCTACGAGCTTGTAAGTCTGCTATTTTTGAAAAATCGTAAAAATGTGTCGCAAATCTTTGAATATATATTCTTTCAAAGTGAATGTTTTTAAATCAGGTCTAAATGGGTTATTCCACCTAAATATGTTGACAACTGATGACGAATTGAAATATACCTGAAATATATACTGAGGATGTGTATAAAACCAGACTGTTTGCTCTCAGGGAGCAAACAGTTACGCCCTTACTACCTTCCAGGATCCGTGTCTATTGTTCTGTTTTTTCTAATATTACATGTTACATTAAGAGAATTATGTATAATGTAGAAGTACATTGTAATGTTAGCACTGTTGTAAATAATATCGTGACACATCTTTGTCAGCAATCATAATACACATACTGTAGCTGCTGTTGTATGGTATACTTATTATAATTGACATATTTGTAGTTTATTATACAATCGTGCTATCCACTAACAACATGTACAGTAAATACCTGTGTGTCGTAATCTCTAACCTAAAGTCTATTGCTTTATAATTATTTTGTGTCCTGCATCTCTTCACCGGTTACCTACTTCTGGTCCATAGTGTATTAGCGTCAGCAGTTCTACTTAACGCTTTCTGACCATAATGTATATTTTTGTCATTGACGCAGTTGCACAGTAAAATAAAATAAAATAATACCGATTACCTAAAGCCACCTGCAGATTTGGTCAATGGAATTTCTTCATTGACCTATTGATCTAGAACATTATTCTTAATGACTCATCATAATGCAGTGACATGATATGGCATTTTAGTTTAGTCAAGTGGAGACTGGAAGCTGGGTCGCACCCTCATAGTGTGTCTATGCTAAATTATTCACTTGATATCATCATGCTTTATGCTACTAAAACAAATGCCACTCGTTATGTTAACTTTCAGTTCAGGATTACATTACCTCTACGCCGATGTCATTCCAGTCCAGACACATCTCGTTTTACTATCGTACTATACTATATACTCTCCCTGGGTGTGGAATTCCAGACGTCCACTGAGCATAGAGCCCTCCTAATGTTCCCTCCTCAGCACTACAGAGGATGCTTTATGCCGCATGGCTCACTTCCCACTTTGCTCTCCCTTTCTCTCCGTTCCCTCCCTGCATGCTCATACACTCTCATGTGTATAGTGGGCACGCAACGCATGCAACGCACGCACGAACAACGCACGCAACGCACGCACGCACGCAACGCACGCAACACAACGCAACGCACGCACGCACACAGGCAAACTGAACCTATGGACAGGATTGCAGTCTACAGCGCCTCTATTATTGATGAGAAGTATTTGGGAAAGAAGGGCTCTATGTCACTCTCTGTCTTCCTGAGGCCTGGCGGTACTTCATGTCTTAGCCCAGTCTTCACCGAAGTCACCAACAGACCAACAGGGCCCATATAGGAGAGGAATAACTCCCACAGCACCCAAATCAAATAAAGCACTACTCTCTCTCTCTCTCTCGACAAATATACCAAAGTAAAATGGTAGTCTGAGTACAAATGGTTGACGGTTGGCATCATCAGCATATGAATTATAAATAAGAAAATGTCAGATTGATTGGGTCGATATTAGGCCTGGATGCAAAACAAAAAGGATGAAGCTGTTGCCAGAGGGGAAATAACTGGGGGGGAAAGGGAGGGGTAGATTACTCACCAGGGAGATAAATGAAGGGGATGAGGCCCCTTAAAGCATGTGCATGTTCACATAATGTAGTACTGTATGTATGTATCCTTGTAGGTATACTTGCAAAGGTATTGATCATCACAGTATCCTGTAAGAAATGTAAGACTAATGTACATTGTTGACTCTGAGTGTACACATGGAACCAAATGGACCCTTACAGGTCTGTAACTCTGAGTGTACACATGGAACCAAATGGACCCTTACAGGTCTGTAACTCTGAGTGTACACATGGAACCAAATGGACCCTTACAGGTCTGTAACTCTGAGTGTACACAACTACACATGGAACCAAATGGACCCTTACAGGTCTGTAACTCTGAGTGTACACATGGAACCAAATGGACCCTTACAGGTCTGTAACTCTGAGTGTACACAACTACACATGGAACCAAATGGACCCTTACAGGTCTGTAACTCTGAGAGTGTACACATGGAACCAAATGGACCCTTACAGGTCTGTAACTCTGAGTGTACACATGGAACCAAATGGACCCTTACAGGTCTGTAACTCTGAGTGTACACATGGAACCAAATGGACCCTTACAGGCAGGGACAAATTAGCCATTGGGCCAGTGGGGCCGTGGCCCAGGGGCCCTTGGCTCTCAGGGGCCCTTCAGGGAAATTGGACCGTAAGGTACTAGGTTTGACGCCCTGAAAAGGGCTCCTGGGGCCCTTCATTGGCCATTGATTTTGTTAAATTTAGGTCAAAAAGATGATAAAAACACGGAAAAACACAAACATTTTGCGCGTACGCGCGCTATGGGGGCCCTGCAAAAATTACCGGCCCAGGGGCCCTCGGGGGGTTAATCCGTCCCTGCTTACAGGTCTGTAACTCTAAAGAGTGTACACAACTGGATATACAGGTATACAAATAGAACCGAATGGACCCTTTTATAAATCTAAACTCTCTCCGAGACAGTACAAATGGAATCAGATGGTATACTATCATATCTAAGGTCCCACACCCACTGCTGTTATGGGCAGAAGCATCGTGTGATTGCATCTGATGATGGGATAAAGAATAACTGTGACCTCCAGTCATACAACCACTCAAAAAGAGTTGTCAAAAATGGTGCTCACTGATGTCTGAGTGATCTCAGTTGTGTTTGGGCTCTTTGTGAGAGCTCTTCCGTCAGGCTAGGAGGGTAGGCTATTTATAGTAGGACGATTGTTGTGGCTGTTATGGGACAGTGTGTCCTACTTACACTAGGAGCGGATATAATGCTAAAGCAAGTGTTGATTTGACAGCTCACGTACGGAAGGAATCGTCCTTGAGATATCTGGACACGTACTGCTGCTCAAGGTGCTGGCTGGTCTGACATAATGGCTGCTGTGTCTACAGTACAGCACTATACTGTTGTGGCTGAATTGATACATTGCCAAATATATTATTATTGTGTATTTGTCTGCCTTCCATTCAATCTCATTCAACGCTAGTCAGCCAGACAGACACTTTTCAACCAACGTAACAAATTGTAACTCAACACGGCAGATATAAATCTTAACAGCTGACGCCCCAAATGGATGCTTACCCCTACTCTCTGTCAGCATAATCTGTCTCTCATCTACGAAACAAACAAGACATTGCGACCATATCATTTTTCTGTTTTTTTAGATGTGACTCACAAAAAACCCGAAAGAATAGCGAATTATTAATCACTAATATAATTCAAGTTGTGGCAGCTTGCGGATGGCGTCTGTAGCACACTTAAACCGGCACGTCACGCGCCCATTATATGGAGATACACGTGGATATCTGCGCTCAGACTATGCCCATATATGGAGATCTCTGGTATCAGTGAAGAGAAGAGCGAACTCTCCTCTCACTAGAGCTCTCGGCTGCAGTCCCTTAAAAATCGCTCAGGGCTGGAGAGATATGATCACAAAGCTGCAATGGTGTCAGCCAATAATAAAGAGGGGTTACAATCACCTACTGTATACTGTATTTACTGTATTGGCAAAGGAGAAATGGTTCAAATGAGTACACACACGCACGCACACACGCACACATGCACACACACGTACACATGCACGTACACATGCATGCACGCACACACGCAAACAAATTGAATAACGTAGACACAGACATGCACACATACTGTACTGTACAGTACAGAGACACACATGTAACATGTCTACAGGTATTTTGTGTTAAGAATCAGTAAACATCGAATTGCAGGAAATATAGTATATACTGTATATACCATACAGACCATCAGATAATTGAATTACAAATGACAACTTGAATATCAGAAAAAAGTAGCAGTTGTCAAGGATTTTAAGCGGCTATCTATCTTATCTCCAATCAATTCATTCCACTAAAAAAGATTTTATTTGGATGATTTTAACCACAATTCAACCATGTCCGCGTCATGAAGGCAACTACAAACTAATGAATGTTTCTTTGAGCCCAGTAAACCAAATACTAATTGCCCTGATTTGTGACAGTACAGCATACTGTACATCTAAATGCACAACACAAATTAGCAAATTCTTCTGAATCAACAACTACCGGGCAAAATGACAGCTGTTAAACACTTAGAGAGAAACACAGATGAATGGACTTTCATCTGGCGTGAATTCAATCAAGGTAACCTCAAACAATTTTAACAGCAAAAACAACAACAAAAACAACTTCATTAAAAAAACATTATGTATTTTAACAATGCCTTCCAGTCAGTAGGTCGACTCTAAGGCCTTTGTTAATGATGCAATTATGCAAACATGCTTGGAGGTAACAGAAGAGAAATGTTGAACAAAGAGAGACAAGATTACGATATAATTGGACATAACGGTGAACATGGAACAGCAGGTACATAAAGCCTATTTAATAAGAACAGCGCATCATGGAATACCCCAGGCTAGATGAAGATATACTGTCAGAGATTTTCGTTTTGAAGATGTTTGTTCTAAATGTCTGCATCTAAATGTCTGCATCTAAATGAATGAATATAAAAAGACAGGATAGGAGGAAGCCATTGATTTGTCATTGTGTGCACTACACTACAGTCTACATAGCACTGATGGTGTACATATACAACCATCACTTTCACCAGGGACGTGCAGAGAGTATTAGAGGGGCAGGGGCTGAAAATAGCAGATCTACAAACTCTCAACGCGTCGCGCTGCGACGTGTTGAGAGCTTGTAGATCAGCTATTTTCAGGGCACCACCCAGCACTCTTTAAGTAGTGGATATGTTCAATGCAAAATGCTGTGTTCAAGTTCAGGAGACTAAGGGGAAAAAGCAATTCTCCTGAATGCTGCCTTCAGGTATGGCATGGAAAGGAGTGCCATTTGCATTTCTTTCACCGTAGTAAATGCTGCATTCGTGGTCTGGAGAGGGCAGTTGTTTTACAGACGGGTAGAAGGGCAGGGGCTGAAGCCCCCTTTATGATGCCTATGTGTGCACGTCCCTGCCTTTCACTGTTTCAGAGTGCCGACTTAGATACCTGCTCCAGAATTGCGTTGATCCTGTCCACCTCACAGTCGATGAGGAAACGTTTCTCCTGCCTGCGATCCATTTCTTCCACGATGCGTCTGTACTCTGTGGGATCCACGATGTTCCCCACTGAGCGCGCTGTCACCTGCCAGTTATTAGCCACAGCGGACTCCATGATGGCCTGGAGGATTGAGAAACCTGAGGAGGACAAGGAGTGTTCAGTCACATATCGCACACCATGGGGCCATTCTGTATAGTCACGTCATAAAGAAAAGCTCCAAGGAGTTATAGGTGTTTCTAACACAATGTTTTCCGTTTTTGAACACTGAAAGAATATATGAGGAAGATCTACGATAAAGATTGAGGGATGGTTTACCAGCTTTTTGGGTTATCAGTACTGATCCATTTAGACATGGTTGCAGTACAGTCTGGCTAAAGCTGTAGCCTGCAGCCTGCTGTCTGTTTTTGTATAATTGTCTTGATATGGTGTTAAAGACGTCTAGCGCGCCACCGAGTGGCGCGCTACGAGCCTGTAGGTCTGCTATTTTTGAAAATCGATTTTTTGAATCTGATCTCAGGTCAGAATGGGTTAAAAACTAGCCGTCAATCTGCCTTTTCAAAGCATATTGCCCTAGGCAGATTGAGTCTGGTGTTGCTCAATTGTGGCCGTATTTCTCAGACTAGCAGTAGTGTAGGACCAACCAGGGCCCACTACAGTATGTGTGACGTAGCGGGCTGCGCTGCTCTGATTGGTTGTAGGTCTAACCACATTTCCCCAGCTGTTTCAGAACAGGCTGTTCTGGATGATTTGGGGCAGAGGTTCATCTGGGCCATCCAGGGAGTGCACAGTTTGGCATTGACTGTGCCAACGGTGCCAGAGATTAGCTGTACATGGACGGATGGACACACACGCACACGCACACGCACACGCACACGCACACGCACACACACACACACACACACACACACACACACACACACACACACATACGGATGGACGGACGGACGGACGGACGGACAGGGTGCAGAACATACTCTCCCCATTTTATTGGAGACAATAAAAATGAACTATAGGATCATCACCATAGTGCAGCCATCCTTTAAAGGGCAAGAGCCTAATCACAATGTGTATACTATCTAATAACACTGTGCGGTGCAAAAAAAATAAATAAAGAAGTGGAGCTCATCAACCACATAATGAAAGAGAGCATGGACAGACAACATGAATCCGAAATTTGCATATTTCCATTATCTGCCAAGTAATGTGTAGAATGTGTCTCTGAAGCATTCTGCTTCAAAGAACATGCAGTCAGTGATAATACATGATCCCATATAGACCCAACACACAATAGATTACTATAGCTTATTCTATAGCCATGCAGTGATAAGATTGCTGATTGAATAAACTGACAAATATTGAGTACTGATGCTAAATATTACATTGAAGTAGATGACGCTGGGCCATTAGCAACAATACCTGTGTCAGTGCAGCAAACCTGTTGCCACTGGACAGGAATTCTCTGAGAGTAGTATTTTAGAGAAGCCATGTCTGATAGCGAGTTACTAATCTTGTCATTGATGTATTGTACATTGTGACAAAGTAGTGCAGAGTAAAATGTGTTCCTCAGTCTGGGTTGTATCATTCATATAAATAAGACTGACAGCTATGAGGTGATGAAAGCTTGACCTGCATTATAGCAACAGTTGCTAAACTACTTGGATTGACATTGGACATTGGAGGCTGCAGATTATCTTGAACGGTCATGAGGCTTGAGTACTCATAATAAAATGTCATGAGTGTCATTACTCCTTATTTAATATCAATTTGGTGGAACAGTTAACATTGTCATTATATTTGACTGTAAAAGTGAAAACATATCCGAAATCTATAACTGCCAGTGGCAGCAGTAGGTCATATACTGTACATATTTTAATCAGATATCACAATCTTAATTAGCTTCCATATCTAATTATATTCAGCCAACGTCCTTATCCAATAGGATAAGGACGTTAGCAGCGAGGAGACAGGGCAAGCTGTCCTTCTCACCCATTGAGACACACATTATTTCTCCATAATAAACAAGTAAGACGCGCAAACGCGTGAAGCGAACGCAGCTCGTGTGTGTGTGGTTGTGTGTGTGTGTGCTACAGCTGCGCCCTGTGTGTGTGTGTGTGTGTGTGTGTGTGTGTGTGTGTGTGTGTGTGTGTGTGTGTGCGTGCGTGCGTGCGTGCCACAGCTGCGCCCTCTGGTGGCGGGCCGGTGGTGTAACAGCGTGACACACACAACAGCGTGACACACAGACACTCAGCCCCTGCTGTCATAGTAAGTGGCTCACTGCGTTCGCAATAATCGATCATTTCAGTAGTAAGTGCTCCAAAATGCCATGCAAAATAACACTGAAAGCTATGAGGTGATGAAAGCTTGACCTGCATTGGATTGGCATTGGACAATCGCTTTTTGGGGTGGGGTTTAGCGAAGGGCTAATTTTGCAGTCATCAGCCCTCACATAGGAGGCATGCTTTGCAGTCTGCAGATATAAACCCTCAAATAGGAGGCATGCTCTGCAGACATCAACCCTCAGAAAGGAGGCGTGTTGTTTGCAGACTTAAAATGATCACACTGGTGAGAATGCTTTGCTGACCTTCAATGAGATTGAATGGAAGGCAGAGAAATACACAAAATGCATATATTTGGCAATCAATTTGGCATTCTAAAATAAGTTAATAACTATTACAATACTAGCATAATAACAAAATTGCCACCATGTAAATGTGGTCAATATAAGCTGCTCAAGAAACAGACAGGGAGAGAATATAGATGACCATGTCTGCATGCTTAAAGATGGAGTGCCACAATCTTTTTTGCAGTTTTTCATGTGTCTATGAGGTGACAGTACTTCATTAGACACCCTGGAGTCCGTTTTATGTGCAATGATGTATTCCCTTTGTATTTAGGGTTTCTTCTTGGAGAATGAACCCTTGACAGTCAAACGTGCCAATGAAAAAAAACAGTAATATAGTGACATCACACTATCAGCCCCTCCCCTAACCCCTCCCCCTTTATCATACAACTACAACTGTGGGTGTGGCTTAAGTTCAGGTGTATCACCAGCCATCACCACCCACCAGGCAAACCAGGCATACTTAATGAACTGGTGGGGGTGCCCACATAAAAACGACATTTTAACAAATACTGTACACTTTTTGGAAAAAAATGTTCCTCCTTATATAACAATAAGACCTGCATGATGATCATGTTTCAGGGTGTGAAAAAAATCATGGCACTCCATCTTTAATACTCAGAAAGGTTAGATATAATTACAATAACAGGCTATATGTATGTTGAGTAGTCCCTCTAATGATAGGCTTTTGATGTCTGGCTGACGACTGAGACTCTACGGCTCATTCATCCCCATCATTGGCCAGCATCTTCAAGTCACACAGACATGAGATGATATCGTGATCAGAATATTGTACAGTCTATGTCTGGTAGCACAAAGGACGTTGAAGGGAGAAAAGAAGAAAATAAATAACAGATGGTGAATATCTGCTCTTTTTTCATATTCTGACTGACACATGATGTTGTATAGTGTAAACTGAAATGACCCCCCCCCCCCTTTTGTCACTATGGTAAGCAGCATGCTTCCTCCGTTAAACTGCCGCCCAGTGGTCATTGGAGGTAGTTAGCCTCTGCCGATGGAAATTACTCATTTACAGAGAAGAAACGGCTAATGGCATTAGCTCATGTCGATCACGAGCGGATGAAAAATCACAATCCGATGTTTGGTCAAAAAACCACGTACACAGCTCGTAGTTTCAGAGATAACAGCCAAAGAAGATCCTACTTTTAATGGGACCCTATGGGGTGTGCGCGCACGCGTCCTGGTGCTGGGGGGTGACGAAGGACTAGAAGTTGGTTTTCAGCGTAGCCGTTTCGTATTGATATAAAACATGTGATATCACGTATTCGGTAGACAGCGGGTCTATTAGAAATACGTGATATCACGTATGCGGCAGTGAAATAATTAAGCTTGTAAAATGTGGGTGCACATTTTCCATTCCTAAGCCCTGACGACTGACGAAAGTCAGTCTAATCCGCAGTCAGTCCAATCCGGCTAGGTGTGCTGTCAACTGTCCTACCCATTTCACCACAGCTGGAGAGCCTATTTCAACCAATTGCTTTTCAGAAGAACTACGTACCTGTAGTCATATAAATATTTCAATCTACTTTTGTCTTTTTTCCTTCTTTTTTGGGGTGCCTCCTCTCTGCGTACCACCAGTGATACACGTACCACAGGTTGAGAATCACTGCGAGTCTAACTTATGTAATTAACATGTGAATAGAAAATGTGACACGAAAAGACAGTGGTGGAAAGTGAGTGCTTTTACTTAAGTACTGTACTTAAGTACATTTGAGGTATTTGTACTTTACTTGAATATTTCCAATTTCCAGTACTTTTACTTCTACTCCAAATTTTGTACCTTTACTTCCCTACAATTATTTGAAAACTTTAGTTACTAATTACATTAGAAAACATACATTAACCACTTCAACCCTATACATATCGGCTATTTTCAATAGATTTTCTACACATTTTGAACTTGTGAAATGGGACATTCTGCAATATGAATAATAGCTATAATTTTACTTAGTACTTTAAGTGCATTTTGATGCCGATATACTTTTGTACTTTTACTAAATTGCAGTATTGGTACTTTTACTCAAGTAAAACAATTGAGTACTTTTTTCCACCACTGTGCAAACATATTACTTTCACATGTCACCCAAAGTAAGGTTAGTGCTGCAATACAGCACTAATACAGCACTAATACAGCACTAATACAGCACTAATACAGCACTAATACAGCACTAATACAGGACTAATACAGCACTAATACAGCACTAATACAGCACTAATACAGCACTAATACAGCACTGATACAGCACTAATACAGCACTGATACAGCACTAATACAGCACTAATACAGCACTAATACAGCACTGATACAGCACTGATACAGCACTAATACAGCACTAATACAGCACTGATACAGCACTAATACAGCACTGATACAGCACTGATACAGCACTGATACAGCACTGATACAGCACTGATACAGCACTAATACAGCACTAATACAGCACTAATACAGCACTAATACAGCACTAATACAGCACTAATACAGCACTAATACAGCACTGATACAGCACTGATACAGCACTGATACAGGACTAATACAGCACTAATACAGGACTAATACAGCACTAATACAGCACTAATACAGCACTAATACAGCACTAATACAGCACTAATACAGCACTAATACAGCACTAATACAGGACTAATACAGCACTGATACAGCACTGATACAGCACTAATACAGCACTAATACAGCACTAATACAGCACTAATACAGGACTAATACAGCACTAATACAGCACTAATACAGCACTAATACAGGACTAATACAGCACTAATACAGCACTAATACAGCACTAATACAGCACTAATACAGGACTAATACAGCACTAATACAGCACTAATACAGCACTAATACAGCACTAATACAGCACTGATACAGCACTAATACAGCACTAATACAGCACTAATACAGCACTGATACAGCACTAATACAGCACTGATACAGGACTAATACAGCACTGATACAGCACTAATACAGCACTAATACAGCACTAATACAGCACTAATACAGCACTAATACAGCACTAATACAGCACTAATACAGCACTAATACAGCACTAATACAGCACTAATACAGCACTGATACAGCACTGATACAGCACTAATACAGCACTAATACAGCACTAATACAGCACTAATACAGCATTAATACAGCACTAATACAGCACTAATACAGCACTAATACAGCACTAATACAGCACTAATACAGGACTAATACAGCACTAATACAGGACTAAGCTGTATGTACAAAATCAGTGACCTTGGTTCAAGAGTTTTAGTTGACTGTGTAAACAGATGGTACCATCCAGAGCATTTTATACAGCTGATTATAAAGGGCGAGCCTGAAAGTCTAAACTCGTTCCAAAATGTGAACATATTGTTACTTGGCAGTGTGTAGAGATTAGAATGGCATTTTTTGCAGAAGAGATTAATGGATGAACTCTCAATGACAGTCATTAAAGGAGAATTCCATACTAAAAGGCTTTCTTACCTTTCTTTGTAGTTGTTACGTCCCCACCAAAGAGGTCCAGGTGTTATTTTGTGCAAAAGCTTCTTATTGGCTATTTCCCCTACCATAAGCCCTAAATGAATTGCATTGAATTGAATGGGAATTGAATGGGGCTATGGGGTGTTGTGCTAATTTGCTTATTTCCATCGCTCAAAATTATAATTTCTTTGTATATATCCTCTCTTCATAATGTAAATAATATCCCAAGCGGCACACTTTACTACTTCTTTCGATGGAAATAAGCAAACTAGCATAACACCCCATCATAGCCCCATACAATTCCCATTCAATGCAATGCAATTCATTGAGGGCTTATGGTAGGGAAAATAGCCAATAAGGAGATTTGCACAAAAAAACACCTGGACCTCTTTGGTGGGGACGTAACAACTACAAAGAAAGGTAAGAAAGATAAGAAAGCATTCTAGCATGGAATTCTCCTTTAAGGCCATGAGTAAGTCCTTCGCTGATGTGGTGGTGCTCTATTCAACATTTAACATCACTAATGTGCAATCATCGAGCACAATAAATTACAATACAAAGTCATTGGGATGGCTTAGTTTGTACCTTGAAACCGTACAATAGGCTAAGCACCCCCAGTCCCCACTGTGTAATATGATGGATTTGGTGATTTCTTTGAATTATGGTATGACTCAGCAGTCCTACACATTTAATCATTGTCTCAGTCCAACAAATACAGTATTTTTTATGATATACTGTATTTGGGAACGTTTAACACACACTCTCTCTCCCTCTCGCATAATATATCAAAGCCCATGAAACTAAGTGAGAAAATGGCAAGCATACAACCGCTTCATTATCACAAACCACTGCATTTACTCTCAGTCACAAGTGTTATAATTCTAAACTAAAGGACATACTATACCAGCCACCCGACAATACCGGAGTCATGTCGTTATCTATTCACAATTCAAATTCAAAACAGTATCATACAGTACATAGACCTTTTATTCTTTTTTTTAATGACATACTTTTAGATAGCTCAGCTCATACTTTATGTTTCTTCATGTCCTTACTCACCACCATTCACTGCCATCCATAATAAAAAAAATCACACCAGTGTGAACCAAGTGGTGCAACTCCCGTCTATTGGTTCTCTGTATCGTTCCAATTTGTATCATTCCAATTTCTTCTCTGTATCGTTCCAATTTCTTCTCTGTATCGTTCCAATTTCTTCTCTGTGTCGTTTGCGTCCAGCAGGTGGCAGCCATGTCACATATTTCTCTCGTTCCAATTTCACACATGCGCACACCACTCATGCTCGCACAGGGGTAGACACACACACACAAACAGGCACACGGACATTGTAAGCTGGATGTAGAAGTGGTTGCACCACTTAAAAATGGGTGGAAAAGCAGAGGAAACCATGCAAGGCACCAACCTGTTCACCGGGAGCAGTTCTTGCTCAAAGACACTTCGACACAAACCCATGTCGATCCCCAGATGGGGGCTGGGGATCGAACCAGGAAGTGGGAAGGATGAGCCCCAATGGGGTTCATCCTGCATTCTACAGTATAGTCAATGACTATTCATGACTTTTCACCCTAGCTTGCTTTATTTGTTTCCCCCTGTGTCTTGGCCAGTAGCTCATGTGAATGCTGAGCACTGAGCATACACACAATAGTACAGCCATTTGTCTTTTACATGACGCTCTATGGATATGGTCAGTGGCATGCAGTCGGTGCACTGCAGTCTTGACTGTAACTGAGTTTCTCCTCCGCCTCCCTGAAGAGGGTGGCCTCTTTAAAACACTCCTGCAGGCATCTGACCTACAGTATGTAGCTGTGATAGGTCGCCTGAAGCTCAACCACCGGGGGGAATTTGAACAAGACAAGACAGAACCTATTTTGGAAGAAGCTCTAGAACTCTTGAAGCCCAAACAGCATTTCTGCAGAGGGGCAGAACATCAATAGTGGTGACATAGAAAGCTATGTGCGAGGCAAGCGCATGCTAAATAAAGGTATTCAGGCTAAATGTAACGGACAATTCTTCCATCAACAACTCCCAGTCGCAATGCGGCATGCGACTCCCTTTTCCACGTCAGCTCCCTTTAACTCCTGATTTTAAATGATTTAAAACGAAACACATCAACCAATAGGACACTTTCGTACATTTGCTCTCCTCCAGTCTTCTCTCTCAGCTGAAAACACATTTAAAAAACACCTCATACTTGTGCAGTAGGCCTATGCATATTTTATGATGCTAACTTTCAGAGCAAAATGTTTCCGTCCATGTTACCTTTTTGGAGACAGATGGAGGTAACCGAGGAAACATAAGTTGTAGTGTCAAATAACATAAAATGATTAATACTGTATGTGCTTTCCTGAGGCGAGCATTTCTGGTTATTCATACGTCACTAGATATTTATTTTACTCTGACCAGCTGTGAAGAGCATGTAGGGCAGTGGTTTTCAACCAGTGGTCCCCCAGCTAAATGGAGAGTTGGTAACCAAATGGACGCTTATAGATCTTTAACTCTTGAGAGCGTAAAATGGACCCGCCTGGGTCTTGCGCTCTCAAGAGTTACATTATTGTTAAACATCTGCATTACTTCATTTACAAGACGTCTACACAATTCAACATTTGCCTGCTATCTCTCCTATATGGTACCAAGTACCAACATCAATACAGCATGGAATTGTGGACAAAATCTTATCCAACAACAACAAAATATCCTTTAGTTTTGTGTCTGAGAGGCTAAATCTCATCCGTGGCTCAAATACCCAATACATAATAGGGCCTTGATATAAAAAGGATTGAAAACCACTGCAATAGGGTATAGGGCTATTTGCATTTTAGAGTTCATCGCAATGATGTCCATGCTACAATAAAGGTGGTGCATCTGGTGCTCAATCAACTATGTTTCAAAAAACATTGGAAGAAAAGTTAACAGTTAAAGTACAGAGACCACCCTCCAAACACTAGATATGTGCTGCTTAACATACCATATAGCTGGGGCGCCTGCTGGCCTAGTGTCCAGACGCATGCTGTCATTATGGTCTCCCTGTCAGCCACTCCCACTCTCCATTCTTACTCTGAGTCATTGTCACACACCTGTTCCCACTCAGCCCAACAGTGCCATGCCCATTCCACACCTGTGAACACTCCTGCAATTACCCTGCTCCCTATAAGACTGGACTCATTCCACAAACACACTGTCAGAACATACATCCTTGTCCCCGAGCAGTACTGAGTTCCTATAGTTCTCTGTGTTTTTGCATTTCTGAGAGGTTCTGCATTATTGGACTTTACCGATTGCTCTTCGAAAGGTTTGCTTTCCTGTTTTGTGCCTTTTTGGAAGAGTTTTTTGCTTTTTGGAATTTCCAGATTTTCTTACTTTTGTTTGTTAGCTTAACTGCTTTCTGCATAAATAAATCGGTAAATGTAGTATTCCTGCTCTTGACGTGACGCATGCCACATATAGGCTTTGGCCTGACAGCGTGTCGCGTGTTCGAGTCCCGTTCGTGACGACCTTTGCTGCGTGTCTCTTCCCTTCTCTCCCAGACGTATTTAAAGGTATGGTTTCACTTTCACTTTCAAATATCACTTCATTTTTTCTGTCCCCAGTTAACCCCTGGGGGTCAAAAAACCGTAGGTTTCGTTTTTGGCTATAGGTGGCCCAGCCTTAGAGATCAGGATAGAGAGGGGCCTTCCGCCAATCATGATCGAGCGGGGGAGGGCCTTGGTGTGTGTGCTGTTGGCCTGTCGTGTGTCCCCCCCACTGTAGTGCGTGCATGTGCACATCTTGTTACCGGGACGGACCGGGGGGGTTTTCCAAATCACACAAATCACTGAATGCTCCTTTAAAATACATCTGGGATTACTTCAAACTAAAAAATGGCGCGCTATAGCTGGTAGCTGTCTCTTGGGCAAACTGTGCAGCACGCATTCCATCAATCCTTGTCATAAGGCAGAACGTGTACTGTTCTAATGGCCTAGCTTGACCCTCAGAGGAAGTCTTCTAAAATAGACGAGAGGCATCCGAGAGACATTTGGGCCACGGTATAAACAGAGCGCCGCTTAATCAAGCAGAGTAGCTTTCTATAAGTCACCTGATTCCAACATTAAGTCGCAGGGTTACAGAAGATATATGGCAAACTGAGACCGGGAGCGGAAGTAAATGATGATAATCATTGCTCCAGAAGTCATAAAGCTTGTAACATTTGATGCATCTCGCAGTGCTTGGCCCCGTGTGCTATATATTGTGTTCTGGTGAAGGAGCGAGGCACAAAGGCTTTGCTGACTCCACCATTCTTTCCCCCAGACTATACGCCTCCATGCTGCTGCTTCTATTGAACATTGTGGTTTTTCTTTTGTGAAGACTCAAGAGCTGACACCAGAACGCAAAAAGCAACAGAGAAACCTTCACTTTGTCCTCTATACCCTGGCTTACTTACTGTATGTATGTAAAGGTAAAATCGTGACTATGATCACATAGTGGATGAAGGTCATTTTTTCAGAAAACTGTAACATACATTACAATAGATGGTATAATGCACAGCAGGGAGAACTGATACATATGAGTATTAATGGCATATTAATGAGAGGAAATGACATTGCAATTAATGTTGCAGTAGTGCTGCCTGTTTTGTTCTGCATCAAAAAATGATGCAGTATTTTAGGGATCATTAAACCCTCATCTTATTGTCAGCAAAACAAAGGACATGATCATGGACTGAAGGAGGCTGCACACCCTCTGTGTCCACACATCACCCTGCAACACCTGCAGGCTACTCGCATCATGTGGGCATGCTTGTCAGAGTGGCGAGATAACGCTCCTCGTCCACATACTGAAGAGGTTTGTCTTCTGGTGCACGATAGAGAGTACCCTGCCGCTGCGTTCTACCATAATATGAGGTGATTGCCCTTTCACCTTTTTAGTTGGAAATGTTTTCACCTAAAAGGTGATTCTGATACTAGGCATTCATAGTCGAGTGATGTCCGTTTGCTCTCTGCTGCTTTGCTCTCTGTTCCGTGTCTCCCCTCTGTGTCATAATGTGCCTGTGAAACCATCAAGGGGGCCGACCAACCCGATTACAGCGGCAGCTATGGGTGATTTCGGTTAGTAAAAAACAGAGAGTTGAGGTGAGTGGTCTCAGTGGCGTCATGTTGTAGTTTTCCGACCACCGCGGTGAGACGGTGATCACCTGAAAGTGGAGTATGTGTCCAGCTTTACTCGCTGCATGGGTAAAGAAGACGCTCAGAACACCACCGCAAGGCTCTACGGTGGGTGTTTAAAACAGCACATCACCAGAACTGAGCTGCCAGTCATGCACACACCCTCTACAATCAGTAGAGTATAGGGTGAACGCTTCATCGAGGATCCCAGAGACACCTCGGCACTGCACTGGGGTGTCGGTATACAGGAGCATTGGGTCTCAATCCAGCAGGCTCAGCGACATTTCTATCCCCAGGCCGCAAAATGTCTGAACTAAAGAAAGTAAGCTGCGACATGAATAGGATTCCACTACAGTGCAGATTCTACTCACATTTTGCAGTGCCATTTTGCTATTATTTTTCAATGTTATACTGCACTTTAGAATGTTCATCTTAACTGCCATCAGTTCACTTTACTGCCACCATGGCAGGCACTTAGATGACTGTGCTGTAGCTACGTATATAGAACAGTGTGTCTCTCTCTCTCGTACACATGTGCAAGCACTCACGCACGTTTCATTTATATATAACTATGGTACCGGCGCGCTGTTGGCTTGAAGATCTGTCTGAAGTCAGTTGACATTGTGAGAGACTCGCCTGTCAAAATAACCTGATCCACTGCAAGTTCATGCAGTGCGATGCATCGCGGAGCACCGCGTTCAGCAAACTCGGAGATCTGTGCATTATGCAGGCTGTGATATGGCGTTTTTCACCCGAGGAAAGATAATTCCTGTTGCCTTATATGGCGTGAAATGGGTGTTCTATTACACCAGGCGACACCAGGCGAATGGCTTGGCACAAATGAAGCCTTTTCGACACCTTTGGTGAATGGCACGTGAGATTGGTCGTACAGAATATACACCCTCCTCCTACGCACTTCATTTACACCTGGTTGTAAATCTCCTTCCTTTTTATTATTATTATTATTCTTTAATTATATTTTAGAGATACCTGATGAAGGTCGTTTAAAGACCGAAACGTTGTCATCTAATAAAACTACTGCTCTATAAGTGAAAGACAGTGTGCGGGACCCTTTTCTTCTCATTATATTTTTTCAACATATATTTAAAACAACTTAGTACATACATGTCAAAGTAATAATATGAATAATGACAATAATAAACAAAATCAACATTATATAACATACATAACAAAACAAAAACCGACAGAGCACTGCCATATACAGTACATTGTGCACTTCTTTCACCTTATACATTCATACTGTTTGACCTTTGTTTTCACCTGTCCTTTAGGTAGCCTGTCCTTTAGGTAGCCTGTGAAGGGAGTCCATATTTTTATGAATGTCTTGTGGGATCGGATTCTCTCCATCTGCATGATTACAGTCACCTCGTTAAGCCACTTCATGAAGCAAGGAGGAGAGGATGATTTCCGGTCCAGCCAAATTATTTTCTTCGCTGCAACCATTCCGAGCATTCAAAGCCTTTTGTTCTTCATCTGTACATTTTAAAGCATTCTCTGAACGTCCAAATAAAGCCAATTGAGGGTCAATTATTATAATTGTTTAATACATCTTTGACCAAAACCCATGTGTAGCTGTAAATCTCCTTCCTCAATCTGGCCCAATATGAGAGAGAGAGAGAGAGAGAGAGAACTATCCATGGTACTACTACAGTTGTGGTTTCCTCTTCAGAGGAACTATCCAAGGTACAAAAATACAGTTTTTGCAACATATGAACTATCCAAGGTTACTAATAGTACAATAGTGTTTTCTGCTACACAGTGAAATCCCGTGTTAATTTTGTACAAATAAAATGGTAACCACCTGGTTACATTTGGGTTACAGTTTACCAATGTATAACTCTCTGACATTTGGGTCAGAGTTACAAATTAAATTGCTGTGTACTGTGTATTGCTGTGTACTGCCCAAGGCAATTCCAACAGTGACTTTACAAAGAACATCTGAGAGTGATCAGAGTGCTAACTGTGCATCGCCATAGGGAGGAACACATGGAATGAATCCAAGAGGGAGGCCTGGTCCGACGCAATGGTGACATCATTCAGCGGAGGACTCGGCAAAAATGAAGAAATTTACGTGACGCGTTAGAAAGTGCCTCAAAGAAAACGTGGCTTCTTTATTACTTGGTAGCGAGCCAGTTTCCCTGAGTCTGTTATAGCAGATGGTCCTAAAGTGTTTGTGTGTTCTACGACGGACTGAATTTATAATTCACCCAGCATTACAATTCTTTCAGCCTGAGGGGTAAACTTCAATGTCGTTTTTTATCCATCCATTATGTAACAGTTCACTTTGTTGCAAATCACTTCCAGTTTTCACTCAAAACTCTAACGCACTCTAACTCTAACTGTGCACGGTGGCACAGTTGGTATAGTGCTGTCGCCTCACAGCTAGAAGGTCCTGGGTTCAATTCCCGCTCGGGACGCTGTGGGTGCTGGCGGCGTGTTTCCTCCTCCATGTCATCAGTGCCCATACCCGAGGTGCGGTTGGCGAAAGGGCCTTTCTGTGTGGAGTTTGCATGTTCTCCCCGTGTCCCCTAGGTTAGGGTAGGTACCCTCACAAAAAACATGCAGTAATCCTGGTCTCTAAACTGCCTCCCCCTGGCCAGCCGGGGCGCCTGATGGAGGGGAAAATAACTGGTTGGAATAACGTGTTCCTTCCACGCACTACGTCCAACCAGGGAAACTCCCCCCTGTCAGGTGTAAAAGGAGCAACTTGGACACTCAGGCATGAAGGAAGCATGAGTTCAAGTCCGTTGCTCTCCCCATGTCCCCCATATATGGGGACTAGGTTGGCAGAGGGTGTGTAGAGCCCAGGATCACATTAGTTGTAGTAGTTCAAAAATCATGGGATAGAAATTTGAGAAAAAATAAAAAAAAACTCTAAAAGCTGTGGCTTAGCCTATTTGCACTTTATTATCAATAATTCAGATATTCATATTATAGCAGGAAAAGGTGCAATACTACCATGTAATGTAGGAAGTCACTGCCCTGCATGTATGGCGGACCGTACATGGATAAATGGGCTCCATTTGGCGGTGACAGAGTTGAGTATAGGCTATACAAATCAGTGGAGGTTTGGTTGAAGGGAGCTTGCAGATGCAATTAGGGAGACGTAATATACTTCAGCTGTACACGTTGCTGTCTTCACTTCTAAGTGTAAGTCATCTTTCAGTACCTGCACCACAGCGTTCACCTTTTCCAAAAACAACACCGTTAGGGCTGCAAATCAAGAAGTAGACAGATCATTGTGAACAGCTGCAGGTTGCTGTTCTTCAAATCAGTTAGAATTGTATCCCATCCTAGTATAAAATGTACGTCTGTCCATCCGTTTGATATGAACTTGCACACATTGCCCGTTGCCATTATGCCTTTTCTTTTGTACATATATTTAAACTATTTATTTGTAACTCTAGTTACAGTCACGTTCCCATAGCCTGGATGGACGGTGGGTGGAAATGTAGGTATGATCTAGTATTCTAGTTGGACATAAATGCAGAAAAAAGGCAAGCAAGCTCAAATCCAACAGCAGTGTGCACGTAGATTTGAGCTTGCTTGCCTTTTTTCTGTTGCAAATTAAACCTCTATTTATCCCATCCACACTTTAACCATAATAACAAAAACAAAAATTAAACAACATTCACCATGAGATGTAATATCGCAATATTAAAAAAATCCTGGTTAGGATGCCTCTCGGGCGCCTCCCTAGGGAGGTCCTCGACGCATGTCCCACTGGGAGGAGACCCCGGGGGGCAGACCAAGGCGCAGTTGGAGGAAATACATCGACTCACTGGCCTTGGAACGTCTCGGAATCCCCCAGGAGGAAGTCACTAATGTTGCTCTGGAGAGGGAAGTCTGGAGCGCTCTGGTGGAGCTGTTGCCCCCGCGGCCCGACTACGGATAAGCGGTTGAAGATGGATGGATGTATATATTTTTCAGTGCCACCGAATCAAATAAGCATATGCCGTCAATTTCAACAGAATCACTGAAGTGCAGAGCAACTGAATTCATTCTAACATTAATTTTCTCTGAATTGAGCTTCAGTTATTCTTTGTTTAAGTTTACTATGCTTGGGTGCCCGCTGGCCAAGTGGTCCAGGCGCATGCCACATTATAGGCTTTGGCCTGACAGCGAGTCCCGTTCATGACAACCTTTCGCTGCATGTCTCCCCCCTTCTCTCTCTTTCCTGTCAGTCATTTAACACAGAATATAACAGAAAAGCCAAAAACAAAAACAAAAAGTTTACTACAGTATGCTTTCCAAATACAACCCATCCACACTTTCTAAACACGAACACTAACTTCCTAAAACTTTATCATGCTGTAGCTATAACAAAAAAAACATTGCATGGATGCACCTGGGATGTGTCCTCAGGTCCAGGGGGTTTCGGGTCTACCAACATCATTCATACCCATCTCTCAGGCGACCCAGCCGGGGTTGATCAAATCCCGACTTACGTCCCAGTAGCTACCCTTGATGAGTCCATCAGGGAATGAGCAAGGCCTCACAATCCGTTGCTCCGGAACTACTCTGCCGGGACTGGGAGAACCAAATTCTGGCGCGTGGAAGGACTAGGCTCTGTGTGTTCACTCCTGTCCAGGCCCCTCCTACGTCTCACCAGGTCCACTCCTGCTCTCACCAGGACCTGTGCGTTGCACCAGACTCCCAGCACCAGGCACTCCATTCAGGAGTGGTGGATTATAATGGCCCTCCTAAAGGCCTCACCGAGGTTTGTTGGGCTTCCTCTTCACGGAGGACACAGGCTGGGCCGCTAACCCATACTGATCACCCGGGTGCCGTCTACATTCCGGCTATCACCCGTCTCTCCGGTGGTCACCAGACTATACCTGGTTGTCACATAGCATCATGCTAACATACTATTGGGGACTGTAACAAGTTATGACACCCTTAATAGTGTATTTCTCTCCACTATAAGGATGTGTTGTGGCGATCCGTTTTGGAGCCACATTCAACCTGTCAAAATCCAACGTCACATGCACGCCCACACACACACCTCTCTGTTCTCAACCACTACCAACCACTCGCACACGCACGACCGACGACGCACGGAGCGTCATGTACGTGTATGAATAGAGGCGCGGAGAAAAAGGAAGAGGAGGAAGGAGGAAGTGTGATCGGCTGGAGAAGTGTTGCGGGAGATGTGTTGACAAAGTTAGCTCCAGTTAGCTCGTTAGCGGCGTCGTCAACGGGAGGCTCGGCAGTAATCACCCCGAGGTCCATCCGGATAAACGGCAGCACAAAACGGCAGCACAAACAGAGCAACGGACAACGCATCATAGCACACCAGGACTGCTGTCATACTAGGGTTGGTGAACTGTTTACTACTGACATGACGGTGAATGGCCAGAGCGCCGTAAAACCCGGACCGGAGTAATTTGACAGGTCGGTTGGAAAGCTAATTAAATAAGAAGAGGAGTTTATTTTCCGCTTGGATTATTTTGGAGCCTCATTTATTTTTGGAGTTTAACTACTATGATTTGGAGTACCTTTTTAAGGGGAAGTTTTCAGTGAATTTACATTGTTTTGGGGAAGAGTAAAAACCCGGATTTTTGTTCCAGAGTTTTCTTTTGGGTTGATAATCGACGGAACTGAACTGAACTATTTATATTGAATTCCCCTGACATTCACTCAATATACTAAGAACAAACAAACTTTGAATCTCGGGTGGTGTCTATTTCTTGTTGTGAATTTGTTGTGATATTCCTACTATTATTATTATAATATTTTGTGCATTTAACAGTTTTACTAACAAATGATTTATGATTCATGGTTTCCCGCTATATGCATTTAAGGGTTCATGTGTGGGTACATGCACCCTTTGTAGGGTTTGATTTATTTATTGATTTATTGTCAGGCCCCGCCCTGACTGGCACCCCAGCAACAACAACAACAGGTACCAAACCGCTACATAAAAAGTGGCACCCCAGATGGGACAATAAGGGGAAACCTAATCATTAACCACAAACAAAGGAATCACAAAACTGTGTGAACCAAGCAAACCAAGCATTTCAACTCAAACCAACTGGGAAATTCAAAATGGCAGCCGGCAACTCTCTCTTGGATTTCGGAGACTTAGTGGAATCACTGCTGCACCCACCTGGTGCTCAACAATCAGGAGCGGAGAATGTGCTCAATCAGCAAATTAACCCAATTACTCACTACTCGTTGTTGGACCTGGAGGCTCTCTCCCATGAACCACAAGGGGGGGCTGTTGCCTCTAGAGCAGCGGGACCGGCAAATGTACCTACCACCAACCGACCACTAGACACTGGTGGTCAGTCAGTTGGGTCTCTCTCTCCTGGGAATCCATTTGCTGCTGCGCTTCCTAGAACCCCACCCATCCCAAAACCCAGGAAGGGGAGTGCACAGTCACAAACTGACCCCCCATCACCACTTAGCCATCAAGAGATGACAATGATGCTAACTAACTTTTCTAATAAAATAACCACTCACTGTGAAAACCAAATGCATGCACTCCAACGATCAATAACCCGGCAACAGGACTTCATGCGAACCCAGATTGACAGCTCGTTAAATTGGCGGTTGAAAGCACTACACACTGAGATGCTTAAAAGCTTAATGGATGGCCTTAACCCCATGACCAATACTGTGAGGCATCTGCAGAGTGAGGTGCAGAACAGGTCTAGGGAGATGAACACCTTAAGAGCCCAGACACTGCGCATGACCTCCCTGGATGCCCCAAACCCCAACGCTCAGACCCTGCCCGTGGCTGAGCCACCAACCACGCAAGCTCCACTGCATGATTTACAATCCACTATAGATCACGGCACCGCACCCTCTCATTTCCTTCCTCCCGCTGATTCTCCCTTTCGGACCGAACTGAGGGGTAGATATGTGGGGAAAAGTCCCATTAAAATACAATTCCCCTGTTTTGGCCGCATGGAGGACAGCCAGGACCCCCTGCTGTACCTGGAAAAGTGTGATGACTTTCTCGCACTAAACCCACTAAGCAATGAGGAGCTGATCGCTACCCTGCGCAATGTGCTCCATGGTACCGCCAGAGACTGGTGGGATGTTGTCCGCCTTTCCACATGTACCTGGGCAGACTTTAAGGAGAAGTTCCTTACCTCCTTTCTGTCAGAAGACTACGAGGATGAGTTGGCAGAGCGAGTGAGAACACGGGTGCAAGGAGAAAATGAAAGCATCCGTGATTTCTCCTATAAATATCGCTCCTTGTGCCTGCGCTGGAACCCTCAGATGTCAGAGGCAGGTATTGTGAAAATGCTCCTCAAAAACATCGATCCTCGATTGGCTAGCCAGCTCCGGGGAAGAGTCGGTACAGTGGATGAACTCGTGAGATTGGGACAGCAGCTGGAGAAAGACAGACAGAGTCAAGCTCTGTACAATCAGCGGGTAAAACAGAATAAACCCGGCACTAAAGGAGAAGCCACTCAGCCATCTACTTCAACTCAACCGTCCTCACAACCAAAACCCGCCACCAACTCAGATCCGTTTGTTTGTTGGAGATGCAAAGGGACCCATCCACCAAAATCATGTCCGGAATGGAAGCCACGCAACCAAAATTACTCCAATACCAACCAAACACGAACTGATCAACCCGCTGTCCACATGTCTGTGAATGCCTCGGACCCTTCTGTTCCTGTGACACCTGCTGTGACCTCACAGACTTTCACCACTTCAACTTTTCATCCCCCTTCAACTTTCGGCAGTCCAATTCCCCAGCAGCTAATAGTCCCCTTGACCATAGGCCAATGGCAGGGAAGTGCTATTCTGGACACCGGGTCCTCTTACACCCTCCTGAATGAGCGGCTATGGGACATTATCAAGGCCCCAGCAGCCAAGCTCAATCCCTGGGCCGGGGGCCCTCTATACCTGGCAGATGGGGAAGGAAAGCTGCCCCTTGGCTGGACAGAAGTGGAGTTACGGCTACAAGGCAAGTCTTGGATGCTGTCAATGGTCGTGTTGTCACCTAAGACTCTTGCCTTTCCGGTGGTCTTGGGCCTAGATTTCACATTCTACAGCGGACTGCAAATCAACGTCGCTGGTGGAACTTACTGGTTCAGAGATGACCACCAAACCATATTCCACTTCCTCAACTATAAAACAGCATCTCAAATCGCTTTCTACTCTGCCCTGGCACCCGCTGTTATGGAGCTTTCCCCGTGCTCGGATACGTCACCACTGCTGACTGCAGTTCAGGACTCACACCTGGAGAGTGAGTTAAAAGAGCACCTGCTGGAACAACTTCATCATAACACTGACGTGTGCACTACCAGAGTTGGACGAACTGGCTTGCTGAAACATCCAATTTATTTAAATCAAGGAGTTCCAATTAAGCAGAGGCCCTATCGAGTGTCACCTCCCAAACTGCAGGTCATAAAGGAGCTTCTGGATGAGATGTTGAGGGATAACATCATTGAACCCTCCAACTCTCCGTGGGCGGCCCCTGTAGTCTTGATACCCAAGAAGACAGGGAAACCTCGCTTCTGTGTAGACTACCGGAAGTTAAATGCGGACACTCTCACGGATGCCTATCCGTTACCTACCATCCAGGATATTCTGGAGAGCCTGGCTGGAGCGTCTGTGTTCACTTCCCTAGACCTGAACAGTGGCTACTGGCAGGTCGAGATGGCTCCTGCAGCAAAGGATAGAACAGCTTTTGTCTGTGCTCATGGCCTCTTCCAATTCAGAGTCATGCCTTTCGGGTTAAAGAACGCTCCTGCTACGTTTCAGCGTTTAATGGAAACCGCACTGAAGGACCTGAAAGGGAATATCTGCTTTGTGTACCTTGATGACATTATTATTTACTCCTCGTCCTGGCGAAAACACTTTCATGATCTTCAAGCAGTGCTGGATAGGCTCCGGGAGGCTGGCCTGACTGTAAAAATGAAGAAAAGCAAGTTTTGTAGGACTTCTCTAAAGTTTCTGGGACATATTGTATCCTCTGCGGGAGTTCATGTAGACCCAGAGAAGACGGAAGCAGTCCAGAACTACCCAGTACCCACCACTCTCAAAGCTCTTCAGCGGTTCCTTGGCATGGCCGGGTGGTACCACCGATTTGTGCCCGACTTCTCCCGTATGGCGGAGCCTCTTCATGCTCTGAAGAAAAAGGGAGCAAAGTTCCACTGGTCGGTTAAATGTCAAGCTGCTTTTGACAACTTGAAGGAACATCTGATCCAATCTCCTGTTTTGGCACACCCCAATTTCAATCTGCCTTTCATTGTGTACACCGATGCCAGTGAAATTGGCCTTGGGGCAGTGTTGGTTCAGCGGGCAGAGCTAGGTACGGAGGAGGTACTAGCTTTTGCCAGTCGCAGCCTCATTTCAGCAGAGCGGAACTATTCTGCCACAGAGCTCGAGTGCTTGGCTGTCGTCTGGGCCCTGGAGAGATGGAGAGTGTATTTGGAGGGACGTCTCTTTACCGTGGTGACAGACCACTCCTCCCTGATGTGGGTGTTTAAAACCACGAAGCCCAGTACCAGACTTATCCGGTGGGCGTTAAGACTTCAAGAGTTCACGTTCACCGTGGAGTACCGGAAGGGTAAATACAATACTGTCCCGGATGCCCTTTCCCGAGCCCCACATGACCTGGACTGTCATTCTCAGCCCATCTGTGCCACTGTGTTGTCGGCCAAGCCAGCGTCACAGCCAGACCTTCCACTGTCTATTCAGACCATATGGGAGGCTCAGCAGAAGGACCCAGAGTGTCTGGCTCATTATCAGAGCATCCTGGACACTGAAAAGGGGGAGGTGGCTGTAAACCCGACTACCAAGCTTACCATCTTGGAAGACTTGATCTACCGGATTGTGCAGTTGCCTCATCAGACACTATATCAAATTTACATCCCTGTGGCTCTTCAACCTCTACTCCTTCAGCTATTTCACCAGGACCCCCTGTGTGGCCATCTTGGTCGGTATAAAACCTACCGAAGAATGAAAGCCCTGGTGTACTGGCCCAGACTCAGTTTCGACGTCAAGGAGCATGTCCGTAACTGTCAAATATGCCAGTTGTACAAACCAGAGAGCAGGAAAATGGCTGGAAAGCTGCAGCAGACCCAGGTACATCGTGCCTGGGAAATGTTGGGAGTTGATTTAATGGGCCCATTCCCCATGAGCTCTAACAGGAATGCCTACATCCTTGTGTTCGTGGACTACTACACGAGATGGGTGGAACTCTTCGCCATCCGGAAGGCCACGGCCACAAAGGTTTCACAAATCTTTACCCAGGAGATTCTGACACGCTGGGGAGTTCCAGATTTCATTCTGTCTGATCGTGGCTCGCAGTTCATTGCAGGAGTATTCCAGGAGACCTGCAAAATCTGGAATGTGTCTCAGAAGCTCACCAGCGCATACCATCCGCAAACTAACCTCACGGAAAGAGTAAACCGTACCCTAAAGACCATGATCGCGTCGTTTGTTGGCAATAACCACAAACATTGGGACAAATACCTCCCCGAGTTCAGGTTCGCCCTGAATTCAGCAGTTCATGAGTCTACCGGAGTAACACCAGCGGAGCTTATTCTGAACCGACCCCTTCGAGGACCCCTCGATGTGCTGCTGCAGCCACGGGATGACAGAGTCCGATGACACATTCGTCTTCTGCAAAAGAAATGGAGGAACAAGAGCGGCAAAGAATTCTGCAGACCTTTGGAGAAGAGAGCATGGAGGAAACATTCCTGGGGTTCCCTGATGCCGGACAGAGTCCGATGACACATTCTCCTTCTGCAAAAGGAATGGAGGAACAAGAACGACAAAGAGTTCTGCAGACCTTTGGAGAAGAGAGCATGGATGAAACATTCCTGGGGTTCCCTGATTCCGGACGGAGTCCGATGACACCGTCTCCTGCGAATGATGAAAAGAAGGAACACTGATCTTTCATACTCATTTTAAGCCTTACTCTTGGACGGCTTTTTCTAAGGGGGGAAGAGTGTGGCGATCCGTTTTGGAGCCACATTCAACCTGTCAAAATCCAACGTCACATGCACGCCCACACACACACCTCTCTGTTCTCAACCACTACCAACCACTCGCACACGCACGACCGACGACGCACGGAGCGTCATGTACGTGTATGAATAGAGGCGCGGAGAAAAAGGAAGAGGAGGAAGGAGGAAGTGTGATCGGCTGGAGAAGTGTTGCGGGAGATGTGTTGACAAAGTTAGCTCCAGTTAGCTCGTTAGCGGCGTCGTCAACGGGAGGCTCGGCAGTAATCACCCCGAGGTCCATCCGGATAAACGGCAGCACAAAACGGCAGCACAAACAGAGCAACGGACAACGCATCATAGCACACCAGGACTGCTGTCATACTAGGGTTGGTGAACTGTTTACTACTGACATGACGGTGAATGGCCAGAGCGCCGTAAAACCCGGACCGGAGTAATTTGACAGGTCGGTTGGAAAGCTAATTAAATAAGAAGAGGAGTTTATTTTCCGCTTGGATTATTTTGGAGCCTCATTTATTTTTGGAGTTTAACTACTATGATTTGGAGTACCTTTTTAAGGGGAAGTTTTCAGTGAATTTACATTGTTTTGGGGAAGAGTAAAAACCCGGATTTTTGTTCCAGAGTTTTCTTTTGGGTTGATAATCGACGGAACTGAACTGAACTATTTATATTGAATTCCCCTGACATTCACTCAATATACTAAGAACAAACAAACTTTGAATCTCGGGTGGTGTCTATTTCTTGTTGTGAATTTGTTGTGATATTCCTACTATTATTATTATAATATTTTGTGCATTTAACAGTTTTACTAACAAATGATTTATGATTCATGGTTTCCCGCTATATGCATTTAAGGGTTCATGTGTGGGTACATGCACCCTTTGTAGGGTTTGATTTATTTATTGATTTATTGTCAGGCCCCGCCCTGACTGGCACCCCAGCAACAACAACAACAGGTACCAAACCGCTACAGTGTATAGATTAAGCATGTTGTTACAATGAGTACATCCTCTATAACATTCAACAGGAAGTGCAGGTTTCACAAGATCCAGGTACATTTTTGGTTTTGAATTAACACCGTTTGTCTCTAAAGTTATATAATACTGTATATTTCCTGCGTATCAAAGTAGTGTTGGCTTTTGCCATCTTGCTTACTGTATGCCCTTCATAACAGAATCCTCCAAAACAAGGAGAGCTAGACAGCTCTGTGAGTGAAAGGTGAGTCAAGTTTCCCCGGGTGCAACCTTCCAGAGTGTGCCTGAAAAACCACATACCTTATAGGGCCTACAGTAAGGTCTGGGACATCCAAACAGCGTCTATCAATATCAAGGGCTGACTGGGTTCATTTCTACTGTGACTGTCCATCTCCAAGTTTGCAAGTCGATGCAGTGAGGTACTCACAGACATGCATTCTCTCTCTCTCTCTCTCTCTCTCTCTCTCTCTCTCTCTGATATATGTTAATAAACCTGTACGCCAGGCTGCCATGTGCAGACATTTAGCACTGCTGTGCAATTAATCACACACGCGTCCTTGCGGAGACCAAACGGAACAGGGTACTGCAGGGTGGTGTGATTCCACTCCAAATGCAAATGATCCCCCAACTCCACCTGGGCTCTCTCTCTCTCTTGGAGGAGAGAGAGAAAGAATGGCCGTTCAGTTTGAAGTTATTAGATTGTAGCCTTTTCCATTAGAATGCAGCAAAGCAAGAACAGGTGTCCTTCATCTTTAGTCTATAGTATAGCTGAGACGGGATTGATGAGATGCCAAAACGTTCATAGGGAATACCGTAATGGCAAAATATTGCTATTACAGTACAATGTGATGCCTAATGCACACACGCACGCACGCACACGCACACACACACACACCCTCTCACACACACACACACACACACACACACACACATACTGTGAATATATTATGACTGGAACAAAAAATGGAAGAAGCACAGTGAATGTCTCTCAGGAATTCAGATTATCCTCTTCACTTATTTGCATATACTGGATTTGCTGAGTTACTGTACAGGTCCATTGTAATGTGGAATCTGCAAACATGGGTCTGTTTGGAAAAGCTTTCATTGTGATGATGACACAAATGCTGAATTTGGCGGAAATGACGTTGAGACATTCTCCGTGAATCAAAGGAGTGTTGTGATTGGTCGAAAAAGATAGTTTCCGGGGTAAATATGTATGACAGAAGTCCTGCCCCTATAGAATCTGCATTGGGTCGTGACCAGGCTTTTCTCCTCTTCGATGAGTAAAGACTGGGAACGAGACTACTGCACAGGGGCAAGATCTGAATATCTATTTTATATTGAAGTCCACGTTCTATTTAGCCTTGGGGCCATGACAAGTATCCATCTTACATAATTCAGAGTGTGTTACGAAATGGATTTAAAGTTATGGCCCTGAGTCTGTAATTCCACAATCCATGGCAAGGATAATAGATTTTCATTTTCACTACTTATTTCAGTCTGAGACAAGCCGGGAAATTATTTTAACCTGACATATATTTAACCTGTTGAGTGCAACAAATAAATCACAACAGCAGCAGCAAAGCAATGTTGTTGGGTTCAATCTGTCAACACTCACATAAACCACAGCGCTGTTCTCCCACCCCCCCAAAGACTGAGCTGACATATTGAAGAATGGTGATTGGATTGCGCTACAGCCTTGACATGCAAGGAAGAGCCAAGGATTGGCAGATAAAGTACGATGGCCATTCTAGGCTCTCAGCAAACATGGGCTGTGCAGCAGGTGTAGGAGCTCGCCCGTCCTAAACTACCGTGATTACACTGTGTCCGTCCCACTGTGGGAATGGGCAGTGTTTGCAGATGGTGGCATTCCAGACCAGGCAAGCAAATGAAAGAGGCCATATCAGTCAGTATGACTCAGTAAGTAATCTCAGTCAAGCAAAGCTATAAAGTCTAGATCAGGGGGTGCATGAGGAAGGTTGATTGTGCCCAGGAGAGATAATAAACTCTGTAATCACTTTTTTTCCCCCTCCACCACACTCCAGCCATCCAATGAACAGCTCCTGGGACCCACAGAAACAGACACATGCCCAGGCTCCAGATGAATGGAACCAAGGGCTCCCCCATATTGAAGGCAATTAAGGCCATTTTCTTAATGAGGTTAAGCAAGAAATAAAACAAATACTGTACAACACAATAATGTAGCATTAAAGCTGCTATAAGCAATTATGTCAACATTTTAATGACTTAAAAAATGGTATTCAGACAGCCAGCAATGGGTAGAACGCTCTCAAAATCTGAGAAAAAGAAAAAAGGAGAAAAGGAAAAACTAACCAGGTGCTCGACGGAGATATAAACAGGTGGTGATGATGAAAAGGTGCTCAAACGGATCAAACGGGATCAAGGCATCCGATCTTTTTAACTTTGAGTGCCCCGATCGTCTCTTTTTTCTTTAACCCATTTAGACCCGACGTCGACATTAAAAAAGATGTCTTCTAAATCATGACAATTTCCTGAAAAACCTCATGTTTCTATATCAGGTGCTCAATATTTCATATCAAGGACCCCCGGAATTATATGTATATTTGGCCGACGACCCCCCCATCTGAAAATATGTTGTTCCAGGGACCCCGACAGAAAGGTTTGAGTTAAAAATGTTCGCTGTGAAAGTATATATATTCAAAGATTTGCACGCACATTTTCACGATTTTTCGAAAATAGCAGACCTACAAGCTCGTAGCGCGCCACTCGGTGGTGCGCTATGAGCTTGTAGATCTGCTATTTTTCAATAGCTAAATTATAACAATGTTTAAAACACCAAAAGGGGTTAATTTAGAAAATCTGTTAAAAAGTGTTAATTAAAGAGTAACATTTACACTCATACAGGGGTATGTGAACCAGCGTGCATGTGTGGACAGCAGACAGTGAGTGGATAGAACAGTGAAGTAGAATCTTAATAATGAAATTCTGTGAACTGAAGAAAACAAAGCTTTTATCAGATACGATCAAATTTATGAACCTCATGAACCAAGAATAATGTCAAATACAATCAACATAATTTAGGGAAAAACTAAAGAATGAGGGCAATGTTATCTTCTTCCTGGTATAATTCTGAGGCTAAACCTGCATCCTCAATTATGGACAGCTTGTTATGTCATTTGTGTTCCTTCTTATACTGCAGCCTCTCTCCAGATGTTATACGAAGAGCTGCGCCTGCCTGTAGTGGGGCTGCATCAGGAGGGTGTCGGGCCAATCAAACATAATAGAAGACAGGATATACTGTGCTCTGTCTTTATTGCGAACGCAGTGATTGCAGCAGATCATGTCTGTCTGTCTGTCTGTGTGTCACGCTGTAAGACCACCCGCCTGCCACCAGAGGGCGCAACTGTATCACACACAAAACACACACACACACACACACAAAAACTTAACTTAAAAAAAATTACTTAAGAAAAATGTACTTAAAAAAACTTTAAAAGAAAAAACTAAAAATATATTCTTTTAAATAAACTTAAAAAAACACGCACGCACACACGTACACTAAAAAAATACTTAAAAAAACCCACTACATTTACGAGTGTCTTACTTGTAATAATGCATTTAGAACTCTGTGATCGTCAGAGACTAGTAGACTACAAGCATTCGAAGAGCTTCAAAGTCAAAGCTACGGCAAAGGCTCTGCTGCACCTGTGTCTGACGAAGTCCACAGAAGCATGGAGCAATATTAGGCTGGCTCTCAAAGCGGCAATTTAGGATCATTAGTGGCATAGATTACGATGCATTAGGCCTCTTTGCTTGAGAGATCAAGGATGACGGATTTCCATATTACAGAATATGATTTAATGGTAGAGAACAAGCACTACTTTTCATTGTCCACGTTTTCCCCTGATGACATCCTCGACGTGGGTGGCAGATACAGTATAAACAACATGAAAACATAAAAACATGAAAATCCCCCCAAACATTTTGTAGATTGGCTATTTTCACTACTTTTGAGCAACACTGCTTTACGAGGCCATTTATTTACGGATAAACTAGGCTTAAATATGGAGATACAAAGTTTCTACCGGACAAAGAAGATATCAGTGTTGTTTTTGGCATAGTTTTAGTCATAGTCTCTTGAATAGTTTTCACTTAGTTTTAGTCACATTTTAGTCACCTGGAATGTATTAGTGTTAGTCTAGTTTTAGTCGACTAAATGTCATGCAATTTTAGTCGACTAAATCTACTGGTGATTTAGTCGACTAAAATGTGTTTTGGCGGGCCTTGATGCCATCGTAATGGCAGATTTTATACTTGCTGAAAATAGCCGATCTACAAGCTCACAAGCATGCAACCATGTGTAAAATGACTTATACTGGATCTCTTGTCCACTAGTCCCTTTATAAGATTTTAGTCTCGTTTTTATTTCATGACAAAATTGTCGATATATTTAGTCTTAGTTTTAGTCGTCATAGCTTTGTTTTCATTTAGTTTCCATTTAGTTTTCGTCAGTGAAAAAAGGTAGTCGACGAACATTATTCGTCTTAGTTTTATTCGACAAAACCAACACTGGAAGATATACAGTACCAGTAAGACGCCCTGAGGGCGAGAAGCACGCGTCCGCCTGGGTTAGGCAGACTGCTGGGCGAGCGCTGGCACTTTGGCATGGGGGGGGGGGGGGGGGGGGGGCAGATCAACATATGGAATGAATTCTGTACTGGCCATATACAGTACGCGTGTCTTGAGTGTATACAGGGTTTGATGAGGTCAGATCAACATAATGGTATGTCAGAACAGGTCGGCAAACGCGGCAAAAGCCAGTGACAAAGCCTGAGTGTGGTTCAGGTCCACTTATTTTTGATTGGGGTTTGATTGATTGATTGAAATATGTATTGACAGTTTGTAGAATTACAGTACATTTCAAGCACAAACTCAATACAATAATTGTGGGGGGTGTTGAAGGCCTGGTTCATTTCGGCACCGCCCCCGCAACTGTTTTCAGAGATTGTGAAAGTAACAGATCTACTTGAAGCTCACACACTTTTTAACCCATTCTAGGCGGGAACCCCTTTTGGTGTTAGCATTATGTTATGCTTTAGCTATTGAAAAATAGCAGATCTACAAGCTCATGCGAGCTTGTAGGTCTGCTATTTTAGAAAAATCGAACGACTGACATAGAAACATAGCCTTTTCAGGTAAAACTGGGTTAAATCAGCTAATTTCACAGTTTTGCACAACACCATCGTATGGCAAAGTATAAACGCTCTCTTACCTCGCTCCGTGTCGTAGAGGTACACGAACCTCTCCCACTTGTAATGGTCCAGAAGGCTGAGGACGACTAGTCGCAAACTGGGCCTCATCTGGATGACAAACTGCACGTCGGTGTCGGTCTGGAAGCTGGGCGTGATGAAGGAGGTGTGCAGAGCCCCGCAGAAAGAGGTCAGCGTGTTCATGGACTTCTTGTCGTAAAAGCCAAAGATGGCATATACTCCTCGTGAGAACTGGGAGCAGACTGAAAAAACAGAGAAAGAAGAGAGAGAGAGATCAGTCTCCGGGTCAGGGACAACCACCTCTATGTTAAAGGACCACTTCACCACTTTTCAACCTATCTTCATATAATAGGTCCTCACTAATAATCATGATAAAATGGCACGATTTTTTTCTACTCAGTCTGTGTCTCATCGGAGGGCTGTGGGCAGTTTAGAAACCGTCATCATTAGGCAGATTTTTTTTTAAACAAGATTTTTGTATAAAAATGTTTAGATTTTCATTATCGTGTGAACGATGGCTTCCATTTTCGCATTGCAACTTTTCAGGACTAGAAAGCCTGCAGTTTTTATTAGCTTGTATTCCCCATCGATGATGTTTTTTTCATGATTTTTAGTGAGGACCTATTATATGAAGATAGATTGAAAAGTGGTGAAGTGGTCCTTTAATAAGGATAATAATAATTTGTTAAATTCCTCTTGCCATTTTTGTTTCATTGATTATATGTGTATTTTTCATTTTGTTGCCTTCCACATTATTCACTGATCCACTGAGTCCATTCTCTTTGGATCAAATAGTAATGGGCCTGGTCCACAAGATTCACTACAAGATCCCCATGCATGTACCAGCTGTCTATTACTTCCTTTATGTCAAGGAAGTCCACGCTCGCAACACCAGAGGGAGTTCAACAAACCATGTGCAACCCAGATTCGGCTCAAACAAGGGATTCAATTCATTTCGCTCCTATATGCCACTAAAATGTGGAACGCCCAACCAACAGCAATTAAGAAATGTGAATCCCATGACTCCTTCAAAACCGCTCTCAAAGAGCGCCTACGGACGTCTGCAATTCGAAACTGGCCCCCGTAAAAAAAGAGTCACAGTCGCTACATGTTGATTTCTTTCACCCTGTTCTGTAGTGTAAAGCACTTTGTGACAATGTCTGGAAATTGATAAGCTGATGCTATTTCCGAAATTTGACTTCAATAAGTCACTGGAGGAATTCACAAACAAGCCCACTGCCAGGGTTCATGTTTGTAAATTGTATCATTTAGATCATATGTAATGCTTAAAAATACCATATCTACTGACAACAATCGATGGAAGCACAGTAGGTACATGTGAGATCGAGAGGTGAGATCATTTATAATGGCTTCACGTCTTCACATGCAATGAATCAAAGTACATTTCAATAAACTAGACTTTCAGGCCACTGGGCAGCCTTCAAATCTAGCCCTATATTGTGCCGATGAGAGTCATTTAGGAACTTCCAGGAGAGGCGTGGGAACGCGTGACGTAGCGGTAACGCTGAAATGAGCAGATCGCCACAATTGTCACCGAATGCTATAGTGTGACTATTTTCATGCCAGACCCCTGAACAGTGTTTTTGCCAAGTTTGGTGCGGATTGTAGCAATATGTAGCATGTAGCATTTTAACACTTTTATTTTATTTTATTGATGCAGCAATGTGTACATTTTGCTGTATCCGACATGTAAATATCCCCCCCCCCCCCCCCCCAATCAAGGTCAGAACAAGACAAATAAAAGAAAGACAGACAGTACAAGACAGTAAAAGTAATTAGTAAACTAGTATTGAAAGTACTAATGAACATAGTAAGAAGGAGAAAAAAAAGGGGGGAAAAGGGGTAAAACAGCATTTTCCATCAGGGTATGGTATCTAGGTTGCATACATTGTATCCATCATTCAGTTAGATAGTACATTGCTCAGATGGCATATATACTCACCCCAAGGCATAACATTGATGTGTTTAACATTGAATAACCATACAAACAAAAAATACACAGAAAAACAAAACCTTGATCCCCTAATAAGCTGACCTGATCTAAACTTCCATGCAGGTCGCTGCAGTCAAACATGGTGTTTCCATTCTGAACAGTGTTTGTGCCGAGTTGAGTGGCAAGTGCTGCTCTCTGTGGCAATGCTCTGGCGGTGCCCTTCACTTCCCCTTGGACTAGATGCAACGTTGCTCTGCTAATCAACTAGAAATAATGGGGGAATCAGTGCATTGGCCACAGCTCCTAATGGACAAATACCCTGAAACACAACTGTGCTGTGCAAGTGTTCTTTATTTATTTCGTCCATTTGGCATCTAGGGCTGTGTTACAATTTAGTGCTACACTATAAACGGTGAATATCTACAACAAGCCTTATCTATTGCCATATGTGGGCTGATGACGGCAATGAGCTTTGGCTAGAACCACTCAGTGCATATTAGACATCATCTTGGTCTAATGCAGTATTTTATAGTATATATATATTTTTTGTACACAATAAATTGTTTTACAACGCAAAATGGGGACATGTCCGGACGGAAGCTTGGCTCCGGTTTTCCTTGCTCATCGTTAATGGCAGCAGTAATTGAGGTAGAAGTTGGTGAACCCAGTACACCCAGGGGGCGGGGCCCCTCCCTCTGCCCATCTGTCTGACATCCATATAGACTGTGTGTCACACTGCTTCACTGTACCTCATCACTTGTTCAGTGATGCGTGCATTCTAAAGGGATTGACAGCCGATGAACCGTGAGGTAATATTTAGGAAACCTTCGACTGTATATACTGTAACCAACAAGAGAAATGATGACTCTGTGATCTCGTGATTTTGGGGTTTCAAAGCTGCAACAGCAAAGCCTGTTCCACTTCCCTCGGAAGTGGAGCATCCAGTTCATTCACAAATCCACATACCGGTAACTATAAATTCAACCTTCTATTGCTCCATCAGCCTATCACATTGATTCCTTCGTGACTTTCCACCTTGCTCTCTCTCTCTTTCATGTTTTGCCCGTTGACTCACAGTATACTTTTTTTAAAGATTTGTTTTTTCTGGCATTCTGCCTTCATTGATAGTATCAATTGAAGATGGACAGGAAAGAGGGAGAGAGAGAGAAGGGGAGAGACATGCAGCAAAGGTCGTCATGAACGGGACTCGAACACATGACGCGCTGTCAGGAAAAGGCCTATATGTGGCGTGCGCCTGGACCACTTGGCCAGCGGGCGCCGACACTCACGGTATACTTGACACTGGCAACAAAGTATATCGTGGTTTACTTGGTTTTCAAGGAAACCACTGGATTCCATTTATTTCAACATGAAAATCAACTTATAAATGCCATAAAGTCCACATAGATGGAATTGTTTTGCCATAAATGCAAAACAATTGTCAAATCATTATGTGCAATATACCGGTACTGCGAATAGACAATGGCATGCACATTATTGACAATGGTATGGTCCTTTTGTGTGTGTTAGAAGGGCACATGCAAATCTGGTGCAACGATGACACCTACACTGTCTCGACAAGATAAGAAATGGAATTGAAGAATTGTATCTGCTTGCTATAATCAGGGATAGACGATGGTCCATGGGCACACATTATCAAGAATCTACCGCTATTACAATATTCAACATCATATGGCTTGATTAATGTCATTTTCAAGACCTAAAACATTTGACACATTTTAAATTAAATGTATTAAACTTTACACTTCACGTTGTCTCTTTTGAGGGGGCTTGAGAGCCAGGAATTTAAAAAATGTCACAGCAGATGAATTACCATTCGCTGGAGATATCCTGTCCCAGATTTACGTACATGGCACAGCCATGATTGTTTCCCCCAATAAATATCTCATGTTATCCAGATGGGGTCATAATATAAAAAATGCTGCATGGTTCTCCCTAACCAATTATATGCTCAAAATGGGCAACAGCAGCTTTGGTTTGTCATGGTTAAATAGGCAGCCCGTTATCCTACTGGACAAATAAAATCAGACAACACTGGTAAACAAAACCTGTCTGCAGTGCACATGGCATGCAATCGGGACACAGGTTTATTTTACTGTATGTGAGAATCAACAACACCATGGTTACGCTACAGTGCAGTACTGTGCACCTTTTTCAGAGCTAACCCATGCTTACACGCATGAAAACAAGCCTTTTACTTCACCTCCTCCCTTTTGTTTTAACACAAAATGTATTAGGCTATATATTATAGCCTGATAAATGGTCAAATATGTTTGGAAGATTGATGCAAAAACAAATATTGTCATAGAAATGAAGGCGTAGACAGCACACTTTCTCAGCATTGACAACGCTGAGGAAGGCCTATCAGGTCGAAACGCGTCCGTTGGCTACTTCTTAATTGCTATTACATTATTGAGCCCTGCACCAAAAGACTTTCATCTAATCTGGATTCCTCCAATTGTCCACAATATATCGGAAATACAGTAGATCGTGAAAGCATTTATTACATGGTCCAAAATATCTTTTAAAATACCGTATTATGTTTTTAGGCAATTTTGTACAATACGTTTTGGTATGGCTTTATCTTAAGCATCTAACATCATTCTCACACGTCCCGATCTAATTAACACCTTCTCCATCAGACGTGCCTTTGTGAGAGACACCGGTAGCATAGACAGTACCCTCCCTCCCTCTCTCTCTCTCTCACTTCTCTCTCTCTCTCTGCTCTTGACACCTCGTTAAACTTAATGGGTGGATGCAGCGGTCCCAGCAGCCCTGACACTCAATTGTGTTTCTCTAGAAAACATGGCGATGTTGAGACCAGAGCGATATAATCCCATGCAGGCATCTGGTTATATGGGGGAAGGACCTGCATGTATACCGCACAGTGTGTGCCATGTCGCCAGTCTACAAAGTGAACTCTCTGAAGCTCTACTGCTGAAGGCAATGGAGTGAAGGAAATCACAACCAACACGCACACAAACACACACACACACACGCACACACACCACCCAACCTGGTAGCAAGCTGTTCCTAAAAGAACATGCACACACCTGCATATTTATGCTGATGTTCGAATCTTCATATGCCTGCTATCACGCATGCTATCTGTGTTTGATGTAACCGGATTCTATCTCGTTCCCCTCTGCTCTCACTTCACCTCCATCCTCGCTCTTCTACCAGAAATAGATCATTTCACCCACTTCTTTACACCTGTAAACCTGTCATGTGACAAATAAAGCTGATTCTGAGCCTGAACCTGTCCTTAAATGAAACACCACAGGCAAGTCAGAAAGTCTATCATTATTCATGTGACTGAGAACCTTATAAGAAGTCAAGAAGTTCTGTCATAAGGGTCTGGACTGGATGAAGACTTCTGGGTAATACAGAGGTGAACAACACCTCGCACGGAGAACTTATAAATACATGATGGAGGAACGGAAAGCAGTCACTGAGACCCGGAGCTATACGAATGCAGAGGGAGTGTGCAATATCATTGTGTTTGTGCTATGCCTATGGTTTGTTGTGCACTGTGAGGACAGTGGCATATCCCTAACAGATAATCTGCTTATGTGTGCACTGTTGCCTACTGGGGAGGTTGTTTTTCTATAGCCGTGTTAAAAACCTAGTTCTCTGAGCTACTCTGGAGGCAATCTGAAACCCATCGGCAAATAAAGGAAAAACAGCGCCCTCTTTTGACGGAGCCCACTGACAGTCTGTCTCCAGACTACTCTGGAGGTAATGAGAGCAGTAAACCTTCAGTTGATCTCACTAAAGTGGCCATGAAGGTGGAGAGGAAAGGCCGGTGTTCACCGGGGTAAGTGTCTGATCGCAGAGACATGTCTGAGGGTCTGATATGATGTTGAGTGAAAGAGGAGGACTGAGTGCATGAGACACAAATGCTTTCTACATGGCAGCTTTTCCGTGCAGAAGACAGGGTCAATTTACCATCATTTTCATAGAGGGTGGTTTGAACAGATATCAGCTTTGTAAGTTCATGGGTAGGTTTATCTTAACCAATAACCACCATCATATTGAATGTGATAGCAAATGTTCTGCATACAGTATAGAACAGTTTTAGCCAATACAATAGGTCAAGATATAGGCCGGGGTACAGCACGGAGCAGCGCATGTTCCACCCGACCGCATGTTTCTGCATGTCGGTCCGTCGGTGTGTCTAATCTGCGTGTGCAGATATAGTTCTTTCTCTTGCATTGTGTTTTGTTTTACAGACACTTTGAAGCTCTATTGTCTATATTGTCTTTAACCCATTCTGACCGGGCACCCATTTTGGTGTTGGCATCATGTTATGCTTTAGCTATTGAAAAATAGCAGATCTACAAGCTCATATCGCGCCACCGAGTGGCGCGATACGAGCTTGTAGGTCTGCTATTTTTGAAAAATCGAAGAACGACTGACATTTTTTTAATCTGATCTCAGGTCAGAATGTGTTTAATCAGACCAGTGTGTGTCCAGTGGAAACCTCGTATGAATCTGATCTCAGGTCAGAATCACAAATACTTTTCTCCAGGTGGGTATAAAGCAGCAGCTCTATAGGGGGCATATGGCCAAACTGTGGAATTACATAGACCAGAAGAACTTAAGATGGGGAGCATGCCGCTCTGGTTATGCAACGACCAGCGGGGGCAGTTTTACCCTCGGCGACAGAGCTTTTTATAAGGCAGCCCCTGCCCTTTGGAACTCTCTCCCCTCGTAGATTCACAAAGATGCCAACATTGGACTCTTTCAAGTGAAAGAGACGTTTGTTCACTCAGGCTTTGGGCAATTCGTTTGTTTGTTTATTTTTAAGCGGCCCCTGCTTTTGTCCCCGTGCAGACGTCTCATTGACCACGGTAAGAGAATTCCGGTCAAATGCCCGCAAAAAAATTTCCCGGCCCGTCTCAAGTTTTTTTTTGCCATTGACGATGAACGGAGAAATGACGTCAGATTAAAATTATCTGTATTTGGCCGCGGATCCCCATCTGAAAAAAAATTTGTTCCAGCAGACCTACAAGCTCATATGTAGCTCGGCACTCGGTGCCGGCCCTATGAGCTTGTAGATCTGGTATTTTTCAATAGCTAAAGTATAACTTAAAACACCAAAAGGGGTTCCCGTACAGAATGTGTTAACAACGCAGAGTTTATTTATACAGTATATATTTTTCAGCTGCAGATTGTCTCACTATAGGTACGTTTATTGGGGTCTCGTGGTACTGTATGGTTGACCAGCAGCAATTCATGGGTGTGATGCAGCACCGGTTGTCCAAAAAATATTGATAAATCCGCAAATCCCCATAATGGAATACCATGATATCTTCAATATGAAGTCATAGTACTGATGACTATAGACAGACCTGGACTCCATAATTGAGCATGTCTGGCAAGGAACTCCATATATGGGCATAAAAGGGACACAGATAGAAGACGGATACAGTGAGTAATAATATAAAAATCACATCCGTGTGAAGTGAGGGGCGCTCAATTATCATCGTACCATCACCATGCATCATCTCATACTGGCCAATCAGAATGCCTGTTGCCTGTGATTGGTTAGCAGATTTGCTCGTTTACATATGACATACATTTTCCCTTCAATTTCAATGCGTTTAAAGGACAACTTTAGTTTTTTTCAAGGTTGTTATGAGAGAAAGTAAAAGATGAGTGTAATTTTTTTTTTCATTTGCTGCTTTCTTTCGTTTTAGGAATTTTAGCTGTTTTTGACAGGGGGCGGGGGCATTCGAGCATGGGGCTAAATATGTATTTATTTACAAAACTTTATAGCGATTTCTTTTTTTATTATTTACTATAGTCCTACTAGACCCCAATAAATTACATCTGGCCACAGAAGATCACAGGATCTACTGAATGTGAAGGTAGCCTACTGGGGGGAAGCCACACTGTGTGGCATAGGCTCAATTTGTCAGTTTGACACATTCAGTAGATCCCGTGATCTTTTGTGGCCAAATGTAATTTCTTGGGGTCTAGTAGGACTATAGTAAAGAATAAAAAAAGAAATTGCTATAAGATTTTGTAAAGAAATACATATTTAGCTCCGTGCTCGAATGCCCCAAAAGAAAGCAGCAAATGAAAATAAATTACTTTCTCTAATAACAACGTAAAACATGAACCTTGGTTGAAAAAAACTAAAGTTGTCCTTTAATGTTTGATGTTTAATTTACGTCATAAAAAGCGGAATTCTGACGTCATTTCACCGTTCACCCATTTTGTAGAATCTAGTGTCAGGCCAAAATGGGTTTAGCAAGCATAGGTTATTTCTGGATGGTTGCTGAACTACATGTCTGTTGGGATGTTCCATTACACTCACAGTTGAGCAAATATGGAGATAGCAGCACACGGAATGCATTATTCACACTGTTGAAGGTTGAAGTGGGCATTTCTCCTCGGGACCGTATTCATGGCTACATATGAATGTACAGTAAGAAACATAATAGGTTCCTCCATCAACTCAACTCAGTTAATCACACTTAAATGGACGGGGGCCGGTTATTTAAAGATGGAGTGCCACAATTTTTGTATTTTTCCAGCTTTTCATGTGTCTATGGGGTGACAGTACTTCATTAGACACCCTGGAGTCATTTTTATGTCCAATGGTGTAATAACTTTGTATTTAGGGTTTCTTCCTGGAGGCTGAACCCTTGACGGTCAAACGGGCCAATGAAGTAAACACGGATAGTGTGACGTAAAAATATTGCACGCACACACGCACCTCCCCCTCTATACATATTTTTTAAATACGACAACCTCTGTGGGCGGAGCTGCCTGCCACATACACACGTGTGAACTGAACACAACCAGTTTGCTTTTGCTGCTCTGTGTCTAACAGTCATTTCACACATTACCAGTTCACAGCAGAGCAGACTGTTTTTCGTTAGATTGGAATCAAGTAAATGTTCACGTCGGGTCCTCAGGATTAATCAAGGAAAACCACAACAAACCAGTCTTATAGCCTACCTGCTCTGCTGTATAGTTGCTCATGCTCTTCTCAAGGAGTAGGTTGTTTCTTTTATAATCACAGTGGTCGGGCTTTGATACAGAGTGTAGTGTCACAGTGTGCATTCTTGTTGGCTGTTGTAGTCAATATGTATGTAGGTCCTAATACTTATACGAGGCTGTAAAGTCAAGAATTAGAAGTATGTTGTGTCGCGCTGGAAGTCAGGTTGCCATGTCTGGCTATTACAAGCGACTTGGGCTTGTTTTCATATAAGTAACTTTCAGGGGAGATGTGGTTGACTTGACCAATGGTTCATGTGAAGGACCCTCAGATTAATATGTTGTTAAAAGGATTGGTGTTTTTGAAACGTTTTCATAAATATTCACAGCAATTTCTGTGACCTATTTTTGTGGACCTGGCCGCTTGTTTCTTTAAATCTGGCGACTTTTGCTGAAACTCAATGCAGTCAGATAAAGGACAGTTTTAATGCCAGGGTGCTTAGCTGGAGGAAATCAATAGCCTACAATATATTGTAGGCTAAATTATCTATCAAACTAATTGTTTCTGCTGTTAAACTATGATCGAATTGGATGATGAGCTGAGCTGATTGCGACAATAGGGTCAATATAATTGGAGGAAAAAAATAAATGATTATAAAAAATCAGAAAAATCAGATCTGATATGGTATGGATGCGTGGTATTATTCTGTCTATACATGGATGGTGGCAGTATAAGTGCACATTGGTGCCTATACGATATCTCAGAAATTTGGGAAGTGTTCACTTCTAACATTCACAAAAACATGAGTTTTTACAGACACCAATTTGCCATTAAGTAAACAAAAGGGCAGAGCCATGGGCTGTCCTTTTATAAGGAGGGGGAGGGACTAGGACAAGTGGGTGGTCTTAAAGGAGGAGGCGGAGGGACTGGATTAGGTGGGTGGTGCTATGGTTAAACTCACGCATACCTAATGAACTGGTGGGTGTGTCCACATAAAAGCATCATTTTAACAAATACTGTACACTTTTTTGAAAAAATTATACCTCATATACACCTAAATACACCTGATGATCATGTTTAAGTGTGGAAAAAAATCACGGCACTCCATCTTTAAAATCATCCCCTGCTAAATTGGATTGTCCCTATAATGTGAGAACCACTTGTTGTATGCAGCCCACACATGCTGTACTAAAACAACATCGTAGGAGGAAGACCAGCCGCAGTGAAAGACAGACAGGGCCAGTAGACTCTTATATGGTAATTTCACCAGGGCTGTGCAGAAGCGCTGGTAAATTCCACCTACACATGCTTTGCATGCTGCAGGAACAAGATCCCCAGACCATTTTAACAAGAGGCAGGGGAATAGAGCATGCTCCGTGCATATACAGTCATGTTTCTTCAGATATTAAATAAGTGACTTTTGATGCTCTGCAGCAGAAGGTGATCATACTGTGGTACTGTAAACAACAAAATGAAAAGATTATGATATGTGTTGCTTTTGAGGAAAGCGAAAGATTCCATCATTTGCCATGCAAACTAGTAGCAGCGTGAAGTCGTGATGGTGACATTTAGTGTACTTTGCTTGAGTTGCATATTACAGCCTTGAAATACGCTTATGACATGACATCATCACAGAACAGTAATCCTTACATTCATCGTACATTCCATTGTTGTGTCATGTGACGTACCATTGTGCACATTTTATATGAAGTGCATGCAAGCACATATTTACGGTATGTACAGGGTAAGCGGTTATATACAAATATTGTAAATCTAGATATTATATCAACTTTATGTATAATAACACAATTCACAATACAATTATGAAGTGAACTTAAGTATGAAGCGCATAATGCAAGTCTTTGAAAAGCTGCAACTTTTCAGTGCACCACTGGTATGGTTGACCTGCTTATTATTAGTAGTTCTATGTAGTTCATAGTTTGTCCTCAATAATGTTTAGGACACATTTAGTGAATCGTAGCAGCTTTCAGAGGCAGCGCTGCTTTGTGGGGCACATGACTAAGAGTGTTGTGTAAGACTATGGAATATTGTGCCTCACTGCCATCACTGTGGCTTGTCAGTAATGATCACTCTCACTCCGACATGTAAGCACTTTCTGATGCAGTATTATGAGGGCACGGCACATCCCACTATCTAACCAACACAACTAAAGAAGTTCTGCCATTTCACAGCATCATTATCCACACAGCACTGCTGCCTGGACAGCCTGGGAAAGGTGTGGATGGGTTGAGGGATAACAACATCTTCTGACATAATAGTTGACACATACTGCACTGCACATACATGTGGCTATTTTTGACCGAGCATCAGAAGTCTGTGGTTAATTGGAGTTTTAGCTAGAAACATGGATTTTCTCCCCAAAATATTCTAAGCCATTCGTGTGGTCTTGTGAATGTGACATGGACCGACCGCCTTAGCAACTAAATCCCTAAAAGCAAACGTTCTATTTGGAAGATTATAATGTAACACTAACACAAGTCACACCGTAAACATCAGGCCGCCGCCACGCTATGCCTTAAAACTAAAGAACGGTGGCTATTTCAGTCTGTCTTCAAGTGGGCCAAAGACCCCCACACCACTTACTCTTCCACACAAGCAGTGAGAATCTAATCCTGCTTTCTTGAACGCTTCCTTAATTTGATTCTGTGTTCAGAACAGAGTATACAGGTTTAAAGCCAGCGGGTCTGCGGATGGCTTTTATATTATCTTTGTACGGAAAGGACACTGTGCATGAATGTGCACCGTGTAAGCGTCGAGACATCTCATCATCTTGTGATTACTTATTGGACATTACTAGTAGTGCCGTAGCCCTAAGCGTATCCCATTATCTCCCTTGTGTGTATCTTCTGTGTATCTTTTGTACCACATCTTGGAGCTTCGTCTAACTATAAATGTCTCTGTCTATGTATGTATGTCTGTGTGTAATCCACGTAACTCGAGAACCGTTCGCCCCACCGACTTCAAATTCAACACACGCGTTCCACACCACCACAGGGGGTGCAGTGCCCGCTGTCGAGTCGGCCAGACCCACGGTTGTCCAGAACCGCCACAAAAGGCCTCTGCCCGGGCTCTGGACCGGGCCCCTGCCCAGTATCCATATATGGAGCTGGCCTGTTCTGACCTCACAACACTCCATATTTGAGCATGCCTGACACAGAACTCCACAAGCTGGCTGCATATACTCCATATTTGGGCATGCCTTACAAAGAACTCCATATATGGGCATAAAAGGGAGACAGACATAATATCTGGGTGGGGAATGCATTTCCAACTTGCATCGTTCCAAGTAGGCCAGTGCCCAACGGGCACCGCTGTAGAGACTCTAACGCATAATATCTGGGTGGGGCATGCATTTCTAACCTGCATCGTTCCAAGTAGGCCAGTGCCCAACGGGCACCGCTGTAGAGGCCCCACGGGCAACGCTCTAGTTGTGTTATTAATGTTCTGACCACGGTAATACATTCATTATCATGGTTGATCAAAGTCTTGCCTGGAAGAAAGAAGCTTCTGGCCCTGCGAAACCCCTACTTGACTGGAGAGGTGAAAGTCAAATATCAACCACTGTACAACAAGCAATCGTGGAAAGGCCCACAGTTGAACCCTGAGGCGGCTTAACAGCAGTGGTACAATTTCATAAGCCGTCACACACTGAGCATAGATGTCTCTGTTCCAACCAACCCGACAGTTAATCAGTGGCGCTGGAAGTGTGCAGTGCTCTCTCCAGTGTGGTATTAAAGTAATACTGGAGCTTTACTGTGCCTCAGGAGAAATTGGGAACTAGCTTGAGAAGGGAATAAAATTGTTCCAAATGAAATTTGATCAAGGGGACATCTATTTCTGTGATGAGCAATGTTATTGTTAGCTCCGTAAAGTACAGTATAATAAGAGGTCGGTAAGGAAAATGCATAATGCGGTTTTTTGAGAATGCCTGCAACGCTCTGTCATGAAGCATCTCTGTTACACTGTCGTCCATACTCCTACATTGCACAGTTATTATGAGACCATAACACATTTGCAAATTATTCGAAAATCCACTTTCGAGTTATCCAACATGTAATGGATAGATGTTTTTCAACACTTAGCCTAATGCACAATCATCTGAATTCCTAAATGAATTATGTTCATAACCACAGGTCTACCGGAGAAAAAAAAAAAAAAGAAAAACGCTTAATGGATTTTGTACAAGCTGTGAAATTGCCAATACAATCTTATTCATTTCCCATTACCTGTCCTCACTTCAATTTGAAACTTTTAATAGAACAACGCTTCAGCTTAATTCCACACTGACTAGATTAATAGTACAGTCAACGACTGTGCTGGAGCCTTTTTCTCCACCCACACTCTCCCCTGTTTTGACCCCAGCCTTAATGGACGACATTGACGACCTTCTCATTTCTGCATCTATGCGCACAAAGCATCCTAGCCTGGGGCAAGGTGTCTCACATCAACGTACGTACAGAAGTTCCAGTTGAGTCACAGTCACAGATTTGTGACATACTGTAGTGAACAACACATCAGCTGTCTTTGACCAATGCAGGGAAGGAGTACAACAGTATGGTCTACAATACAATAGCCTAACCATTCCATTATGAACTAATATAATACAATGACTGTTCAAGCCAGTGTAATCTCTGCTATTTGATATTTTGTTGCCATTTGTAATGTAAAGCTCACTGTATTGTAGTTACAGTATGAAAAGATCTACAAGTATACATTTGCATTTAGAGAGGTAGATTATTTTGTCCATACTCAAACAAACAGGAACTGCACACTTCCCTACTGTACTGAGGCCTTCCGACATTGACCCATGCTGTCAATATCACAGTCAATGCCATCAGGGATCTGCAACAATCATTACACACTGACCCAATCAGAGGAGAGTGTGTGGTGTCCTCCTTTACTCTGCTCACAATCCATACTGGCTACGCTAGACAGAAATGAAAAAGTTGGTTCTATACATTATGACTCAGTCTTTTAAATGATTGATACATGCTCTGCTTTATCTTGTTTAAGGAAAGAAAAGAGTAAAAATGGTTTAATGAAAGGTGACCATCCTCTGCCTGTCAAAACTGGATATTCCAATCCATAGAATGAGACATGCAGAACTTATAGTTAAATAGCAACATGTTATAGATAATTTATTGTAGGGCATTATGGACTGTGGACCATTGAGCTTTTTCAAATGTAAATAATGCATCTAGATTTCTGGCCAAGATAAACTCTCCTGACTTAGCAAGAAATAAAATACCACAACAAAGGGATGCAATTTCTTATGCTTCAGCAAAACGTTAGTTCCAAAGACCTTCTGATCTTTGTGATACTCCCTAGTCCCTATACATCCACATGTTCAAGTCTTCAGGATTCAGGAGACAATGAAATCACTTTTCCTAATTAATGTGTGACATTGATCCTACAGTATATGACTACTGGTGATACTGATATTCTAAATCTCTGTGTTCAAATTTAATTATTCTTCTTCTTTTCCCTTCAGAGGTCGACCACAGCGAATCATCTGCCTCCATCTCACCCTGTCCTCCGCCTCCTCTTCTCTCACACCAACTAATTTCATGTCCTCTTTCACTACATCCATAAATCTTCTCTTTGGTCTTCTGGTAGTTCCAACCACATCTCAACATCCTTCTACCGCTATACTCACTATTCCTCCTCTGTACGTGTCCAAAACCATCTCAGTCTGGCCTCTTTGGCTTTATCTGCAAAACATCTGACATGCGCTGACCCTCTGACGTACTCGTTCCTGATCCTATCCATCCTCCCAGAGAGAACCTCACCATATGAGTCTCCGCTATGTCCAGCTCTGCTTCCTGTTTTTTCCCAAGAAAGCTCTGAGAAGGAAGAGAAGTGGTCACGTGACTGGGCATGAAAGTGTCATGGCGCAGCCCAGTCACGTGACCACTTCTTTTCCTTCTCAGAGCTTCCTTGGTTTTTCCTCAGTGCGACCATACAACATAGCGGGTCTCACTACCATCTTGTACCCCTTCTCTGTCATTCTTGCTGATACTTTCCTATCACACATCAACACAGGACACTTTTCTCCACCCATTCCAACCTGCTTGCACTCGTTTCTTCACCTCTTTTCCACACTCTTTTCACGCTCTGAAATGTTGACCACAAGTACTTAAAGTCCTCCGCCTTCTCTACTCGTCTACTCCCTGTATATCTTCCTCTTATTCACACACATGTATTCGGTCTTGCCGCGGCTAACCTTCATCCCTCTCCTTTCCAGGGCATATCTCCACCTCTCTAGAGTTTCCTCTACCTACTCACTGCTCTCACTACAGGTCACAATGTCATCTGCAAACATCATGGTCCATGGGGATTCCTGTCTAACCTCATCTGTCAGCATGTCCATCACCGTGGCGAACAAAGAAGGGGCTCCGTGCTGATCCTTGATGCAGACCCACTTCCACCTTCAACTCCTCTGTCACACCCATAGCACACCTCACCACTGTCTTACAACTCCCATACACTCCAACATACTTCTCTGTCACTCCAGACCTCCTCGTACAATACCACAGTTCCTCTCTCTGCACCCGATCATATGCTTTCTTCAGATCTACAAAGACAATGCAGCTCCCTCTGAACTTCTCAGTATCCTCAAAGCAAATATTGCATCTCTGTAGTACTCTTCCTTGGCATGAAACCATACTGCTGCTCAGAAATGCCCTTAGTCTAGCTTCCACTACTACTCTGTGACTCTGTCCCATAACTTGACTCTGCTCATCAACTATATTCCTCTGTAGTTTCCACAACTCTGCACGTCACCCTTGTTCTTAGAAATCGCCACCAGCACTTTCGTCCTCACTAAATCTTTGAAAGTTCCTGGTTCACCACGGTTACCTCTTCTACTCTTTGTTCTCTGTCATTTGCGTTACGTAAAATGTAATAACTTTTCAAATAAAAATCACACCTGTGTGAAGTGAGAGAGAGGCGCTCTCTCTTCATCATAATCATACATCATCTCATTCCGGGTAATCAAAATTTGCATCCTCACCTTCGTCTTCAATGTTTGTGTTAGGACAAAGTCCGTGTTCACACACACACACACACACAAAAAGCTGGATGTAGGAGCGGAGGGGTTATCGCCCCTCAAAAAGATAATAGCTCAGTGTTCCCTCTAGCTAGCGGTTTAAATTGCAGCAGGTAGCACTCTAAGGAATTAACTTATGACAAGTATGGTCTTTTGCAAATATGATTGCACTATACCCGTGGCGACTTGTAATCTGGCACATGGGAAGGACTCCAATTATGATCCTAAAGAAGCGTTTTCTTGAGCTAATGTAGATTAAAGGTAGAACTCAAACGCTGAGATTGAAAGTACTTCCTATTATCATCTCATAAATGCAATGCTAGATGTGCAAACTTGAGTATTTTGGGGAGGTGATTAAGGAAGACAAGAAAATAGTTTCTTTTTTTTTAAATACATTTTTATCCCACGATTTTGTAACCCAGTTTTCTTTTTCACCCAGTGCCAATTATCTAATGTAATCCTGGGCGCTACACTTCCTCTGCCAACCTGGGGGGGGGGCAGCGGACTGACCTCATGCCTCCTTCTATGCATGAGGAGTCCAAGCTGCAAGAAAATAGTTTCTAAACTAAGCTATGACGGCAATGTCATTTGATGCATTACATCACCGTGAAGACGTCATAGATGTGCGTGTGTGTGTGCGTGTGTGTAAAGCCCAAACCACACCAAAGGGTCGGGTGGGGACAAAACAGTTTTAAAGGTCAACCACACCAATGCAACCTTAAAAAACGTTTTTTCTCGACATGACCCTTTGGTGTGATTTGGGCTTTAGAGAGGCTTGGACTTGGGTTACTGCTTTAGTCCTGATTTGGCTTTCACTCTCTTCACTCTCTCAGCAACTACTGACAAACACCCTTGAGCAAGTAGTGAGTTCTGGCAGAGCTGGTAGAATGATGCGAAATAACCTCTTCAGACAATGTTTATAATAAGGCTTACAACAAGGCTGAAGACCCGGGGGGATAGATCATTTTCCGCTGTCGCGCCCAAACTGTGGAATGACCTTATAGAGTCTATAAGGTCATTCCACAGATTGGGTGCGTGCCCAACGTGATTTAAACCAACCATGGTCTATAATATAGACCATGGTTGGTTTAAATCACGTTTGAAAACTCACTTGTAGGCTACACCTTGGCTTTGTCACAGTCACAGACTTTGCTTGTCTTGTATTACTCTGTTATGTTCGTGTTCTGTTCATGTATAATCAGTCATCATGTGTATATTAGTCGTGTTCCCCAGTCAGTCCCCTGCGAGTCCTTGTCGAGTCATTGTTTGGTGTCACATCATGTTAATGTTGTATCTTGTTAGTTTGTGATTGTGAGGTTTTCTGTGACGTTTTGTATTAAATAAATCACACCCGTGTGAAGTGAGGGGCACTCTTACATCATCATGACGTAAAATAGACACTATGCCTATTTGCTCAGACACTATGACGTAAAATTCTCCATACACTGTCAATGGGAATTTAATGTTTATCCATCCATCCATCCATCCATCTTCAACCGCTTATCCACAGTCGGGTCGCGGGGGCAACATCTCCACCATTGTGTTCCAGACTTCCCTCTCCAGAGCAACATTAGAGACTTCCTCCTGGGGGATCCGAGACGTTCCAAGGCCAGTGAGTCGATGTGTTTCCTCCAACTGCGCCTTGGTCTGCCCCGGGGTCTCCTCCCAGTGGGAAGTGCCACAAGTGCGGAACAGCGACTGCAATACCGCCTCTGCCGCTCCGATTTAATGTAGGACAAAAATCACACCCAGTCTAACTCATGTTGATTAGGTGATGTAATGGTGATGTGAAACAAACGGTGCCAACACAAACATTAAATGCCATTAACAATAAAGAGACAATATGACGTAATGAGGGACAATATGACGTAAATGTTCCCTTCATTCTCAATGGCATTTTTAAAACAAACATTGAACTAAAAACAAACATTAAACCTGTATATAGGAGGGGCTATCACCCCTCAAAAATCATCCAATCTTGGGTTTTGAACTCTACCTGCCTTGCTGTCCTGCATGTGGGTCCTCACCACACCACCGGATCGTGACAGGCTTTCCATGTTTCAGACTGAGAGTTGCTGTTTCCACTAGGCAATGTGTCTATACTTTGCACCCAGAATGTGTTTTCTTCCCCTTGTTTATTGTGTATTGTTTCTCTCATATAGTATTTTTGTATTTTCTTTGGTTACAGAGTGTATACAGCACTTTGGTTCAATGCTGTTGTTTTAAATGTGCTTTATAAATAAAGTGAATTGATTGATTGATAACAATAATATACTAATTATATTCACTGACATGGTTAAAATATATTAGCTTCTGGGAGACAACTAGGCCAATATGCATCATTAAGCTACAACCTATATAACATACCTCAAATCTTCATTACAAATGAAGAAAAATGTGAAGTGACAAATATACAATATGTTGCTCAGTCTACAATCTAGATCACTCTTGAATTTTATTGCAACGTAAAAGTAAACAACCACGATGGGAAATGGGAATAGGCAACAGCTAAAAGATAGCCGCTGTGCACACTGCATTATCATTTGAACTGTAGCCTGCCTGGGAAGCATTCCTTATCTGGTTTGTTATCCGGTCTTGAGCGGATGGCAATGTTGTAGTCCCTGATTTGTAGTCATCAAGCAGGAAATCAGAAGTACCCCAAAAGAAATTCTGCAATCATAATTTTAGGTAACCTGACTCCGCCAGATTGTGGCAGTAGTACTAGTGAGTTCCTCCTCTTGCCTCCATCTGGACTCTCTCGAGCAGAGAGGATGTACCCCGAACCAGCGGATTTCGGACTGATCAGCGGCAGCTATAGATGCGAGACTGATGCCGCATTTTCAAATTATTATGGAGATATCAGATTTCTTTCCCCCCGCTGGTTTGGCTTCATGGTTTCTGCTTGAGAGAGACCAGAATGAGGTAGGAGGAGAGAACTCAGGTAAAATGTTAGGGCCCACTCAATAAAATCCTTGATGCGGTGTAGTTTTGCTATTTTTTTTTAAATATAAATGTGTGTACTTTCCAGAGAATATTTAGGGTCTGTATATACCTTTTGTTATCCCACTGGGAAATTCTATTTTATTGGGTAGGCCCTAACATTATGATTGTAGGGAATTATTTCGGGTAGTTCTTATTAGTGGTTTTCTGCCTGATGACTACAAATTAGTGACTACAACATGACGTCAATTATCCGCTCCAGTCTGGTTCACACAGCAATTTAGTAACACAGACCAGGTTTTCCTCCAAGGTGGAAAGCCCATGGTAACGCGAGGTTAATTGTAGCCGACTAAACCTTAATTAGTAAACACAATTGGTTTGTTGTAGCCTGTACACATTCACTCTCTGGCTGTGGCGCAATGTATGTTTGTCACTATAGTAAGTTTGAGAGTTCAGCAGTTCCATAATAATAGCATCGTTCTCCCAACCCTGAATCACTCACGTTAACATGCCCTTGAGCAAAGCAATAAAACTCCCTCCTCTTGCTTGATGACCATCAGTGGGACACTCATTCAAGGAGGGAAATTACCATCAGCCATCATCTAAATTATAGTAAATGATGGTGCTTGATATATGCAGCCATTTGTAAAGTGTTCTGTCTGCATGGTATCATTTTTTTATTCAACAACCATGCACTCTGAGATGAATGTTTTACATTCCCAAACCATCCACAGGTGTGTGTGTGTGTGTGTGGGGGGGGGGGGGGGAGAGAGAGAGAGAGAAAGAGAGAGAGAGAGAGAGAGACGGCACTAGTGTTTTTTGCTACACAGGAACTGTCCATGGTACTCCATTTTTGCTATATTAAACAGGAACTATCCAAGGAATCATCTCCTTCCCCTGGTCCCTGGTTTCCAATTTCCACACAACCATCACAATAGGCTTAGTTCATAAATAAATAAATAACTTCATCTAAATTATAGAAAGTGTGGTATAGGTTATAGCTGGCTCTATTGCTGCGAATACAGTTTGGGGCAACAAGGTTTTATATACATAAGGTTGTTGTTTGTTGATTAAATATATATAGCAGGCTATACATATTCATACAATGGCAAGTGTCGTGATACTCACAAGCATGTGTGACAGAAAAACTGTTTGAGGACTCAAGGTTGTCGACATTGTAATTGAGATGGAAGGGTTTCTCCGTCACATTCTGGTTTGTGTTATATAGTTGGACAGCAAACCTGAAGGCGCTGTGCTCCTGCACTGTAGAGCGCATGAAGAGTCCACCTGTGCATGAAAGAATTCAAGAAATGACCATGTCGTCATTATTGTCAAATCAATTGCTTAAGATATAAATAACAACCTGTCTTTTTCAACGCATGACACATTAGCCTATATGCGTATCGTGCGAGTGAAGACTGAAGACAATCCTAGCTAACTGCCCCACTGCAGAGAGGCTGGAAAACTTCTGCTCCGACTGGTCGCAATACATAATATTGTTTTTGATTATTTGAACTTCAGGGACATTTCCACATAACAAAGGAGCGCAGATCAGCTAACCGTTCAGTGCAAGTAAACTTGACAAATAAGTATTATGCAAATAAACCCTATCACTCAGTGCGACATGAATCCGACACTTGTAGGCTACAAACACACCCGCGGTTTAGACTATAAATATATATATGCAAGTCAAGGAGGGAGAGTTAACTTACCAATGTTGATCTGATTCGGAAACCCCGCAAACGATGTCCCAGAAAAATATAATAAGAAAAGGACGGTCGCTCTTGCGCGATACCACATTTTCTCCGACAACTGAAATCAACTCCTTGGACGGACGTAATGAAGGAAAATCATGAACACAGCTGATGCGCAAAAAAAGAGAGAAATTCCTCAAGATGTGTCCGGTCCGGTCTTCTCACTGTGTGCACCCACTGCAAATGTGTCAATGCATGACAACTATACACCACACCGCCAATTATCTGCCGCTAAAAGAAAAAAGGCACTGATTTATCTCAAAGATGGTGGTGGAGCGAGAACCATGCAGGTCTTATTGTTGAATAAAGGATCATCCAATGAATTGGCCAGCTGCACGGGGACGTTTATCAACTTGACGTTGAATTAGAAGAGCAACCTCCGTCCTCACGTCACTGCAGAGTTGTGGTGTGTGAAACGGCGCAGCCACTGGTGTATAGGCTATAGGCTATACTGTTTGGCGGCAATAACAGAACATCAGACAGTAGCATATTATAAAGCGCTTTGGGTACTATATACATTTGAGATATTATTATTAGTCTATAGTGAATGCAGTCTAAGCAGTCTTGTTTGGCCGGATCAGATCATGAATGATTAAAATTAATATACACATCACACAAAATCAATGTCGTAACAGGCCAATTAGCCTATCCATTTGAAGTAGCGCACACACACACACACACACACACACACACACACACACACACACACACACACACACACACACACACACACACACACACACACACACACACACACACACACACACACACACACACACACACACACACACACACACACACACACACACACACCTTAATTGCTATAGAATCATTTACAGCAGGGTTTCTCAAACTTTTTGGGCCCAGGCAGGTACCCCTTGGAGGGGAGAAATATATTATTTACACCCCTCATCCTCGCAAGATAAACATACTTACCTTACATTTATATGCCATTTGGAACTATTTTATTCAAACAGAAAACACTATACTATTCGGGGCTATTCAACTAAATTGTTCAGGGGGCCACATAGTCAGAAACCCAATTAAGGGTCCGGACTGCCCCCAAGCTTTTAATCTCATATTTGACACAACATGCTGGGCTAATTCAATAGCCAAAATATATATATATAGGCCTATATATATATATTTCTCGGATCCCCGGGTCGCGGACCACACTTTGAGAACCGTGGATCAACCCTCTTTCCTTGCATAAAAGGTGGTGTAGCCTAATCTATATGCGTTTTGTTGGACCTGACTGTTTTCTGTGGTGTTGTGTGTGTCGTTTATAGATTTGTCATACTAGTATGATCATTCTGTGATCATATGATTACAGTATATATCATATCAACTAGACCGGTGCCCGGCTGTAGAGCACCGAGTCAGTAACGATGGAAGTTGGAGATGAATAGAGTAAGAAAAGGATAGAGACTAACTTTTGGATGTCAAATGCGGAAGTGCAACCGAGCGCTCAATGTTAAAGCCCAGCTGCACGGGGTTTCCTTGTCATGAATCCACGGGTCCGGGTCCGCCTGCAGTTCACGCTCCAACCACTAGGGCCGAGTGCTTCAACACTTCAACGAGTGCTTCAGTGCTTCAACGCTTGGGGTGAACGATTCTCGAGTTATATGGACTACAGGCATGTAGTCCATGTAACAGGCACGCCAAAATATGGAGTGTTGTGATGTCAGAACAGGCCAACTCCATATATGGAGCCTAGGCAGGGGCCCTGCAGTCCAGAGCCCGGGCAGAGGCCTTTTGTGGCGGTTCTGGACAACCATGGGTCCGACCGACTCGACACCGGGCACTGCACTCCCAGTGGGGGGTGGAATGCATGTGTCGAATTTGATTAGTCGGTGGGGCGAACGGTTCTCGAGTTACGTGGATTACAGAGTACACACACTCGAGATATCATATGACTGATTTTTGCTATACTGCACAATACAGAAAGAGAAACAAAAGTGGTTCAAAATATTGATGGAAAGCATGAAACATTGCATGCATGAAACATTTAGGAAGCTCTACCATCTCAAAGCCAAATCAGAAGATACCAGGTTATGAGTCATCATCAATTATGTCATGGACATTTTAAGTGCTCCAAATTGAAGTCTGCAATAGGATGTTTATCCTATTGCAGACTTTACTAGCAAAAATGAATAAATGTAGCATTGTACTGCAGCCACAAGTTGCATATTTCTGCCTTCTGCCTCTCATTTTGATTTTCTCCTCCCATTGTATAGTGTAAAATGATCTCTTTGTGAAGACCAAAAAAATATCCTTGAAATAGCGTCTTATTTTTTTGTAATGAAATCCTGTATTGTGAAGGGAATCACGTGATATACTGATGCTTGGTTGGTTACTGTAGTCGCTCTCTCTTCACTATACAGGTTAGACTGCGGGTGCAGTGAGCTCACAGATGTCAGATGAGGCCACCACCACTATACACTACAGTACAGTACAGCAGCTCTCTGGCAAACTACACACAGGTTACTGCAGCACTGCATCGTGAGCTCCTTCTGGTTTCAAACAAGATAAGACCATTCTGGCTGTGTCGGGTGATCTTGACCAAAGAAAAGACCTTTAGTAAGGTCTTCCGGTTAAAGTGATTCTTTGTCCTGAATGAGGACAAAAACCAATCTGCTTAACCACCGTATCCTGCCGCGAAGTATCTACAAGCTCACAACATATCATGTTGTGACCGATTGTGAGCGTGGCTATTTTCAGGGAAGATATTTGGTGTAGAAGTGGAAAAGGAAAGGACCAAGTAGACCCCTGGAGTGCAACAAAGTATATTGGGTTTAAGTGGCTAAGTAATTTCTCTCTCTCTCTCTGATATACACACGCTTTAATAAGGTTCAATTGAGTGTAAAATGTAAATGTCAGCTTGCCTTTCCAGCACCGCCTATGGAGTTTTTAAGTAAACGATGGCATTTATAAAGTGTCGACCATATGGTGGGTACAATTAATAGCAGGGTGTTGTTCTGGCATCGCCAGCAAGAGCTTAAATGGCACTGTGATGACAAAACCTAAATATTACAGTGACATAACATCCCTCTAAATGTTTGCCTCGGGTATTGAATGTTGTTGTTGGGATTGAACCACATAATTAGACACATGCTATATTGGACCACCAGATAAATACAGACATTGCAGCAGCAGCACGCATACTTAATATTACCTGTCAATACAAATATGTCAGAGTCTGTGAACTCTGTTCTGCTTTATATTTAGTAATAGCTTGTTATAACCCACAGAATTACACCCGCACACAAGTAGTAAGCCTGAGGGAGTAGAGTGGCCTAAATACAGGCAATTGCAGTGTCCCACAAAGCACCATGAAGCATGCACAGAGCTACAGTCAGACACATCAGCCATCTAGAGTAATTAAGTTAGCAAAATCGTTTTTCCAACACTCCAGTCTGCCTGCTTTTAATCAGAATCTATTCAATTCAGTGAAAATCCTGTCAGACAGGTCACATACCAGAAATAGACTTGTGTAGGAAAGCCTTGGTTATAATGACTTTTTCATAATTTTTTCCATATTCTTATTATTCTTATTAGTAGCAGCATTAGTGGTTGTATTTTGACGATGATCCAGCTGATCCGATTGAATTTATTACTTTATGCATGGTAACAACTTTAATTTCATTATAGACAAAACTAATTTAAAAAAGAACAAAATACAGTAGCAGATCAACAAGCTCCCAACGCGTGTTGTGAGTGTGTAGATTGGCTTATTGTTTTCTATTTTGATGCCACTATCACAACTGGCGTGCACGTGTAACTAAACTTTATGCTGTGTGTGTGAGACATGGCAGCTGTTGCCAACAGCATTACCCAAGTGCTAAGTAATCAAGACTTCTGAAGCGATTTTTTTCAAGGCATTCAAATGAAACACAGACATAGTGCCAGTAGGTGTGTATAGCTATACTCAGGGACAAGACAAGACAAGCCAAGAATAACCAGACTATGACACGTCAGAAAGTTGAGAAGATACAAAAGAACACATTGATTTCTATCAAAGTCTCACTTTTCTAATGTTCCCTACCAAAATGGCCACATTAGTGTTGATGCAGCTTCTTTCAAGTACTGTAAGTGCTCTGAACTGACCCGCTTTAACAAGGTTTGCACCAGCTTGCTCTGAAGTGTTAAATATAATTTATTTCTATTACTTTACTCTACCATTACTACTACAGTATAGTATGACGTTTTTCATGGCTTTCACGGTTTCTTTCTCGTCGTAAACGTTTTTCATCTAATGAAAAACGACATACTATATGGTATTCTAGCATCAGAAGACTGGTGTACCTTTATGGTGTACCATGTTGGCATAATCCCTACCTATACCAGTCTTCTGCCATCAGTGACTCTGATGACATCACTGAAACTCACCTTAGCGTGTCTTCAGGTGAGACGTTTAGTGCCTACAAAAAAAAAACCTGCTCTCAGAAGGAAATGCCCAAACGAGGCATTTTCTGTTTCCCCAAGAGTCTTTTAACTCCAAGAGTAACCAAACGGGTCCATCTGGATCCATTTGTAGACAGTTAAATTAACAAGCTTTTATTTACTGTGTAGGAAAATAAAGAATGGTTGACTTGGGCCATACTTTTCATTCACAGGGTGGACTGTTGTTAACTATTTACATCATTTCTAAGTGGTCGGTACACAACATTTGCTTGACCTTCAACAACACACAAGATAACTTGGATTTTAGGGCTTTTAGCAAATATTCGACTATTGACAAGTAAATCCACTGACTAGTTGACCTTGCTGATACTAGTTGATAAGAAAATTTAAAAAAAAAACATTTTTTCTCGTTTTTGTAGGCCTCGATCAAGATCAGCTAGAATGCTAGATTATAGTCACCAATATACAAATAATATTAAAAAGAAAAACGTATTTATTAATTTTTACATAATAGGTAGTTAAACAACTAGTCGACTAGTAAACTAGGCAACTAGTCAACTAGTAAAAATCACTAGAAATTAAAGCCCTAACTTGGATTAGCCTCATTCTAACTCACTACAGGAAAACAGCTAAATACATTACTGTAGTATAATACTGTAAAAGTCAGTTTGAAGATTGGACAGTACAGTTCACCACATTCCCCCCAAGCAATGCCCCAGACATCCTACATCTATGAATAGGGTTACTTGGCTGCCGTTTTGCCCTGTAGCATGGCCTGCCGCGGCAGTGCGCAACCATCCACCATCCTCTGATCCGACCAGCACACAGCGCTGGTGGTGGACTCCACTGACTTAATGGATCACATCAGCCTCTCACACACAGCACCAAGTTTGCTCTGGCCTCAGGTCCTCAAGAACTTTGACAAAATATGGATTGGGGCGCAATATAAATCCATAATATTCTCTTCCTAATACCAAATAAAAGGAATGGAATGCTCTCTCCACAATACCTGGCAGCATCTGCACGCGCATGGGCTAAATATGACTTTGGGAGTACAAAATGCAGAGCTGATGTTAATCAACAGATACATTAATGAATTGCCATTATGGCCAATAAAGGCAAATGAGAGCGGGATTTATTCATTTAAGCAGGAAGGTCAATGAATAACAAATTCTCAATTCCAATTATACCCTGGCATCAAGCCTCTCATAGGGAAACATAATTATGTGTGAAATTAAATGCACAGTAAAGATGGTGAGGAGCACAGAAGGATAATACTATAAATATGAAGAAATATGAAAGTATACTGGAAAATAGTGTCTTCTAGTGTCTTTGAAAGTATATAGGGAGGTGACACTGTCCTGTTTTAAGACATACAGTATATTGTGCAAGTGTGCAACACACTTGAATGAGGACTGGCCTCGGGAGGACACGAGTTTGGGGACACGTTGGTAATATATGAAGGGCAGAAGATATATTATGGCCGAAACTTGACATTTATAATAGGTTCCCCATCAGGCCATCTGGACTTTTATAAATGAGCATGCATCAGGCCCGGATTTCTCTTTTTTTCTCTTTAGAACTGGATATGCGAGCCAGTTCACAGAGGAATACAAAATGCAGTGCTGGCAAAACTAGCTAAATCATAAAACATCAAGAGCTCAAGGAATGCTTTTGCTGCTCTTTTCAATGACAGCCATATAATCTGCATGGGTGAAATGTTAATCTGCACAATGGTTAAGTTTTCAGAGTGAAGTATGAGCATTGATCTTCATGAACTTCATATGAATCATGTGAACTCTGAATAAAGCCTCCCAAAAAATGAAAACGAAAAACAGTCACTACCATGTACATTGTACAAATGTGTTTAGCGTATAAAAGGAGTGAGATTATATATATACCGATTTATGCTTTGGTGTACAACAGTGCCGTGCGATGTGCTATCAGTTTGTATACTGGCTATTTTTGCGAACGCCAGTGAGCCTTTACTATGAGACCCAGCAGAACATGTCTGTCTGTGTGTGTCACGCTGTAACACCACCCGCCTGCCACCAGAGGGCGCAGCTGTATCACACACAAAAACATGCACGCACGCACACGCAAAAAAAAAAAAAAATTAAAACTTAAAAAAAATAATAATAATAATAAGAATAACAAAAAAGAGAACAAATAAAATTTAACTTAAAAAAAACTTTTTAAAAAAAGGGGAAAAAAGCTCTGTGTGCATGTGTATGTCAGACTGCCACACCAGCTGCGTTCGCTTCCCGCGTCTTACTTGCACACTACAACAGCGTGACCCCCCCAATCCAACCCAATGATGCTGAGTGCCATTTTTACAGTCTTTGGTATGACCCGGCTTGAACCCCGACCTCCCAGTTTCAGGGCGGCCACTCTAACCACTGTCTGGTTAACGCAGGCAAAGAAAATCCTTGATTATGAGGGCTAAAATCCTTGGTTTTGCGATGAAATATACACAGGTTTTTGTGATTTTATGTGGAAAATTCCAGACCACAGAAAAATCCACTCAATTTCAGGTTGGGTGGGTGAAATTGAGGTCATAAAGAAACCCCAAAGAAAAAATAAAAAAATAAAAACAATCCTGAAAATGTTACATTTTGGAGTTAGGTTTCTTCCCGACAACAGAGATATGCATGTTTTATGTGATTTTATTCGGTGAAAGTTTGCACGATTATGTGCCCTTTTTGAAAATAAAAGATTACCCCTGCATAACTGTGTCTGACCCCTTTTGGTGTTTTAAGCATGTTATACTTTAGCTGTTGAAAAATAGCAGATCTACAAGCTCATAGCGCGGAGCTTGTAGATCTGCTATTTCTTTTTAAATCTTGAAAATGTGGCGCAAATTTGGAATATATACTGTATATTCTTTCACAGCAAACGTTTTTAACTCAAATCTTCTGGGGGGGTCCCTGGAACAACATATTTTCAGATGGGGGTCGGCGGCCAATTACATATAATTCTAGGGCTCCTTGACATGAAATATTGAGCAGCACTGACACAGAAACATAGGTATTTCAGAAAACGGTCAGGATTTAGAAGACATTCGTAGAATCGTCCTCAGGTCAAAATGGGTTAATGCAGGGGTCCAAGGTCGTTTGCTTGGACTGTAGAGATTGGCACATGAGTGAGTTTTGTACGCTACTAGGAGCACCAACTTGCTCATCCCACTCACTGACGTTACATTCCATTAATTCTGAATTGTTAATAAATGAGAGCTGAGAGTTTGTCTCCCTTGCATTCCTCTGCTCAATTATTCATAAGTCACCATGTTATTTCGCTTCACTATGGTACTAATCTTCCAGCCCAGCTGAGGAAAGTGAACTGATGCATTTTCCTTTTACCTGGCTTATGCATTACAGGAGCAACAGTGTTGAGATAAAAAATGTTTTTTTTGCGAGAGGCATACTGGAGGGTGGCTATTTTTAAATTTTAATCAAATAGACCTAGACTACGGCTGAGTTTTATTCTCACCCAGAATTCTTGCCAGCCTAAGAACCTTCATCTATTGTCTGTATGTTATTGTTATATATTGTAGTTTATTGCGCATACATTCATAGTCCCGATATCTTCAAGTTCTTCATTGGTCTCAAAACAAAGAAACTGTATAGCTAACCACGAATCAATAAAAACCTAAAGACTAAACCTAGAAAAGAAATGTTTGATCCGATTTATTTAATAACACTGCCCTCTGCTGGTAAAGACAACAACATACATTAGGACATTGACACCTACTTTTCATTATGAAAATTGATTGGTAAAAGTGGTTATCAATGCTGTGTTTGGAAGCAACTTTTTTTCTCCCTATATATATTGCCATGAACACATTTGGAAACACGGACAATGTAATGACATGTCACTCATGACATAATGTAAGAGCAGCCTAATTACTATTACACATGCTAGGGGGGCCTATAGAGGGTATGCGCATGCTTAAAGTGAATGGCACATCGAGTGGCAAATCGAGTGGCAAAATTAGTGACAAATTCAGTTTAATGTTGTTTAATGCAATCAGATATGACTTTTCTGTTTGGATGCATGGGCTGTCAAAGGCCAGAAAGTAGTTTCTTTGCCACTTGGTAGGCATCCCTGCATAACTTCCGGGTTTGATGATGATGTCACGCGCATACCCTCTATACACTAAATGCTGTTGAAATGTTGTCTCTTGTCTGCATACTGTATTATCCTGTCAGCTTTTTTTTTTTTTTTTACATTTCAATGATGAAATAGCCATCACCAGAACAGTACCTTTTTTTTTTTTTTGTCGAGGTGGAAACAAACTATGACCTCAAGATTTATAGACTATGACATCTGTAAATCACTCGACTCCGCCAACTATTGTCTCTCAATAATTCATGTAAATATTATCACTTAAAAATAAATACAATTTGAATTACAAATATTCGTAAATATGAAAAATAATTTATTAGATCACGTTTACAAATAAGACATGACAAAAAAAGCAATGGTAAAGCTAGTTAAAAAACACTACAGATCCCATCTCAGTGCGTTCATCAGTCTTCCACACCAGTGCAGAAGATTTATTTGATATTCCTGTCAGGCTCCACTTTGCACAGAGGCACAAGGAAAAACCCACTGTGGCTCATATGAAGTCATCAGTGTCTGGTCTGGCCCTGCAGACAATCAAAAACTAATCCAGCCTTTCCAGACACATTTATTTGCTTGACATTAGCAGGGCTTAAAGCAAAACAAATTCCAAGACTGAATAATTTTTTTTGCAAATCTGCACTGATCTCATTAAATGAACCCTATGAAATCCTCAGGACTGAGAACTTTAAGCAATGCATTAGTCATATGATATGAAGACCTTTTTATTGCTCAAACCATCACTGCTTTGCCGATTATTTCGGAATCGTCAAAGCAGTGCCGGATGTAGAAAACCTTACTTGACTATCAGCTGTGTGGATTGGCTACTGGTGGCCCTACACTGTCCACGTGTCCCTCCTCAGCGGAGTCTTCTGAACTGTTGACGACCGCAGCACTGAGAGCCTGGAGGTCGTCCAGCACAGACAGGAGGGTCTCTGCCAGAACACAAACAGACCATTGGTCAGGTTTAGTCAAATGGTCAGAGGTGTGGATAGTCTGGTTTATTTGCACATGTGTACATTAAAAGAAAAACAAAGGAAATTTCAAATGGGATGAAATACATTTGTATGAAAATAAAATTAAAAACAAATGTGCCGGAAGGGCCAAAAAACCCCAGAGGGGCTTATCGAGTGGAATTCCATAAAGCTGCCAAGTGAGCTTAAACTAGTTATAATAAAATTAAAACATTAATGAAAATACATAATAATAATTATTATAAGAATTATTATTATAATAGTAACAATAACAAGAAATGAAACCGGTAGTAACATTAATAACTAGAACTGCACTCTGTCGAGTGCCTACTTGCTTGTTGCACACTAGTAGGCCATAAATGGCCTACCAGTGTGCAACAACTAATTATTAGGTTTAGCCATTTGCTACCTACCTACTTTATGCATGTATTAAGTATTATGAAGTATGGTACAAGTTTCTATCTATAAAAGAAATAGTTTTATCGATTTAGAATTATTCTGGATCCCTTTTTAGTTTCTCAAAGAAAAATAAATCATAAATCATCGATATCTGATGAAAAAAAAGGTATATGAATCAAAGATGTTATCACGTATACAGTATAATTATTTATTTTAAATTGTCAATTGCTTTAAATTTACTTAATCTTGGACTATGATATTAATACTAAATGCCTCTGTGTATTATGTAATTTGTAAGTTGATTAGCGGTATACTGTGGTTACTTTGCGCCACTTTTGATGCGTATGCACCGTCCCAGCATATGACGTCAGGGTATAACTGGTATAACTAGCTCTCAATGATGACGTAATAAAGATGTGGATTAAAGGACCCAATGCCTTCGATGGTGACGTATATGTCGATCAGTGTCGGGTGGATTCAAGGAAATGCCTCTATGTATAATATGTATATGTAATTTGTAAGTTGATTAGCGGTATACTATGGTTACTTTGCGACACTTTTGATGCATATGCACCGTCCCAGCATATGACGTCAGGGTATAACTGGTATAACTAGCTCTCAATGATGACGTAATAAAGATGTCGATTAAAGGACCCCAATGCCAGAGTGGGAGGGTTTTCGATGGTGACGTAATGACGATATGTTTTAGTGTGGGGAGGATTAAAGGTAATGCTCCTATGTATACATGTATGTAATCTGGCACCACTGCCGTATCAGGCACAAGTAGTCATTACGTCATTTGCTGGGACGGTGCATACGCATCGAATATCGTCCTGGGCGAAACTAGTACTTTTCAAGTAATTTGTAATTTTCAAGTAGAGAAAGTAAAATATTTTTGTACTTTTTCCACCAGCGGTATACATTTGGCCATTTTAAATTGCTCAGGGAATATACCTGTCACAAAGTGGATTGACAATATATGGAAGGCATTTCTTCAGAATTTGAGATTTAAGTTCGTCATGGCCAGGTGCACATGATTTGAGTTTGTTTATGGTATCACTAAGCTCCTTCTCCGTAATGGGATCGAAGATAAATGGATGAGAAGGACATTTAAGCCCTGAAGTAGACAGCGGTGTGTTTGGTATTTTGTCTGCAAGGGAAGGACCAATATTGACAAAGAATTTGTTGAATTCATTGGCTATTACGGAAGGATTAGTAATAGTTGTGTCAGCCATTTTAAATTCTCACGATTTTGTAACCCAGTTTTCTTTTCACCCAGTGCCAATTATCTAATGTAATCCTGGGCGCTACACTTCCTCTGCCAACCTGGGGGGGCAGCGGCATGACCTCATGCCTCCTTCTATGCATGAGGAGTCCAAGCTGCTTCTTTTCACCTGACAGAGGGTAATTTCCCCGGCCGGACGTAGCGCGTGGAAGGGACACGTTATTCCGACCAGTTCCTTTCCCCTCCATCAGGCGCCCCCCGGCTGGCCAGGGGGAGGCAGTTTTAGAGACCAGGATTACTGCATGTTTTTGCGAGGGTATCTTAGCCTGGTTAATAAACCAGACCGAATCAGCCGTTGGCAAAAGAAAAATTGCCTGCCGGCGGATTACGGTCTGGAGAGGCTCAATTGTTTCCTACACCAGAGAAATGGGGCGGCCAATCGGGACACAGTATGCAATAAGGGTGGGCTTTGGTACAGTGACTTTCAATGCTTGAGACTGACAGTAGCTCTGACCAATTGCGTCAAAGAGAAAATGTTTCAACCCGCCCCCCCCTGGAAATGAAATCCAAGCTGAGCCTCCCCAGACTAATATCCTGCGGTCCGTGCGATATTAGTCTGGTTTATTAACCAGGCTAAGGGTATCTACCCTAGGGGACACGTGGAGAACATGCAAACTCCACACAGAAAGGCCCTTTCGCCAACCCCCGCCTCGGGTATGGGCACTGATGACGCGGAGGAGGGAACACGCCGCCAGTGCCCACAGCGTCCCCAGCGGGAATCGAACCCAGGACCTTCTAGCTGTGAGGCGACAGCACTACCAACTGTGCCACCGTGCCCCTAATTGTTTTTAATTCAGTTTGAGAATTAGACCTGGTGTTTTTTTTTTATGTATAAGTTCATTAATAATCTTCCAGGTAGCTTTCATGTCATTCTGTGAATCTGAAAATGTATTTTCATGAAATGTTCGTTTAGCTGACCTCAGCAGCTGATTTAGTTTATTTCTATAGGTTGTATATCGATTTAAATTTAAAGGAGATGGATTAGTGAGGTAATCACGATAGAGTTTATGTTTTTTTTTTTATTGATCGTTTGAGGCTTGCGGTTAACCAGACATTATTCTGTTTTCTAACTTTATTTATCTTCCTTTGTAGTGGGAAGGCCTCATCAAAAAGTTTGAAAAATATAACATGGAAGGTGTTATATGCAGCTTGGGTTTAGTCAATGTAACAGTGGCTATTATGTTGAGGAAGGAGGTTAAAGGAGCATTCAGTGATTTGTGCACATGCACACGCTCTACAGTGGGGGGGGGGGGGGGGGGGGGGCACGCAACAGGCCAACAGCACGAGCACAAAGGCCCGCCCCCACTCGATCATGATTGGAGGAAGGCCCCTCTCATCCTGATTGGATGAAGGCTGGCTAACCCTAGCTAAAGACAAAACCTAGTCTTTTGACCCCAGGGGTGAACTGGGGACAGGGAGGAACTCCTTATATGGTCAGCACACTTATCAAAAGGGAAAACACGTTTTCATAATTAGGTGAAATCACTGAATATACCTTAAAGTCTGAGTTTTAGCAGCTTTACCTTTGGCATGGAGCTGGGTTTCCGCTCTGACGACACTCTTCTCTGAAGGCCGTGCTGTTTCCCCAAGAGCAATCGAGTGCTGCATCACCGTGGTGCGAGCCTTCTTGTACTCGTTCATGAGTCCTCTCTCATGAATAGTGGCCTGTAAAAAAAAGACAAATGAAGACAAATAAATCACACCTGTGTGAAGTGAGTGGTGCAACTCCGTGTGGGGGTTCCCGGGGGGGGGGGGGGGTAGTTCCAGACCCACAGGAACGCACCCAGGGTGCCGGCCCGGTTCCAGCGAGCCGCCCCGTGTTTGAAACGGTTGAGAAATGACAGAGTTATCGTGTGGGGGTCCCTCTACTGTACTGTAACTGTACTGTACTGTACTGGCACACCCGAAATCAATAATATGTGCGCGTGTGTTTGTGTGTGTGTTAGGTTGCGCACAGGTGGTGAAAAACAACCATGCTGTATTCATGCTCATACCTACCTACTAAGGTTGGGCGATATGCCAATTTTTTTCAACCGCCAATCGTCTGACCAATATTCACCGATTGACGATGTATTCGTGTCATAAAAGTAAAGTGAGAACAGCTCACTGCAGGTCGCAAAAAAGCCAGATCTACAAGCTCTCAAGGCGCCGCGTCCTGCCTGTTTTCGCAGCTCCGTTCGCTAGGCGTTGAGAGCTTGTAGATCAGTCTGTTTCTGCAGACTGCAGCGCAGCTGCGCAGCCAGGGTAACTTGCTCCCTTCCCTCCCCGCACCGGTCGTCGGAGGCTCAGAGCGGAGCAGCGGAGCCCACAAGCTGCTGCGGCCAGGCTGATCCACACAGGCTCTCAAGGCATCGCGTCCTGCCTGTTTTTGCAGTGCCGTTCGCTACGCATTGAGAGCTTGTAGATCTGTCTATTTTTGCAGCGCTGGTGTCGGGGTTAGTTCACGTTGTCAATAAAAATAACTTAGATTACAGGCGGAGATGAAGTTCAATCAGTGGGTTGCACCAGTATTGGCCAGTGGCTACACGCTAAGCTAACGCTAAGCTAAGCGCTAAGCTAATGAATGATCCCCGTGCCTATACACTAACACTAGTAGACAGTTTTTTTATTTTCCCCCCCGCCACTCACGGGTGGCGCATTGGGATTGTGATGAGACACGAGACAGCAGTGTGCATTCTGTTGTGACTGTATATTATTAAACTGCATGGGTCTGGAGCTTAAACAACATGTAGGCTACAGCCTCCCTCGGCTCCCAGCCTTTACTCTGGCTGGCGGCTGCCGTAAGTGCCGTGCCGCGGTGCCCGATGCTGGCTGCTGACAGTGCTGAGTGCGGGGACTGTGGGAGCATACCATTATAACGGGACGGATTTCCACCCGGCCGCTGTTACTACTTTGCTGGGCCAAATTGATTCACATGTTGCTCACACTTTACAGGTTATCTGGGCTAAATCGTCCCAATAAATCGCCTAATAAAGATATTCGGCGATTGGATTCGTATATTCGCGATTGACGATGTATTCGTATCGTCACCCAACCCTACTACCTACCCTGCCAGCCAGCCAGGCAGGCACCCACACACATAAGTCCGTAAGGGAGTGGCTTGCACCACTCAAAAAACAGCATGATAGAGGTTTATCATAGTTACCATACATAGAAAATGTACCCTGTTGTAAACAAGTGTAATGCTTTATCAGTGTGTCGTCCACAGTAACAGAGTTGTAACAGAGTTGTGCTTTCATGTGAAATGTACCCATTCTGCAAACTGTTAATAAATAACTTGGCCTTGCATTAAATGTCTCACCAAGAGTAGGTTTTTGTCTTTGTCCTTCTGTCTCAGTTGCTTATGCAAATCCTCCAGCTCTCTCTTTGTGCGTTCACTCTGCAAATGCTGCCCTTCCTTCTCCTGACCCCGTTCCCTCGCTGCGTGCCTCTCAAACTGTCTCAAAGTCATCACTGCAACAAGGCAGAGGCACAAGAGAAACATGAGAGAAACAGTCAAGTCATAGTCACTAATACGTTTACATCTTGCACACAGTAATCTTATAATTGAGAATAATTTATGGAAATATTTAAACTGATCAATTAGCTCTATCTCGATCTTAACACATTTTTCAAGGAGAAATGGCCAGAGAGAGAATAGACAATCATAGTTAACATTGTACTCATTGGGCACCGTTTGAGCACAAAATCAATTTCGGTTTCTTGTATCAGTTGTGTTTAAGAGTAAAATCGCATGGATTTTAATTGCAGTGTACGATCAGATAATCAATCCCAATTATAATAAAAAGTACCGGATAAACAATCCCTATGTTGTCTTGATCGTGCAGATTTTGAGGATGAGATAGATCTTAAAATATTTTTCCCAGGGGATCCTGTATACTCGTTAAGTTTGCTTAAAATCTATAAATGCACCAAGTCTCTGTGCGTATGTACGTCTGCAATCCACGTAACTCGGGAACCGTTCGCCCCACCGACTTCATTTGACAAATTTGAGTCCGTCAGATACACAGTTGTCCAGAACCAGCACAAAAGCCTCTGCCCGGGATCTGGACAGGGCCCAAATGATATCTCCATATATGGAGCTGGCCTGTTCTGACATCACACTGACACAAAAGCCTCTGCCCAGGCTCTGGACAGGGCCAAAATTAGCCAATTGATCACACCTGATCACCCCCTGGTGATCCGGTGTGATAGGTGGCTAGTTAATGCCTTCATACCTGCTTTAGTGTGCTCTCTCCTGGCGCTGTTAAGTTGAGCCTCCATCTCCCTCAGCTGCTCGGCACAGCGGCTCTGCGTCTCAGACACCGTCTCCCGCAGGGCTGATGACAAACAACAAAAACAAACACTTCAGCATCTCGGGTAATGAGAAACACAGTCCAGCACTGATTTTCAATTTACCTCAGGGGGAGATGGACTGAATCTTAACACATGTCTAGAGGAAGAATCGACAGACAGAGAGAGAAGAAATCGACAAGCACCAAAATAAAAGACTTGACTGAATACATGTATAAAACTAGATAAAGTGCCAATCGGCACAGGTCTCCACCAGGGCAGGTCAGGTTGTGGCCTCATGGTGGCGCTATAACAGGCTGTTGAGGAAGATTTGGGCCGGAGGTTGGTGTTGGAGGGATGCAGGTACAATGTTTTTGTTTTGCACAAAGCGGCCTCCTGGTGGCGCTATAACAGGCCGTTCTGGAAAGTTTGGGGCAGAGGTTCATCGTTGGCATCCAGGGAGTGTGTGTGCAAAATTTGGCATCGACCGGTTGTGTGTGTGTGTGTGTGTGCGAGTGCATGACGCGACTTGGCTTGTTGTAGCGCCACCATCAGGCTGTTGAAAACTGTCAAGTGGCATTTCTTCCTCAGCCTAGTGGGAATATGCGTGCACAGTTTCATCGCAATCGGACGCTGCGTTGAGGAGTTGTGGCGATTTGTACAAAGCGGGCTACTCCTGAAAAGTGTAGGAGCCAATCGTGGCCAATCAGGATGGAATATGAGAAATCAAAAAAACCTGTCTTGATCACATGACTATGGAGATCATGTGTACCGATTTGCGTGAAATTTGGATAAAATCTGAAGGAGTAATAATAGAAAATGTGTTATACATATGTCGGCCTCCTGGTGGCGCTATAAAGAGCAGATGTGAAAAATTCCAGGCAAAGGTTTTTCCTTGGCCTCTAGGGAGTTGGCATACAAAGTTATCCACAGATCCGTACAGTTAGAAGTAAAAACACTTTTGGGCCAGTTATAGCGCCACCTTGAGGCTGAGTTGAAATTGTTCATGTGTCATTTCGTCCTCGGCCTAGTGGGAATGTGGGTGCACAATTTCACGGAAATCACGCGATGTGTTCATGATTTGCAGCATTTTGTTTGAAACTGAGCACTCCTGTGAACTTTGGAAGCCAATGTTAACCAATCAGGATGGAGTCTGAGAAATCTGAAAGAGCCGTTTCGTTGAATGGCTCTAGAGAGACTGTGTACCAATTTGCGCGATGTTTGGACAACATCTGTAGGTGTACTGTGCAAAAACTTGTTTTGCACAAAGCGGCCTCCTGGTGGCGCTATAACAGGCCGTTCTGGAAGGTTTGGGGCAGAGGTTCATCGTTGGCATCCAGGGAGTGTGTGTGCAAAATGTGGCATCGAGCGGGTTAACGGTGGCCGAGATTAGCTGCTCACGGACACACGGACGGACGGACACACGGACACACAAACGGACGGACGGACGGAGTGCAAAACATACTCTCCCCACATGCCTTCGGCCTGGTGGAGACAATAAGGGACGGTGGGTATAAGGGCAGTGTCATGTGATGTATGTCTGACCCTGTTCACTGTGTTCCCGCTGACTGTGCAGCTCGGAGCGGAGTTGCGCCAGGTTGATGTTAGTCTCCTCCAGCTGTGTCTGGAGACGCTGCAGTCTCTGCTGAGCCTCCTCTCTGCCAGACACCGCCTCATGGTGCTCCGCCTGACTCTGTTCCAACTCCTGTCGCTGCTGCCGCAGTTTACTCTCAACTGGAAGGCACATGGAGAGATGCAATGTAACTAATAAAAAAAAAGAACACAAGATTGTTGGTGGTGGAGAGTGTAAAGTACAGAATTGTACAAATGCTCACACTGCTCTCTAAGATCAGCCACGGCGTTCTCGATGAGCTCTGGGGTTCTTTTCAGCTCCAGTGTCAAGTTGTCTCTCTCTTCGCACACCGAGTTAACCTCTGCCTGGAGGCTTCGGAATCGGATACTGTGTATGTAAAACACACGCAAAGAAAGGTGGTGATGCAATGAGGAAGGCAGAGGGGCAGAAAAACATACGAGCAAAACATCTCCCAAAACAATACCTTTTAAGTAGGGATTCTATGGCTGACAGGACTGTAACTGTGTGCCAAAATTAATACTAGAGTAGTATAAGTGTCAAAACTGTGCATTTGAGGCCTGGGCTCAGCGATCCAGGCACCTTGGCTGGTAATCCAGTCTGGCAGTGTGCCGCGGGTTCGACTCCTGATCCCGACGGCCTTTACTGCATGTCTCCCCCCCCCCCCCCCCATCTCTCTCCCCATTTCCTGTCAGCCTACTGTCTGTCCCTCCATAAAAATAAATAAAGGCGAAAGCCACCAAAAAAACATAAAAAAAAAAAACTGTGCATTCGACAGCTGAATATTAAACTACCGGTAATAATAGGTTGCCGTAAAATCTAGATGCCAGTACTTTTTAAAAAGCACAATTGTTTATTCTGATTTAATTGAACATATTCTCCAGATTAAAAATATATTGAACAGCTGATTCATTGTCATTATAATTACATTTTCTATTGTGCATCCTGTTCCAACTGTTCACTTTGTGAGCAACAAACAATTCCAGTTGATAAAAATCATGTAAGTGACTGGCCATTGTGTGAATATGGTCAATAGTCAGCTCGGTCATTCCAAAACCGATCTGGGTTGTGCAAGGACGCACTGTGATTGGCCAGTCGCTGTGATTGACAGCCTAAACCTAATCCTATACCCTAAACCTAACCTCAGTAAAACTATACCTAACCTCACAGGGGCGTGGTTATAAGCACACCCTGGCATGGATTTCGAATGTCGCGAAAACAGCTGATAAACTCATACCCGTCGTCAGCCTGGTCTGTCATTCTAGCAGACTGCTGGACTTTCTGCAGAGCCACCTTCCTCATTATCAGCCCTGTGTGTGAAACAACAATATAATAACTTCAAGTTCCAAAATAGTTCTGACACGCAAACTTGTGATGTGATATTGCTGAACACCTGCAACTATACCTTGGATTGTCTGTACTCTTCTTTTAGCAAACGTTAGCCTTTGGGTAAACGTGTTGAGTCGTCCTTGAGCTGCGTCCACTTCTGCCACTTTGGCCTCAAATGCAACCCTGAATCTACAGTAAAGAGATATTCATCCAGTAAAAGTATGTGTTGAAAATGTGGTTCAGACATTACAAAGACATTTCATGTTGGTAGGTACTGTATGTGGTGGTTACTATGCTCTAGCATATTTACATGGAATGTTAATATGCAGGCCATTTTCAGTTATTGATCCATTTCATCAACATTGTTCATTATTGATTAACGGGATCAACTTCACTGTATGAAGGTAAACTTACCTCTGGAAGGCTTCCGTCAAGGTCTTCATATCAGAGTCTGCTTTCTGACTCTGGGACTTCAGTTCTAAGTTTTCTTTGACAACCTGGGCCAGCTCCTGTTTCACTGTCTGGGAAGACAAACCCCATATGCTGCTATCAGAATCATTTGTACAAAACCTAATACACAAATGTGAAAACAGTTCGATATACTCGTGTACTGTAAAGGGAAACCCGTATGATTTGTTCTTCTTGCACACACCTCCCTGGCCACTCTCTCCAGATCCAGCTCAGCGATGCGGTCATGCAGACTGTGTTGGATCACACTGGCCTGGTACTGCTCCTGTTTGACTTGCTGCTCCATGGACTGGATCTGTAAACCAAACAACAAGCAGGCAAAGAGCATCTAACATTAGAGAAGCATTTAACCCACTCTGGGCAGGAACCCCTTTTGGTGTTCAAAGCATTATGTTACACTTTAGCTATTGAAAAATAGCAGATCTACAAGTTAGTCTGCAATTTTAGAAAAAAACTTGAAAGTGTGGCGCAAATCTTTGAATATATATTCTTTCAGATCAGAACGTTTTTTAACTCAAATCTTTGCGTCTAGGGGGTCCCTGGAACAACATATTTTCAGATAGGAGTCGGTGGCCAATTACATATATATTTGGGGGTCCTTGAAATGAAAATGTTTGAGAACAACTGACATAGAAACATAGGTTTTTCAGAAAAACATTTGTAGAATCACTTGTCAAAATGTGTTAAAGAATAATAATAATAATAATCAACAACTCAATACTGTACACTGTACAGTATGTCCTCATGCCAATGTGTTCTAATATGCGTTGTCTCATGTAACCACTTGTGTTTCAGCTGTGTGAGTCTTCATACCGTTGAGAGGAGTCCGTCCTTCTCTGTTCTTAGTTCAATGTCTTTTGAGCGAAGCTGGACACATAACATGAAGACTCTCTCTCTCCAGAGCTGTAGAACTCGTAGTCCTTTGGGACCCGTTTTCAGCAGAGGGTCTGATAACGTCTGTGGACAATAGTGTTCACACACACACACAACATTAACAGGCGCTTGTAGGTCATTATATGCAAGTGGTTGATATAAGCATGTAGTCTTTTTATTTCAATTGAAATATGTAGCGGGATAGTAACACGTTCAAGTGAAGGGAAGCATTGTATCATGTAATGCTGAACTTATGCTTAATTTGATTAGCGAAGCTAAGTGCATTCCCACTGAAATATTTAATTTACTTACAGTTTTAACCATTTTCTCCTCTTGGAGGGCCAATATCTCATTGGCAGAGTTTAGTCTAACTGTCAAAAGCTCTGTGGTCATCTGAAGGGCCTCTTTCTCCTTATTCAGCCTCTACGTAATGAGATTCAAGTTATGTCCACAATACACATCAATTACAATTCTGGCATCCAACAATTATGAAGATAATCAAGATAAAACTAATATTGTGCCACATTACGTTTTACAATGATGTTTGTTTTATCTTGTTAACAAGACTGTGCAAGATTTGTTACAAAATGGTGTCTGCACCACAAGGTCATGGGTTCTATGACTATGACCAAATAATATTTTTAAGTTCAATAAAGTCAACGTCTAATCATGTCGCCATGATCTTAGTATTGGCCAAAATAATTTGGATTTTTGCCATAATCGAGCAACCGTAGCTTGCACCATGCACACATCAGTATTATTTTTTCATTCATTTCATTAAGCCTGGTATCCCTATTTCTGTGACTGTCAAGATGTTTTTCAAAAATAGTGAAAACATCCAATCTACTAGCTCACAACGCTGTGAGCTTGTAGAACAGCTATTTTTGCTGTCTTACGATGTAGTTTAAGTGGTAAATGTTAGAACTTACAGCATACATTCTGAATCCACAAAAGAAAATATATATAATCACTGCTGAGAACGGTGCTTCCAACATGCACACCGTCAACAGTGCATTGATTTCTCTACCTCAACCATTTCAGTTAGTCTCTCCTTTTCTCCTCTCTCAGGGGCAAGTTGTCCAATGTAATTTCTAAGACTCTCCAACGTTGCTGACTGGGTCTCAAACGCTTCTCCTATTTGGCTGGGGGGAAAAAATAAAAGTAAAGTGACAATATCCAATCAATATCAGGGGATCTCTGTACAATGTACCGTCCTGTATCTCTGTACAATCTCTGTACACTTCAAAAGTTTAATTAAAACTCAGCATCACAGTGTGGCCATAATGGATATTTTAGATTGTACAGGGTACCTTAGATTCTCTTTCAGGCCATCTCTCTCGGCAGACACTTCCATCAGACTGCTCTTCAACTGCATTACATCGGAGGTCACGGAATTAAGTCGACCCTGTAGATTGCCATTTGTTTGTCTTGCAGATACCAGTTCAGTGCTGTGGGCATCAATCAACTGCTGCAGCTAGACAATACATGAAAAACAATTAAATCGTGCTATGTCTACATAAAATGCTATCTAAGTTACATAAGTTGAGCCTTTGCATATGCATGTAAGGTCGTCGGGGCTAGGGCAAGTTCTAGCAAGATAGTCTGAAGCGGTGGCGACCAGGAGCCAATGGAGGGAGCGGAGAAGGGGGGAGACATGTGAGAATTTTGGCTGGTTGAAGACCAAGCGAGCTGCAGCATTTTGGATCAATTGGAGAGGCTAAGTGCCCAAGCCGGTAGGCCAGTAAGGATACTGTCTACAGTAAATAAATGTGCTCCAATCACCTCGATCTCATGCTTCCTCCGGGATTCCTCCAGTTGTTCTGCGAGTCGAACATTATGTTGTTTGGCCTCATCGCCTGCCTGCAACCTGGCCATCTCAGCCTTCAGACCCATCCTCTCAACCTCTTCTCTGCTCCTCTCTGTGTCCCTCTTCAGCCTTAGCGTTTCCTCTGCATACTCCCCTTCTAGTCTTTCAATCTGAATATGGAGACAGTGTTGTTCAATGCAAGGCCAAATGATTAGTTAGGGAGAATATTAAACCATTACCAAGCTGTGGTGTCCTATTTTGGACAGTAGCTTGTTGTGACCTTGCATATACCTTGCTGTGAGTTTGAAGATGGGCTATTTTTGTTACACAACACTATCATACACCATAGCGGAGTGAATAGAGAGGGAAAACAGAAAGGTTCCAGGTTCAAGCCAAGGTGTGTGAGTCGAAGTGTCCCTGAGCAAGACACTTAACCCCTAACTACTCCCCAAGCGCTGTACTAATAGTGCCAAATGCTGTTAGGATGGGTAAATTCAAAGGACAAATTTCACAGATGTGCAAATATACAGAATATACAAAAAGGACTAGGGACCAAATTATAACCATGTTTAAATCAGGCTCAAGTGTTTTGGTTTTTATATTTTATTTTTATCCCACAAAATTGTAATAAATGTTTTTCTAACAGTGTCAACTATCTAATCCTGGGCACTGCCAACCTGGGGAGAGCAACGGACTGACCTCATGCTTCTTTCTATGCATGACATAGCTCTGTTTACAAAATGCTGTACCCCCTCCAACTGTATATATTTCCCCTTTTTTTCTTCTTTTTTTTTTGTATTGTGACACTTGCTTTGGCAATGTAAACGTTTGTTTTCTCATGCCAATAAAGCTCCTTTGAATTGAATTGCACGAGGAGTCCAAGCTGCTTCTTTTCACCCAACAGGGGGGAGTTTCCCCAGTTGGACGTAGTGCGCGTGGAAGGAACACATTATTGCAACCAGTTCCTTTCCCCTCCAACAGGTGCCCCAGCTGGCCAGGGGGAGGCAGTATAGAGACCAGGATTACTGCATGTTTTTTGTGAGGGTACCTACCCTAGAGGAGAACATGCCAACCCTACCCAGTTTATGGGCACTGATGACGCGGAGGAGACAACACGCCCCAGCACCCACAGCGTCCCCAGCTGGAATCTAACCCAGGACATTCTAGCTGTGAGGACAGTGCTACCAACTGCGCAACCGTATCCCCCAGGCTTAACCGTTTCAGTTCATACGACGCATGAGGCCGTCATAAGGATCCCGAAAAATTAGTGCCTAGTGCCTACGACGTCTGTGGACGTCCTAGCGACGTCCTAGTGACACGGGGCGAGATAAGAATATTCAGAATTTTTCCTATTTTTTTTTTTGGCATTTCGCTTTTCGCTTTCCGTACGCTAACGCTCTGTGCAACTATTAGCTTGTCATTGACTCCCATGTTAGCGCGGCGGAAATAATGACTCGTATCTCCTAATCCAAGGCACTCTCCGTGGTGATGAATGGATCGATATGCTGGCGCTTCATTTCTGCTCCTCATCCGTCTCTCCCGCAAAATATGAACGCTTTTTGGAGCGTAAAAAAATGTATTAAGATGATCGGGATGTGAGGTCACTTTGTAAAGTCAACTTTTTTAGGAAAGTGTTTCCGGTTCATGGCTTTCAGAGTAAAAGCGATCAGACAACTCTGGCACCCCGGAGCTTCTATTTTGATGCACTTCCGGCACTAAATGTGTTTTAAGTGGTTAACTGAATACACAGACGCTGAATCAAAGCTTCCCAACAATATTCACAAGTGAGTTTAATACGTACGTGCATTCTACTTTTTAAGGGGAGCTAGGCCCTCCTATATTCAGCTATTAGTGTAGACTTTTGTCCTACACAAACATTACATTCCCATTGACAATGAATGCAGAATACGTCATAGTGTCTGAGCAAATAGACATGTTACGTCATAATGATGTACGATGATAAGAGCAGCCCTCACTTCACACGGGTGTGATTTTCTATTCCCATGTAGTGAACCGTCCTGTGGGTCGGCAGCCATTACCTGGGAGGCCATTTTATCCTTATCCTCCCTGCTCTGATTGAGCTGCAGTCGGATTTGGTCCAGTTGAGTCTTGGCCATACACAGCTCATCACGCATTGCCTCCATGTCAAGACTCTGCCTACAGTACAGAAGATAATGGTTGACATCATTCACATGCCTTTCAAGATTCAAGAAGCTTTATTGTTCATTTAACAACACATTGTAATGCATGCGTTATTCTTGCTTACTGTAAATCTCTCTGGATTAAGAGCATCTGCTAAAGGCCTAAATTGAAAATTGTATGATACTGTACATGCATGGATTTCTGGTTGGTGGTTCTCATGTTGACACAATAGGAAAACAGTTAAATGGAAAGCAACAACGAAAGAACATAGTACTAAACCAAAGTTCACATAATCTCCCTGAGCCTCAACTACATTACGGTAGACATATTACCTGCTGAGGGTACGTTCTTTGTCTCGCATCTCGTCCCTGTGCCTCCCCGCGGTCTCTTTCAATGCTTCCACCTGTCCTCTCAGTCTCTCACTCTCAGCCTTGTACTTCTCCACTTCCAGACGCCATTCTGTGTCCCGCCTGGACCACTGCTCACTTCTCTCCTCACATCTGTGAACGACAATAATTCAGAAGGCTCATATTCCTCCCAGTAGAGATGATGTAAGAAATATGTACAGTATAAATACAAGGCCTTTAAATCACTTAAACCATCTATCCTTACAGTACTAGAAAACTGGAAATGAGTTGCTTTTTTACGCTTTTACCAAATCTCCTTGCCAAAAATAGACGATCGACAAGCTCACACAGTGTGTCACATTGCAACACACTATGAGCTTGAGCATGCTTGCAGAATGCAGATCTGCTACTGTATTTGTACCTTGTTCTGGTGATCTGGTAATCTGTAGTGTTCTGTCCTCTTGTGTCGTCTCCTTGTAACATCCTAATCCTCTGGTTTTCATTTTTTAATTTCAGGATTTCCTGCTGAGCTTGAGTTACAGCAAGCCATGGATCGGACGGACGAGGAAGCGATGATGGTGTCAGTGCTGGTGTCATCCAGGAGGAGACAGGTGCTGTCCCTTGGTTCAGGGTACCTCTAGGTACCCCAGACGTAGACTGAGCACTTGACATGAAATGGGATGGGGGCACCAGGCTCCCTAAATAACACAATAACACTTGATTTGAAAGTATACTGGTCCAGTCATAGCGGGCACAATTAATATGTTTAAATTATTTATTTTTTGTTAGGTTGTTACGTGCTCTGCTCTGAACAACGGACATCCATGTCAGTACAGTGACAAACTACTTACCAAGACATAGAACCCTAATGTTGTCACATTTTACCCACAGTATACTTTATTAACAGTTCATTGTCAATGGCATTCAATGTTTGTATTAGGACAATGTTTGTGTTTACACTAGCCATGGTTCACATGACGCTCGTACTTCATGATAATCATGACAGTCATGTTTCAGGGCTATGTTTACACAAACCCTCAAAGCTGGACATAGGAGAGGCTACCAAGTCAACCTATGGCAGCAAGACATTTCAACAATGTTGTAGTACTTACTTGGTGCAATGAAGTCTTCGGGGACATTAAGCTTTTCTGCGAAATGTCTCTCCATTCTTAATCTTTATGTGGTTGTTGCCCCGCGGCGGCGTTACCTAGTTAAAGATGCCTGTGTCTTCCCTAGGTTAGTCTGTGTCAGGTGCCGTGTTAACACTTTGCGTTGTATGAATTATTGGGCAGCTGGGTGTACTTTAAAAGTACACTTTACTCTTAATAACTAGAAACGAGCGACATGTCAACTCAACAACAATCACACAAACCTTTCCTTCCTTCTACTACCGTTTGACTCGCGCAATGCATCACGGGAGAGTCGTTGTGTCGTGGTGGTGATTGCGGAAGTAAACATTGTGGAGAGAATTATATCTATGGAGAGAAGCCATGCCCAGCTTGGAGAAAGACTCAAAAAGAGCGTAATGTGTCCTCTACCCGAGTCTACCGTACTGTCAATCAATGGTGCAAACCCCTAATAATTGCAGAATGTAAAAAATAAATAGGCCTACGTTAAACTGTCAAGTCGGGGTGACCAGGTTATAGATTGATGAGTTGTTTGTTGTCTCCATGGCAATGGAGAACGACACGCCTTGATTCCAAACAATCGGCGGACTGAAATATTATATAAGGATTTTCAATGCAGTTTAAAGTTTAAACTGCATGAACGGCTAACCGAGATAGTGACACTATAGCTGTTTAAGGTAGGTCTACTGATTGAGTGGGGGTCTGCTGGGGATTTTGATGGAAGAGGGCCATATGCTAGAAGCAAACATTGACTTAATGTCCCACGACTCCCACCATGCCATGATGAGAGCAATATGGTTTAGTTACCCTCATTGCTCCCATTTGGGTATTTCAAGAGTCTTGTTTCACATTTGTTTCACAATAGCGCCCCATCTGGCGGAGTCAGTTAAATCACGTAGGCTATTAGGGAGGTTCCCTTTATTCTGTGCAACGGAATAAAGTAAGTTAATTTAATTATCCCCTTGTGAGAAGCAATTGATTAGATTTTTTGTATTATTATTTTAGCACAGTATAAAGCAATTTTTGATTGATTAATTGAAATATTTAATTAACAGTTTGCAGAATTACAGTACATTTCAAGCACAACTCAATACAAAAACTAGCTGTGAGTGGACGACAGTCACGACACCATAAAAGCATTACACTTGTTTACATTAGGGCCCACCGTTTTCAATTCATCAAAACATTTAGAGACATGCAAATATACACTTCTATATAGCCAAAAACAGGAAATCATCATAGAGGTAAAAAGGGAGTGCCGGCCCGATTCCGGTGAGCCGCCCCGGGTCCGAAACGGTTGAGAAATGACAGAGTTACCGTGTGGGGGTCCCTCTACTGTAGGCTACTGTACTGTACTGTACTGTCACTGTACTGACCCACAGGAACGCACCGGGGTGCCGGCCCGATTCCGGCGAGCTGTTTTCGTGCTCACCCACCCAGCCACCCACCCACACACATAGCTCCATAAACTGGGGGGGGGGGGGCAGTTTCAAATTGCAGCTGTCCGTAGGTGCCCTTTGAGAGTTAGTGGTTTTGAAGGCTTATACGTCGCTGAAGTGCATGGTATAGCGTCCTATACTGTACCTACAGCATGCACATTCAAGTGCATGATGGCCTTTGTCAGATTTCATCCAACAGAACATTTGTTCTTAATGTGTGGTGGGGACCCCCAGGGGTCCTTGGAGGGTCCCCAGGCAAAATTTGTTACCATGGCTATTTAAAAATAGAATATATAAAAGCTCACAGCGTGCAATTTCGTGCCGTGCTGCAAGTTTATAGGCTAGCTGTATAGCTAGGCTATGATTACGATCTGCTATTTGTTTTTTAATATGGAACATTTTCAATAATTTTCAATTAAAAAAGATAATCTCTTCTGGGGGTCCTGGCACAAACTCTTTTCAGATGGGGGTCCACGGCCAAATAGGCTACCAGTTTGCAGGTTCTTGGCACATATCAGTTTGAGAACCACAGCATGTTCAGATTAATTTCACCTCTTGGTACACATGCAGGCTCCAGACTTCCCAAAACAAACTGGTCAGGCCTCACTCCCCGAACCCACCTCACCCCTGCCCATTTTGATAGGCTGGAATGGCTTAGGGTTGTCGACAGAGCACCTTGCAATGGATCATGCAGGTCTTCAAGATTCGATACACACTAGTGACACTACCCATGTAGCTGTCCAAATATTTCCTTAATGTCAACGAAGTCCACAACACCAGAGGGAGGTCAACAAACCACGTGCAACCCAGATTTGTCTCAAACAAAGGATTAAATTAATTTAGCTCCTATGCCACTAAGACATGTGAATCCCTTGACTCCTTCAAAACCGCTCTCAAAGAGCACCTATACAGTATATACTGACATCTGCAATTTGAAACTGGCCCCCGTAAATAAAGTCTGAGCCCCCCCACCCCCCCACCCCTTTTCCCCATACTGTACATGTTTTTCCCTTTTTGATAGTCCCTCCTATGTCCAGCTTTTAGTGTATGTGCTAACACAAACTTTGTCCTACACAAACATGAAATGCCATTGACAATGAATGGAAAAATGTGTTCGTGTAAACAAAACATTGAAGACGAAGGTGAGGACGCAAATTCTGACTGGCCGGAATGAGATGATGTATGATGATGTATACGATGATAAGAGCGCTCCTCAAGAAATGTACGTCATAGTGTCTGAGCAAATGGGCTTATTACCATTGGCAAATGAATGGAGAATGTTACGTCATAGTGTCTGACCAAATAGACCTGTTACATCATGATGATGTACGATTGGGCAAAAAAAACTAAACATGCATCAAATTTTCGTGAAAACCTAATGCTTTGAATTGATTCCGAATAGAATTGACTTGATACAGACACCTTATAGGTCGTTAATGGTATGGTCACATATAACCGCCTGTATAGACAATATTTCATATTAAAAAAATTATACTAAATTCCCCATGCACTTTGAACCAAAAAAAAGCTTGTTCCTTGATCCTCCTTTTTTGCAAATTGTTAATAAAGTAGCCTATTCAATCAATCAGTCAGTCAGTCAATCAATCAACAAAGTATTTTCCACAAACAAGCAGTATGCGTATAGGCTATATACTTCACAGGAGGGAATTCCTTCTGTGAAGTTATTCGTGTTATTCATTTGAATGAGTTAAGCACACAAAATTAATAATAAAATTCATTACATTTTCTACATTTGCTCTTTTTATGTCAATTAGGCTACACAGATTTTCAGACACAAAGGCTGTTACAAAAAAACCTTTGATCTTAGAATCGACTATATCGACTATATGTTTATTGATTGATTTAAGAACATGTTTGTTATTGTTATTATAATACCCTTCCATGTTGCACATCTCTTGCAGGACTCTATAGACAGTATGTGCTATTTACATATTAACATGTCGGTCAGACATAATCTTAAATTGTACAGTATATTCCAGCCTATATATAGGCTACTGTTTGCTCGGGCACAAAACGTGCATGGGTTACAGACAGTTGTCCCATGGAAGGTTGGGTCTTGCATCCATCCATATTCATTATTTCTAACTATAAGGACTCGTCAGTTGTTGGCGTTTGGTGTGGATTCGGGAATCTGAGCAAGAAGCGTTAATGTAATGTTCTGGCGTAGGCTATCTCAATGGTTGCCTAGTAACGCGTTGGCAGTGGGCGCCATAGGGATCTCTATGGTGGGCGCTTCATTAAAACCGTTGGCGCTCCTGACCTTGGCGTCGTGAATGCGCAAAGCGCACAGACTTCTGAGAGCAATATATCCATCTGGATTAGATATGCGCCAGACAAGGATATGACAGTAGAGACATTTTCCACCGAATTAGGGAGAATATTTAGCCTAGGTGCTGCACATTGTCCAGAGGACAGACGAAAATGGTGATAAAGAAAATCTCGGACCGGAGCGCAAGACAGCCTTCTATATGAAAGCAGGTGAGTTAATAATTGCATTTTCTGTGAGATATAGGCGAGCTTCGTTCATTCATATTGATCAGGCATCTCGGATAATCATTCCATGCAAGGTTGGTCCTGCTTGATATATCAGTAACTTCAACATTTACGTTGTATATATTTCCCCCCCCAAAAAAAATTCCGCAGGTCCTATATAGACCTAGATTAAACAGCCTTCATTATGAAATAGCCTACAGACTATACAGCAGGCTCTTTGGGCTGTGGCTTGGTATCCATGCAAAGCACACCGGGATTTCTATCTCAAAATCAGTGTTCGTTTTGATTGTGGCACCTGCTGTTTATGTGCATCTGTAAGGCTATACATCTCCTCCTTTTGCATTGATAAATTATGGCGATTCAGTAATAATGCGTACGTATAAATGATATCAATCTAATGATTACAAGGGCATGGAACCCACTATTATTGAGCTGATCAGATTCTATGCTGGGCTTTTCTAGCCCGTACCCCTGGGCCGCGGCAAAATGGCCTTTAATGAAAAATCTTATGACATAAAATATTTCATAGGCTATATTTGAACATGTCAGTCAAAAGGCATTGATACACAACTTTTTTCGGCAACTTAGATGAGCATGTTCCCATCATCCCATGCATGAGATAGAAGCCAAAATTGTTGTCAGGAAACATTTCATCCTTTATTTTGCCTATGGTGATCCACATTGTAATAAAGTCACAACTGGGTTCTGGTAGGCTACTTGTATAATGTTATAGCATTTTCTTTCTATAGCCTAATGCAAATGTCACACCTGTTAGTGTTTAGGATGAAGGCCTATACGATTTGATTGTCAATAATTGGCTAAAATTAAAACATGGAAATCACAGTCCCCGAAACAAGCAATCTTGAATTCAAACTAGATATACCGGTAAGCCTTTAATTATTTGACTCAAGGTTAAATTCACATATTATCTTATATATATATTCCATGTGCTAAGAGTTTGTTTAGAGAGCCCAGTCAATATTCAACACAAGTTAAAACGTCTAACAGTGCTAACAGTAATGTGATATAACATTCACAAACATATTTTGTTGCTGAGGTCCCATGCAGCAGAACTTCAGAAAACAAGCATTTCCACATCAAGGAGACAAACTCCTGACACTGTCCTGTTTTTGAGGGCCTCAGGGGCACTAGCCCCTCCTATGTCCAGCTTTAAGGGTTTTGTCTTAACATTGTGTAAATACAAACATTGAATGCCATTGACATTGAATGGCCAGTTTTGAGTGTTTGTGTAAACGAAAACATTGTGTAAAAACAAAAAAATACAAACATTGAAGACAAAAGTGAGGACGCAAATTGTGATTGGACGGAATGAGATGATGTATGATGATAAGAGCACTCCTCACTTCACAGTGGTGTGATTTTTAGTTTGTTGGTTCACTGGGTAAAACAGACCTATAAATTATAGGCTATATACTATTGTGAGAATACAAAGAATGTACATCCTGCCCAGGCGGTGGCGTAACCGTCTGGGCACCGGACTGGTAATCCAGTCGCAGTGTGCCGCGGGTTCGACTCCCGAGCCCGACACGGCCTTTACTGCATGTCATCCCCCCATCTCTCTCCCGTTTCCTGTCAGCCTACTGTCTGTCCCTTCAAAAACCAATAAAAGGCGTAAGCCGCAAAAAAAAAAATTATAAAAAAAAAAAAAGAATGTACATCCTGCATTTAACTTGCCACATTTAACTTCTGAAGTTTCAACCTCCCTACTATGTTAGTCAAAACGGATAGAAAGTAGGGCTTAGAACAGGAGTTACTTTTATAACTGTTTAGTAATTAGTTAAACAAGGTTGTTTTAGCATGACCAACCAATGGGAGGATGAATGTCAAGCAAATATGAATGTACTAACGTAGGTTGCAGTTAACCCAAGGCTGGAGCCATATAAAGTCATTCAATAGATGACTAACCTCGGAAACCCAGAAATTATATTTCCTGGAAGAAAAATAGATGACAAAATGGCCACAGTTTGTGCCCCTGTTGTTATATTGTGTTTTCATTTCATTTGCTTTGTAGTGAACTAGCATGTGGTTTTTGAACAAGATGTGAGTAGTGAGTGTACCATAATGATAAACTACTTATCAGAAGATTGTATACAGTGGAGCCATTTTGAATGAAGTGCATTTGTTCAGGTGGTGGAACTCTGCCTCATAATGATTTCGACATAAAAACAAATCAGTGAATAGGATTTCATTTTCACTAGTGATAAAAAATGCATTAAGACGCCTATATGGATGAGTGATTTTCTTGAGTATACCCGTTTTCATTTTATAAGATTGTAACTTCATACAACTGCTATTACGTCTGCAACCAGTTTCACTGTTGCTTTGATATTGCCCATAAAATGCCCATATTTATTTATTTGATGTGAAACATTTTATGACTTTAGAACACACAAAGTTTTCAAAAGTTAAATTACTGAGGGTGTCACAGTCAAATCAGAGACCTATTTCCATTGTAGTCTTCACATCCATATATACATCCCCATCCAGTGCCCATGTAATGTTGCTATTTTACATAATTATTTAAGCTGTAAGTAAACTTTTGTTTCAGGTACCATCTCTTTAACAATGGACAATTTAGAACAATATACATGGCCCACTTTGTTTAACAAAGCTAACTGTACACTCATATATAGGGTTTGTTGTATTGTTTTTCCTTTCTTGTTTTATTGATAATTTGTTATGAATCAGCTTGTCTTTGAGGACCACAGTGGAAATATGTTTTTAACATTTCTGTTAATGATCTATTTTGTCAGCAAATGTCATTTGGTTATTATAAAGTACAGTACATATAAATCAATGAATAATACACAATTTATCCCAAAAGGTAAAGGCAAGGATTATGTGTGCTCAAACAAACATAATGAGCTATATTTTTTAGACAGCATATTCTTCATGTATTTCTAGGCGTAATAACTTGCATATGATTTTAATATATTCTTCTGTTCTGAATATCGTTTTCTGATCTGTTCTTGTTTTCAGATCTGGTCACACTGCAATGAAAAATAGAACTGGGTGGTGAGGATATACCTGGCTGAAGAGTATTTAAATTTTGACAGAATTTGGAGCCAAAGGCACAATGACTGATGTCTGGTTAACAGGATCAGGGCAGAGTGACTAAGCGGGCATTGTAGTGGGCATTTGTGTTGTACGAGGGCACTGTCTTGCCCAGACCATGTGGCTGGCTACATTTAGAGACCATCTGTTGCCTGCACACCTACTACATCAGCAAGGGACTGTGACCATCACCCACTGTGCCCTTCTTTGGTGGATAGTATGTTCCTGCTGGTCATTCACCAAGGCAACAAGCCAGAAATTCTATCCGTCAGTCACCACCCAATTTGGGAAGCTGAGAGGCCTCAGGGTGCCCGTGCCCAGTGAGGTGCTTCGGCCTGTTGACCAGTATCTAGGGGTTCCATATGCAGCACCTCCCTTGGGCGAGAAAAGATTCATGCCCCCAGATCAGCCCTCCTCTTGGTCAGGGATCAAGAATGCCACCCACTTCATGCCCGTGTGCCCGCAGAACATCCACAACACAGTACCAGAGATCATGATGCCCATATGGTTCACATATAACCTGGACACAGTAGCCACGTACATTCAGGACCAGAACGAGGACTGTTTATATCTAAACATCTACGCTCCAACAGAGGATGGTGAGTTGTTTTGGTAAACTGGACAACGGTGACTCTCCATGTCCGTCGATCACCATTGTGGCCGTGATGTCATTGTGCAATCATTATAGAGCATGAGCATCATTCCATTTCATTGCTGCCACCCAATGTTGATTTACCATCCAAAGACATCTCACCATCAGTTGCCTCGCAAACCTTTTAAACAAAGACAGTTCATGGATAAAGTGAAAATAATAGTTTTGTGGTAAGCCTGAAGAATCTATCTCTATATATATCTACAGTATAGATGTACCTGAAGGGGTGGAAATAAACAGTTGAACACTCTTTTGTTCCACTAATTGAATAATTTCAAGGTCAGGGTTTTTCTTCCATATGACAGTCCATGTACAAATAATATCTTTGTTTTCATGTTCAAAATGATGAGACAAGCACACTTGGATGTTTCCACTGGGTAAACAGAAAATCAATGCTTTGTTCAGTCATAATGATAAATCCAATCAAAACATACCATATCATGTGTCAGCTGTAATCTATGGGTTTTTCCCCTCTCTGATTACCCTGTCTGTCTTCACACCATACATTTTTATACTGTCAATCATCTGTAGATTCAAATAACATTATGATACTGTAATTAAGGAAGATCTTCTACAAAAATACACTATTAATATTAAAGATTAAAGAAAAATTAAAGATTCAGCTGCCTTTTAATAGTGCTCCCCCTATAAGCATTCAGAGAATTGTGATTGTTTCATCATTTAGAGTTGAATCTGTTTCAACTTTAATAATATGCAGCATGCATCTCTTTCGCCATGCAGCTTTCCTGGTACAGTAGCATAGCAACAAATTGTTATGCAACCTGCTTGAAAGGTTGCCTTTTTAAAAGTCTCCAGTTTGAAGTTGTGAACACTATAGTCTGTGGGCAGCTGCATGCACAGCAAAATGCATGCCATCTTGGATTTGTTATTACATCAAACATTATCTGCTTACCACAAGGGGCGTAAATTGCACGTATATATATGTCCAGTTCAATTCCTGTCCAGCCAGACTACTTGCTTTATGTCATTCCATTATTATGTCTGCATTTCCTCACACCACTGTCATCACACTTAACCCCTTAAAAAAAAGCATAAATAAATAAATAAACTATAAGAAACTCAATTTATTTTTGCAACGTGGCTCCACTATACGTCCCTTTCTTAAGAATGTCTATATCGAAAACACCTTGAACTTTCTGAGCCTGAGATGTCAGTCTGATGGATGGAAGAAGGAGGAGGAAATGAACCGTCTCTTAACTTTTCAGTTTCTTACACCGGCTTTGGCCCATTTCTTTTTACAATGTCAAATGAAAGAGTCTATTTTTGCAATCTCAGCTTTTTGATATTCTTGAAAGTAGCTTGCATCTTGACCAAGTCTGTGTGTGTGTGCTACTCAACCACATATCTCGCCACCTACTCATATTACGAGTAGCCCGAGGTGACACCTAAAGAATCTGAAAACATGCAGGCAAAATGGTTTGTGTGAAAGAATGGACCCAATATTGCAAGATAAAAACAAATATTTAGCCAAGCAGGCCTTCTAAACCAGGCCTAATTGAGCACTCCACTAACACTATACCTATTAAAAATGTATAGTTAATAAACACAAGACATTAATTATGTATTTGTCATTTTAGTATCCATTACGTGTGAGCTGTGTTTGTGTTAGCCTGGATTCCAGCCTGTTCCGTGAATTTGTTGATAGCGGAGTAACAAAACAAATTCCCAGAACGCAGCAAATCAGGCTGGAAACAGAGCTGTTGTCAGTGTCTACCATTCCTTAGCAAATCTAGCGAACGCATTATATTCACATACATATTATATGTTTGCTTTGTAATAAGGGGCATTTGTGTCATTGAAGAATTTACAATGCCATTCCAGTTTTTATGAAAGCAATGGCTGTAAAGCCTTTTACACACAAAGGCATACTTTTTCTTTAACCCATTTTTTTAACTTTATTGTATTTTATTTTGTGGGCTAGACTGGACGTCAGATTCAAAACTTAATCAATCTTGCTATTTTGAATTGTGTACTTCTTTTTCCTCATGTGACTCCCAGGGTCCCAACACAAGAAAAAGGGGGCGGCTTTCTCACATGGTGACAGTGATAAATCTGAAGGTATTTTTTAGAGCTCAGTCTTAATGCATGGATTCTTTTTGCTCTCTTTTTTTACATTTTTGGGGCGGCACGTGGAAGACGCTGAATCAGAATCAAGTTCATTAAGTCAATTCCAAATAGATTTTTTTGTAAGGGCCACTTTTTAATTGCCACCGATTTTGATTTTGGCATGGCATGATCTATTTTGCCTCATTATGGACCCCCTGAAGACAACACTCGGTGCAACAAATCAGCTTCAAATTTGCCTTTACAGAAAAATGTAGCCTCATACATATTTCAGTTTTTACTTTGGAGCAATGTGTAGGATTTCATGAATGGTATGTAACAGGGTCCTGATGGGCTGCAGCTCAGAATACATATCAGGGATGCATTAATTTTTACAACTGAAAGCATATTTTAACAAGGCGAAAAAGAAAAAGAATGTTCATAAATATTGCACATTATATGGTGTTTTTTATCCCTGTGGATGCATGTCATACGCTCAAAGACATTGATACAATGCCATTTTCATTTTAGAATAACTACTCTCGATTGAAATGCTATGGGTAAAATGTGTGTTCAATCCATTATCCTTCTGAGCATTGTGGGTTCAATGACAGGGGCACAATTTACAATTTAGGCATTTAGCAGACGCTCTTAATCCAGAGCGACTTACATTAAGCAAGAACAAAAAAGCATGGGAATACATGGGAATACATCACAAAGATACAGCCCACTATGCTCCAAGGTTAATAGTTTTGTAGTTAATAATTTTTCATTATAGTTTAGTTTTAGTTATAGTTTTGACAATTTGTTTTCTAATTCAGTTAATTTTAATTTGTTTTTAAGAGCGCGTTTGCTTGTTTTGTGACGATTCGTCTTAGTTTATAGTTTATATTAGTTTTCAATTTTTTCATACTTTGGGTTATTTGTCAGGTGCAGGATTGAAAAGGTCAGAGTAAAGGCCTATTCATACTACTTTTTAGGTGATAAGGTGACCACCGTGGTGGTTGGAAAAACGCCACCAAAACGCTCACCCAAACACATCTCTCTGTTTATACTAACCACCGTTTTGGTGGTCACCTTATCACCTAAAACTGGAGCATATGGTCCATGAGTAGGCCTGTTGTGTTAAACGAACTCAACAAAAGATATACCATTTAAAAAAATATATATATATATTCAGTTACTGTTGGCATTTTGTCTATAATTTCAGTTCGTTTAGTTAGTTTTGCAAACACACAATACAGTTTCAGTTAGTTATCGTTTTTCATCATACCGGGAGTTTTTTTGTTCAGTTAACGATTAGTTAGTATTCTACAAGTTTCTGTTATTTTGTTCGTTTACGTTAACCATAATAACCTTGTTACAGTATTCTTTGGATCGTGCCTAATTGATAGAAAATAGCAAAAAAAAAAAAAAAAAAAAGTGTTGTGGTTAGTCTTCACCATGTCTTCTTTTAACCACTTAAACCTCATTTACGTCATTGACCAGTCTTTTTTGTGAGTGTCGTGAGGTCGTAGATTGCCTATTTTCGCTGAACGCACACCTATTGTCATCGAATGTCTGCCTATTATAACATGCCCAGGATAGGGATGCTATAGGTTAAACCATGTGAGAGGGTACTACACAGTACACATCATCACTATACGTTTGCCTCTAGCTCTACACTGGGAAATAGAGCTTTGGCGTGGAACGTCTCAAATCCCTTCACCCGCCAGTGCAACTGTTTTGTTGAGCATGTGTTTGTTGACTGACGTTGCAGACATACGGGACTCTGAAGCTCGACCTGTGATGGTGTACATCCATGGCGGATCCTACATGGAAGGAACAGGGAACATGATGGATGGCAGTGTACTCGCCAGCTATGGGAACGTTGTCGTCGTCACGCTCAACTACAGGATTGGCATATTAGGTGATTGCATTTGAAATACCCTCGTATTTAAATGGGCTTCGAGCTTCCAGTCAGTGTGCAGAAATAAACATTGTCAATGTGATTTGTGGGTAAAAGAGACCTGTGGAGTAAACACTCATCTTACTGTGCTGAATTTATACCGGAATAGGGATTGCAGGGAGGTTAGGGGTGTTTCTTTCCCTAGTGTTTAAAATCCAAATGCATGGGTTTAAGCCGGTGAATGTGAACAGACAAAGCAAGGAGGAGCCAATTTTTTGCGTGTCTTAAGTACCAGGTCTTATTACTTAACTTAAGACCTGGAGGTGTGATCAATGCCATTTGGCCATTCTCCAAAGAGCATTGACCACATCTCCAGGTCTTAAGTTAAGTAATAAGACCTGGTACTTAAGACACGCAAAATACAGCCATTCATGTATTTTAAGTGCTGAATGGTGGCCTCTCTATAGTTTCTAAACATATACTGTATGTAACAAATTGTCAGAGACATTAAAACTCATAAGAAGACAGCTTCAGTAAGGCCTAATTTAGGTTTCTTCTTAAAGGCTTTAGGTTAGTCGTCCTGGTGGGTATTATGTTACTTAACACAGCAACTATGTCATTACCGCACCTGTGTTCTTTCTCTGTACTGTGTATGTTAGGCTTTCTAAGTACTGGTGACCAGGCAGCAAAAGGCAACTATGGACTCTTGGACCAAATCCAAGCACTCCGATGGATCAGTAAGAATATTGGTTACTTTGGAGGAGACCCAGGTCGTATCACAGTGTTTGGATCGGGGATCGGGGCTGCCTGTGTCAGTCTGCTAACACTGTCCCACCACTCAGAGGGTAAGACTGTGGGAGCCAGCTGTTCCCAAACAGCATACACCATAGAAGACATGCATATACTGTACAGTAGTAATCCTACTGTACAGTATAAGCAGGTCTTCTATGGTGTATGCTGTTGCACGTACACCACACACACACACTGCTACTTTTGCTATTTCATTTCAAATCAATCTAATACATTTAATCACTTAGGAGGTTTTTACAGTATACATATTATGTACTATAAAGTCCAAATGTAGCTCTGTTTATTGCCCGAGTCCACTGCAGCTCTAAGTGGTCCGGTGGAGTGTTCTCGTGTGGGTGCAGTAGTGTAGCTCATGGGGGTTTGGTTAAGTGAGTGAATGCTATTGTTCGCCTCTCCTCAATCCAATCAGGCTAAAAGCTTTGCCTCTTAAAGACTGGGATCTCTTAAAGGAGCATATCTGTGTCATAAAAGTTTCATCGTCTCATCATGTTCACCTGCATTTCATACATGAACAAATGTGTGCTGTTTACCATTTCACCTGGTTCATTTGTTAGTGTTTATTATTAGGCCTAGTGCTACCGTGGGGCACCAAGGATGGCGATGCCAGTCAGTCAGCCAGCCAGCCAGCCATGCAGCCAGTCAGTCAGCCAGCCAGCCAGCCATGCAGTCAGTCTGTCCATCACTTTGTTCCCAAACAACATACAAAACTATACTGGCTTGATAACCATGAAATGCTGTGCACATTCAGGGTCCCTAGACCAAACAAACGTGGTCGATCACAATGTTTTTGGCTGGGGACCCCCGGAAATGCTTTGGCCATGTCTCTTTCACGACTCCAGGTTGAGAACCCCTGCCCTAGACACTCACTACTTTTGTTGACTCAATGGCATTTTCTCTAGCACTACCCGTAGGTCAACATTTCTAATTGTACACACAACGTCGCAGAATCTAATGGTCAGATGATTGCCAGGCATCCATGTCTTCTTTTCGGCAAGCAACACTGTCATACAATGTACAAATTAGGTGTCTGTATCCTTTCCAGATATGCTTCCAACACTGTACAAATCCCATCCAATAGGCCTAACTAACAATTCTAGATCTAAATCTTCCATCATCATCCCAATGAAAAACATGCAACTACACACAATTCAGAAACCAAACCATGCCTCATTTGACATGGAGCGTTAATGAAAAAATGACTAGGATGAAAAGAAGAAAATGTGCACTTGAATATATTGCACTTTTGGAAACTCTGATTATTTACACCTCAGCGGTCCCATTTAAAAAGATCGCTTCCAGTGCCCCTTAACTCCTCTGTATGCTTCCTGGGGGTCTGTACCGACCCCATTGTGTCAAGGATGCAGACAGAGAGTTGAACCCAAATGCAAAGTCACAACAAACAAGTAGTAGATATTAAGTAGATAATAAAGTATTTAATAAAGAAAGGCAGAATCTTACACTGAATATGCAGGTAGGAACCAGGCAATCAAGAATGACATAATAGTCAAAACAGGAACAGGTAGCAGGACATCAATGACACCAGGTTATGAACTGACAATGAGTGTTTGTACTGACTACTGAGTCCAGTTATATAGAGAGCAGGTTGATTGGAGAAGTGTTCACTGCTGGGCTGATGAGGTAGTTGAAGACAGGTGTGTAAATGGAACTGGGTGAACTGGGTGTGCTGGAATGGGATATGGGAGTGGCCAGTGTGGAGTCACAGACTGAGGGAGAGACAGAATGTGACACATTGAGAGACACTACTCTAGTGCCATCCTTCAATCAACATTTCATTTGGGTAATTGTTTTTTTTTTAATTATTATTATTACCCTTATTATTATATCAATCAATCAATAAACTTTATTTGTTCAGACTCAGGGTCCCATAAACAACAGACAACATAAAACACTACATTATTATTATTATTATTATTATTATTATTTTCTATTATTGCAACAACCAATTTCAAATCTTCAGCTTGGGGGGCCTGGTGGTGTCTCAGTCAGTGCTGAGACCACATGCTTCTTGTGAGCATGAGGGCTTGCTGTGAATCCAGCCCCAGTCTTGTCTTTCATATCTATATTTCTGCCCTTGGTTTCCTGTCTCTCAAAAATCGTTAAAAAAAAGAAAAAACAACAATCTTCAGCTTGATTGTGTGCATCTCCCATATTGCAAAACCTCCCTCATATTGTTTACAAAGGTGGTTCATACGGGGCTCGATCGAGTCCGTGGACCAAAATATTATATTGACTTGGTTTTCCTATTGTTGGCACTGCAGGCAATATAGAGATAATAATAATAATAATAATATATATATTATTAAAATAATAATATTTGACTTTTTCACTGACTTTATTATTTCTTTATTAAAATGTGTGTGTGTGTGTGTGTGTGTGTGTGTGTGTGTGTGTGTGTGTGTGTGTGTGTGTGTGTGTGTGTGTGTGTGTGTGTGTGTGTGTGTGTGTGTGTGTGTGTGTGTGCGCAAGTCAATCAGACAAGAAAATCAGATTAGTCACAGCAACTGGAGTGGCTGAACTCATCAGCATCATTAACTACAATGCTGCTAACTCTCATCTTAATGGCATAGTTCTAAGGATAGCTGTCTGCCAGTCTGTCTGCCCGTCTGTCCGCCCGTCTGTTCCGTCCGTCTGTCCATGCACACTGCACAGCAAATTTCCAAACAATAATGCTTCCCAGCATATTAATTCCTCTAGTGCCAAAAAAGTAGGCCACTTTGCACGCAAGATATCTCAAAATGGCCACATCTCAACTTTGCACACGAGATGCTTCATAATCTAATAGGCAGCTTCAGAATGCACTATTGAGTTGTGTGGCCCATATACTGTATGGCCTTCCCTTTAGCACCATTTTGGGCGGGAACCTCTTTTGGTGTTAACATTATGTTATGCTTTAGCTATTGAAAAATAGCAGATCTACAAGCTCATAGCGTGCCACCGAGTGGCGCGCTACGAGCTTGTACGTCTGCTATTTTTGAAAAATCGAAGAACCACTGACATATAGAAACATAGCTTTTTCAGAAAACTGTCAGGATGTAGAAGACATGTTTAGAATCTGATCTCAGGTCAAAATGGGTTAAAGCCAAACTTTTCACATGCACAAAAGTATGTATAGTTCTATGTTATCAGATTGCTATGAAAATTACTGAGCACATTCATGCTCGCTGAAGGAGGAACCCTAACCATTTGAGTGACCCAATGACCTTTCTATTATCTCCATCCAATTTCCACTAGTTAAAATAAGCCATCAGGTAAGCAGCATGGCTATAGTCTTGTTACAGAGCTAAATGAACATTCAGGAGTTTGCTCTGACATATTCCCTTGTCTTTTTGTGCTGCATGTGTTGTTGTGCTTTCTCAGGTCTGTTCCACAGAGCCATCATCCAAAGTGGCTCAGCTCTGTCCAGCTGGGCTGTCAACTACCAGCCTGTCAAATACACGCGCATGCTGGCCGAGCGGGTTGGCTGCAACGTCCTGGACACAGTGGACATGGTCTCTTGCCTGCAGAAGAAGACCGCCAAGGAGCTGGTGGAGCAAGACATCCAGGCCGCCCGCTACCGCGTGGCCTTTGGACCCGTCATCGACGGAGACGTCATACCCGACGACCCCGAGATACTCATGGAGCAAGGCGAGTTCCTCAACTATGACATCATGCTGGGCGTTAATCAGGGCGAGGGGCTGCGCTTCGTGGAGAACGTGATGGACCTGGAGGACGGCGTGTCCGGCAGCGACTTTGACTTTGCCGTGTCCGACTTCGTGGACAGCCTGTATGGCTATCCGGAGGGCAAGGACACCCTGAGGGAGACCATCAAGTTCATGTACACGGATTGGGCCGACAAAGACAACCCGGAGACACGGAGGAAGACTCTGGTAGCGCTGTTCACCGACCACCAATGGGTGGAGCCCTCGGTGGTGACGGCTGACCTCCACGCCCGCTACGGCTCGCCCACTTACTTCTACGCCTTTTACCACCACTGCCAGAGCCTGATGAAGCCGGTGTGGTCCGACTCGGCGCACGGAGACGAGGTGCCGTATGTGTTCGGCATCCCGATGGTGGGCCCGACTGATCTGTTCCCGTGCAACTTCTCCAGGAATGACATCATGCTCAGTGCCGTGGTCATGACGTATTGGACCAACTTTGCCAAGAGTGGGTGAGTAAAAAGCAATGTCTAATTTATACTCTGTCAGAGGAGATCTGTTTGTTTTCAATAAGAGACACCATCATGCGATGGAGTGGTATTGGGTTTATACCATAGACTGTAAAAGAATATGGACAAAGCGTTCGCCGGGTCTGATATAAGATGAAGCTTGGTCTGATTTATTCTTTGTAGGCCTAAGTGATGGAATCTGTCATCTAGCCCTAACTGTTAGGAAACAATAGCAAGAATTTTGCATAATTTAAGCCAACTTTTGTCGTAAGTGTTTAAGGCTAATTCATTTAATTTTACAGTGAGCTGTTCAGACTGTGTTAAATTTGGCCCTCTTTTTATTACCTTTAATGAACAGGACAATCTAAGGACTTTCAAATAAAATAAAACTGTTTTACAGGATTTAGGATACATTTTCCTTCTATGAGGCACAGAGGCAGCCCATCACGCTAAAAGAGTTGCTCCTCCTTCAAGTTCAAGACAAATGAAGCCGCAAACCAGGGGTACAATAACAATACAATTAGAAATAACTGAATGAGGAGACAGAAATAGAATCTGGCATGGCTCCCTTATTATCCTGGTTGTCCTCTCTCACTTTATACGTTCCCTAATAGTCAACCTTTTCTTTTGAAAGACAAATGCATGTGGTCTCCAAGGCTAACACCTCAGCTCAACCTCAACCTCATTCAATGAAAAGATAAACCAATTATCTGAGTCACTCTTCAGAGGTAGGCTACTGTCTCCTTCTTCTGTAATTCTTGTAGAATATTATTTCTACGAGTCGTGGCACATTGTCACTGCTCTGGGAGTGTGGGGTGGGTTCCAGAACATTCATTTTATTTTAATGTAATTAGGCCAAAGACACTTTGACATTTGAAGCTCATGGTCCATTGAAAGTCAATTGGTGTCTGTCATGAAAAACACCCTGTCCTAAGAAATGTTAAAACATGTTGCTACTTAAAAGCAATGATTTCCAATGCACATGTGATTCTGTGAACAACCAATGACAAAAGAGCTCATTCTCTATATGGGTCTTCAATTGGGGATCCAGGACCCCTAGGGGGTCCTCAGAGTTACTAAGGGGGGATGGGGGAGGGCTGCTGTTGTGATTTAACAAAATATTTAAATGCCAAAACACATTATAAGCTGAGAAGTACTTTAAAAGGTAAAATAAGCAGCATTTTAGGAAGACATTCCCCTTTCAGAGTTTACAGAGTCTGTGCACAAACCTGACCAGGGCACCACTGGGCTATACTCATACCCATCTGTTATTTTTTACACCAAAACGCTACAAGCAGATCTGAAATTGTAGATCTGATATTGTCTGCACATAACATGAATCCACATTTCATTTACACAGCACTTGGTGATAGTGCTGTCAAACAAATCTGCTGCGTCACTTGGAGCTTTGAAAGCCTCTTATAAAAATGTGCACGCACGCACTCACGCACGCACACGCACACGCACACGCACACGCACACGCACACGCACACGCACACGCACACGCACACGCACACACACACACACACACACACACACACACACACACACACACACACACACACACACACACACACACACACACACACACACACACACACACACACCCTCACACACACACACACACACACACACACACACACACACACACACACACACACACACACACACACACACACACACACACACACACAGTATAAGTACGTTTAATATGCATCACAATTTTATATGTACAGCATATAGTGGAGGGATATTCAACTATAGATTAGGTAGTGGGCCACAATTAGGG